>NC_135370.1:24773143-25125454 GCF_049243985.1 Paroedura picta | reverse complement strand
TCTGTCAGAGAGTAGGAATTGCAAGGTCATAGACTTAGAATCACAGAATCATAGAGTTGGAAGGGGCCATACAGGCCATCTAGTCCAACCTCCTGCTCAATGCAAGATCAGCCCAAAGCATCCTAAAGCAGAAGGCTTACTTACAGAAGGCTTGTGTTTCAGCAATTGATCTATCAGTCATTTACCATTTCTATTGCGGGGAAAGAGCAACAGGGAAGTGGGCTCCAGTGACATCCTGCCAGACCAACCAGGTTTTCTTCTTTGACAGGCTTACTAGATCGTAGAAACTCAGTCGATTTTGTTGACCTGGATTTCAGTAAGGCTTTTGGCAAAGTTCCCCATGATGTTCCGATGGGTAAACTGGAGGACCGTAGACTGGAATTTCGGATGGTTACGTGGGTAGGGAACTGCCTAGAAAACCGCACTCAAAGAATGGTTGTCAAGGGTGTCCCATCGGATTGGAGAGAGGTGACCAGGGGGTGCCACAGGGCTCCGTACTCGATCCGGTACTTTTCAATGTTTCTATCAACGATCTAGAGCAGTGGTTCCCAAACTTATCTGGCCTACCGCCCCCTTTCCAGAAAAAATATTACTCAGTGCCCCGGGAATTAATTTTTTAAATTTTAATAGTTATTCATCACCCCCAAATGCACCTGTGGCCCATCGCCGCCCCCCGGGATCACTGCAGCACCCACCAGGCGGCGGTAGCGCCCACTTTGGGAATCACTGATCTAGAGCCTCTTGTGGTGCAGAGTGGTAAGGCACCAAAAATGCTGTCTGAAGCTGTCTGCTCCATGAGGCTGGGAGTTCGATCCCAGCAGCCGGCTCAAGGTTGACTCAGCCTTCCATCCTTCCGAGGTCGGTAAAATGAGTACCCAGCCTGCTGGGGGGTAAACGGTAATGTCTGGGGAAGGAACTGGCAAAGCACACCGTATTGAGTCTGCCATGAAAACGCTAGAGGGCATCACCTCAAGGGTCAGACATGACCCAGTGCTTGCACAGGGGATACCTTTACCTTTATCAATGATCTGGATGAGTGGGTGGAGGGAGTCCTCATTATATTTGCAGATGACGCCAAATTGGGAAGAGTAGCGAACACCCGAGAAGATAGAGATAGAGTTCAACGAGATCTGAACATGCTGGAAAAGTAGGCAAATGAGGACAAGATGCAAGGAGAAATGTAAAGTTCTACATTTGGGTCCCCAAAATGAGAAGCATGCCTACTGGAGGGGAGATACACTTCTGGGCAGCAGTGTGTGTGAATGAGATCTTGGGGAACTTGTGGACTGTAAGCTAAACGTGAGCAGACAGTGTGGTCCTGCGGTAAAGAAAGCAAATGCAGAGAGACAGAATATCTTTACTGGCCTAATTCCATTTTTAAAACAATGACCAATACAGCCCCAATACTATCCCAGCACCTGTCGGTATAATTGTCCTTATTTGAACTAAGATTCCATTGGTCAGTTCCTGCCACCAAGAAGGTTGCCACCACAATGTACAGATCAGTTTCTGATTATTTGGACAAGGTGTTGGAACTATAGCTTCTATAAGGCATTCTCATAATTTATGGTACATGTGAAGGCATTCTTCAGCTGTATCAACAGACGCATCGCATCAAAATTGCAGGACAACATTTCAAGTATCTTCTTTCCCCTTCTACAGGGCCTTTACACTGGATGGGAGGATTTTCCTTTAGTCGTATTTATTTATTTATTTATTTATTTATTTATTTATTTTAGAATAACCCTCTTTTCTCTCTTTTTTCAGGTGTGTCTGCAACATCGACTGTTCTCAGACCAACTTCAATCCTCTCTGTGCTTCCGATGGGAAATCTTACGACAATGCGTGCCAGATCAAAGAAGCCTCATGCCAGAAACAGGAGAAGATTGAAGTCATGTCTTTGGGGAGATGCCAAGGTAATGCTTCTAGTGCTTGTTGAAACCAAGGGACAGAAGACTCTACATAGGACTTCACTGTAACAATACCATTGTGCGCAATTATACTCTTCCACACCCACTGGCTACAGCAAGACTTAGCCCATTGTAATACAGCACGTTAGGCCTCTAAAACCAGGTTAAAGAAAGGAAACGTGACTTTACTGGATTGTGGCAAAGGGTAATGTAATACCATAGCCTAGATCAGCGGTAGTCAAACTGCGGCCCTCCAGATGTCCATGGACTACAATTCCCAGGAGCCCCTGCCAGCGCTCGCTGGCAGGGGGCTCCTGGGAATTGTAGTCCATGGACATCTGGAGTTTGACTACCCCTGGCCTAGATCCTAACCTAGGGGCTTCCAAAAAGGGTGCCACCATTCCCCCTAGACTTCAATGGGGAATCTAGTTCAGACTAGAGAATCTGAATCTCTATTATATCCTATGGAGCGGCTAGGGGGTACCCTCTTTATTATTTCTTCTTTCCCCAAAATAACTTGCTGTCTTGATCCTCCAATGCTGTAGAAAAGCCCTGATTGGCCAGGGTGCCAGTTCAAAGGCTTCCTCATTCCCAGGTTGCAAGGCTTCCATTAAAGGGGAAGCTCTAACTTCTCTCGGCAGAGATTTGCCTCTTGGATTTATTCCCCCTTGCTCTGCTGTCTCCAATCCTCCCTACCCCCTTAAAGAAAAGAAAGAGGCTCCTGCTACACTTGGCTCCCCCCCTTCTGAGCTTCGTTAGTCATGTGCAGAACACTTTTCTGTTTCAATGGGGGGGGGGATAGAGGAAGACCCGAGTTCAGATCAACCTGAATTCAGCAGGATCCACAACGGAATAAACAAAGTAAGTGCAGAATCAGCCCCACTCTCTCTGCCTGATCTTCTTTATCTATTGTCTGCACTGAATACTCCACGGCTGCCATTTTTTCTCATGCAGTCTCCTCCAGATACATAATTCTAGAGACCAGTGGTCCATTCCCAGCCATCTAATGATCTGCTGACAACAATAAATTCTATACAAAATAGATATAAAAAGCATTCCCAAACAGGAATGTAAAATTTAAACTAAAGCCCCCCACCCCCCCAGTGCTCAAGTTCTGGCCACGAAGGTCAGAGAGGTCCTGGCATTGATGTTATGTCAGCCTTCAGAGGGAGGAGGAGAGGAAGGGAAGGGTCCCTTTCTGATGTCATGTTCTGCATGCTAAGATTTAGTCTATCTGTATCAAAAATAAACAAATTGCAATGCAGTGCTGGAGAAAATTCACACCTCAACAAAGTTCCAGCAGTCGCCTTTTAACTGTTTCCTCTCGGGGCTCCCAATAAGTTTTGCTTCTTCCTTCCGTTTCACATGCTTAGACATGGTGCCATCTATTGCAGTGGTCCCCAACCTTTTTATCACCGGGGACCAGTCAATGCTTGATAATTTTACGGAGGCCCGGGAGGGGGGTAGTCTTTTGCTGAGGGACGTCGCCACCACCTGACCCCCTGCTCCACTTGCTTTCCCACCGGCGCCCCTGACTTCCCGCCAACCACAGTGCCACGCCGAGGGGGAGCCCCAGCCATGGTGGCCACTGGAGAGCACCAAAGATGAGCCAGCGGCAGAGTGGCAGGGCAGCCCTTGAGGCTGCAGCTGGGGAGGAACACAAGGAGGAGTTCTCTGGACCGGCACCGGTCCCAGGACCAAGGGTTGGGGACCACTGATGTATTGCACTCGTGTGCTCCATTCTGTTTCGTTCTTCTGTATAATTATTTTAATCAGGCATTTGGGTGGCTTTCATAAGTCTTTTTAAATTTATTTTTAAGATCCCAGCAACCTTAAATATGTAATTTCCCAATTTTGTCACGTTGTTGCTCAAAAAAATGTATATTTGTTGATGGAATAATTAATATTACCATATTTGACGGCGAATAAGACGACTGGGCGTATAAGACGACCCCCCAACATTTCCACTCAAATATAGAGTTTGTTATATACCCGGCCCGGCCCTGCATCTCCCTGTGACCGGCACTAGTGCGCAAGTGTGCATGTGCGGGCTCTGCGTAGACAAGGGGCAGGCTGGAGCGCCACTGCTTCCCGCCGAGCAGAACGGGCCGGTCACGCCGAAAAGGCTGGCACCCCTGTCTCGCTGCTGATGCTCGCCACATCCACGCTGATGACCCACCAGGGCCGCCCTGGATATCGCGTGATTCTGGATGGTGGGCGGGCATCGGAAGGCCACTATGGGCAGCTATGTCTATCCCAACTGAAGGGCACCCGGCGTATAGGATGACCCCCCCACTTGGAGGCATGTTTTTCAGGGGGGGGAAGTGGTCTTATACGCCAGCAAATACAATATTTCAACAGTCAAGCGCAATCACATGAGGACTGGAGTAATTCTGCTCAAGAAACTCACCGGAAGGCTTCCAGTGAGAGATCACAGGCCAGCAGATTTTGGGGCCTGGGCTCCCGCAGGCATTCAAAAAGACACATGATATAGTCCTCGCTGTGCTATGTGGTATAGTCCTCACAAGATTCTTCCGCCTTGGATGACAACCTACCTCTTTGAATCCCACTTTGCATGTTCCAGCTGTGGGGTGAGTTGAAGGGACTTTCAAAAATGCAAACCTTCCCCCTTAATTCTACTAAGCTACACAGCCAAGGAACAGGGAATAAGGAACCAAATTCAGCCTCCTACCATGGGAGGACTGTACTCTTGGAGTCTGCAACGTCTGTGATGTGCATGATTTAACGGCACAAGAAGAATCTCCTGCAGGGGGCATCAGAGGACATGTGTAGTTAGTATAGCCAGATCAGGAACTTCCTGGTATTTTTCAAATAATCTCCTAGGACCTGATTGGATCAGTGGAGACTTCCTGCTTCTTTGAGCACACTTCCTTCTGCTTTCCCTCCCGAAGAAGAATGTTTAGTGAGTTAGACGGACAGCACTACCTCTCTCTTATTTACAACGTGGTTTCTCTTCTTAATAAAACTATTGTATTTGTTTAAGCAGCTGGATTTCTGTTCCTTTGCATTCTTAAATTCTGCCATGAAGTACCACATGCTTCATTAACTACTTGACCAGGCTCTTATTTGATTTATAGTTCATTTCAAGGGACGGCTCTGTTTGGTACGTGGCAGGAGAATCAAGATTCGAGTCCAGTCGCACCTTAAAGACCAACAAATTCCAGGGTATAAGCTTTTGAAACTCGAAACCTATCTGATTAAGGCGGCTTGGAGTCGGGAAAGCTTACACATGGGAAATGTGATGGGTGCTACTGGGCTCAAATCTTCATTTGTAGAGTGCCGTAATGGTGTTGGGATAGGTAAGCTTCGTAGCATGCATGATTTAACAGCATAAGAAGAATATCCTTTAGGTCAGGGGGAGTCAACCTGTGGTCCTCCAGATGTTCATGGACTACAATTCCCACGAGCCCCTGCCAGCGTTTGCTGGCAGGGGCTCATGGGAATTGTAGTCCATGAACATCTGGAGGACCACAGGTTGACTACCCCTGCTTTAGATGGCATACATGGAGATGTGTACTTAGCATATTTAGAAAAGGAAATTCCTGGTATTTTCACATAATCAATTCCTGAGCCCTGATTGACTCAGGTGGAGACTGCTTGCTTCTTGGAGCACTCTTCCTCCCTCATTCCCTCCAGAAGAACACATTTAGCCAGTTAGACTGATAAGTCTCTCTGACCTTTATCACACTGACACCATCAGTCCAGGCTGCAGCTTGCTGGTTGAGCCAGAGCAGGTTGTCCTGCCTCTTCCTGCTCCCGCACAGGGGAGCATTGGCCTGGTCACCTCGTCTGCCCCGGATCGGTGCTCCTGCAATACTGCATTCTTTAAAATGAAATAAAAATGCCCCAGCACAGCAGTGTGGAGCCACATGGGGCATTTTTTGTCCCTTCTGGGACACCGTAGTAGAGGAGGAGCCAGGACAGGATGCCTTGAGATTCTTCCCTTGCCACATGGGCCTGTCCCGACATAGGCTCCATTTCCCCCCAGGGAAAAAAAGGGAATGTGGACATATCCACATTTCCTTGCCATGGGGCAACAGAGGGCCAGAGTTAAATGTTGTCTGGGATGGCTCCAACATGGCCTCAACTTCAAGTGGAACCAGGAATTTGCCCTGCCACCGGATGAGCGTTGAGGTGGGGCAAATCCCTGGTGCAGAAAAGGTCCTTCCCTCTCTCCTCTCTCCTTTACAAAGTTGTTTCTCTTAATTTTTTTTTTTTTTGCATATCTAAACTCTGCCAACAAATGGGAAGGCTGTCATGATTTAAAAGTGTGAGATTAACCAAAAGATTTACCAGGGCATAGCAAGTGGGAAGAAAGACAAATGAAATTACTATACATTTCTTTGTTTCTTTCAGACAATGCAACTACTACTACAAAGACAGAAGATGGACATTATGCAAGAACAGATTATGCAGGTAAACTTCTACCTAATGGTATAACCAATGTAGAGGGAAAGGTCTACACAGCGCAGGTTGTATGGGGCGGGGGGGGAGAACACATTCACTTTGGCCATATTTGCAAGAATTGGAACCCCAGGTAGGTGTGTCTTTAATTCTCTGTCTGAAAAGATGTTGGTGTAGTACTTAAAAGCGGCGACCTCCAGTCTGGAGAACTAGGTTTGATTCCCCACTCCTCCACATACAGCCAGCTGAGTGATCTTGGGCCAATGACAATTCTCTTAGAGCAGTGGTTCTCAACCTGGGGGTCGGGACGCCTTTGGGGGCCAAATGACCGTTTCTCAGGGGTCCTGGCAGGGTGAGCAGCTTGGCTGGGGGGGGCGGGTGCTGCCACTGTAGCCGCTCCTCCTGCAGGTGCCCACGCTCAGCCGCCAGCCACTCCAGTAGCACCCCCGGGTAAAAAAAACAATTTATATACAATCCTGAACAATGGATCTTCACGCCATTGGTCAGTTTCCGTTTAATTTCTGTGAAAGAACACTTGCGTAATTTTATGGCTGGGGGTCACCACAACAGGAGGAACTGTATTAAAGGCTTGCGGCATTAGGAAGGTTGAGAACCACTGGCTTAGAGCTCTCTCAGCCCTATTTAAAGGGTGTCTGTCATTGGGAAAACATCATTTGAGTCCAGTGGCACCTTTACGACCAACAAAGTGTTATTCAAGGGGTGAGCTTTCGTGTTCATCCACACTTCCCCAGATACAATGAGATAGAAATTCTCAGAGTACATATATAAGGAGAGAGCAAATTAGAAGTAAATTAGTAAACAGCATCACGCACCATGCATGCACACGAGAACTCACCCCTAGAATAAAACTTTGTTGGTCTTAAAGGTGACACCGGACTCCAAATTTTGTTCTACTGCTTCTGACCAACAGAATCTATCTTTGTTGTGGGGAGAGGAAGGGAAGGCCATTGTCAGCCGCTTTGAGGCTCCATCAAGTAGTAAAAAGCGAGGTACAAAAATCCCAGCTCTTCTTCTTCAGAGTCACTGTTTTAAGTCGAATTAAGACCTTTAATTAATGAGTTGGTGCCATTAAATGCCATAGATCAGGGGTAGTCAAACTGCGGCCCTCCAGATGTCCATGGACTACAATTCCCACAATTCTGGGAATTGTGGTCCATGGACATCTGGAGGGCCGCAGTTTGACTACCCCTGCCATAGATCATAGTCCTCTTCCCCCTCCGCTCCAATTAATAGCAGGATCCAATAAAGCAAAGATGGGAGTTTTTGAATGTCATTAATCTGAATAAGCACAATTGACAGGAAACTTTATACTGGCTTTCCTGTCGTGTTTGTGTACAAGGCGGACAAGCAGTCCTGTTCTGGCACTCTTTGAGGGCAGAAGTTGGTACTAGCTTTTGTTTCAAGGACAGAATGATGTGACTTGCAACGCTGTGGCGTCAAGCATGGGGGAAGTGGGGGTGTTAGTGCAGAGTGCATCTGCCTCTCTGCAGAACATCTGCCTCCCTGCAGAACACAGAAGCTGTCAGTGTTCAGCTGGAGTCATTGTCTGGCTTATAAACTTATAAACCTGGCTCCTCCATGATATTGGTGAGGATTGAACTGGTTTGTTTTCCCGAGCTGTTTGGGCTGAGATGCACAGTTGTGCAAACAAAGGCTTTCTGCTTGCAAATGTGACAACAAGAGAAATGTCGGGGATGGCCATTGTATGCTACCCCTTCTTCATTTATGGGCACAGTTGGTTTGCGAATTGTAATACTGGTACTGATAGACTTTGAATTTGTTTGTGTTTGTGATTTGCACTGGCTAATATTTTCCGTTTGCAACTGCGAGGGAAAGAGAAATATCGTAGATGGCTATTTCTTATCCAGTGTATCCGAGGAAGTGTGCATGCACACAAAAGCTCATACTTTGAATTAAACTTTGTTAAAGGTGCCCCTCGACACTATGTTTGTTCTTATCCAGTGGTTGCTTTTGTTTCTTAAATTCTGCATTATCCCAGGTACTGATGGGTTTGAATTTATTTGTTATAGTAGGGGCCAAGCCCATTGCATTCAGGAATACAACAGGTGCTAGATTAGGGTGGGGTGGGGTGGAAGAACTCTGTGGATGGCCTCCCCCTACCTCCAGGACCTTGAAAGGCTGCAGGTAGCTGTTAGGGAACTCACTGGCAGGGGCAGCTCTCATGCGGCAGGGATTTGCAGCCTCTGAGCCTCGGAGGGAAGTGGAAGGAGGAGGGGGTGGTCCGGGGTGGGGGACAGAAGGCTGTTGGCTGGCTGCTGGACAGACAGGCAAGCCATTGGAGGAGGAGGCATTCAGGGGTGGGATAGCCACCCTGAGTGTAACTTAAGCCATGAGACTACACTCCTCCTCCAAGCCGTTACCAGAAATATATTATGTGGAACAAATGATGAAGCCATTTGTCCTGTGATTTACAGTTGTGCTGACCAATAGTTCCGTTTGCAAATGTGACAGAATGAGAAATGTTGAAGACGGCTATCCCTTATCCATGAGGGGTCACCATTTTTTCTTACATTGCAAATTGCTCGTTTCCTCACTTCAGGATCCACAGAAATGTTATGTTACAGAGTTTGCAATGTTTCCATCGAGTCGGTTCAAGTGCATCAAAATAATCTGTTAATAGCAAGAACAATCAGAGATTAAAAATCCATTTGTCTGGCAACAAGCGCTCCCTTCAAATCTAATGCCGCTTTCAATCAAAACAAGTGAGCCGTGCCAACTTTGCATGAAAGCAGATTAATCCCTGCAGCATCCAAACAGTTTTCAGATACTTTTTGCTTTGCTTTGTTTGTGAGAGAGGGATCAAGAGATCAGCATGCCATGGGGTTGCCTATTGTTCTTTTCCGGCTGAGAGTTTGAGACGAGTAGCCATCTCTCTGTCTGTAGAAGGGGAAATAAGGCAAAGCCCAGGAGCATCTTCAAGACTAATATTGGTGGTGAGGAAAGAGCTCTCTTAAGAAGTGAGCTGTGACTCATGGAAGCTCCTCCCCTGCCACAAATGTTGTTAGTCTTTAACATACTCCTGGGCAGAGTCTGCACTTACTTTCTTTATTCCATTGTCAATCCTGTTGAATTCAGATTGCTTTGAACTCGGGTCTTCTTCCCCCCCCCCCTCCACAATGAAACAGGAAAGTCTTCTGCATGTGGTTAGGGTAGTTCAGAAGGTGGGGGGGGAGCCAAGCCTCTTTCTTTCTATTCTTGAAGGGGGGGGGGGGAGAGGAGCCAGGCAGGGAGCCTCTTTCTTTTCTTGGAGGGGTAGGGGAGAGGATCGAAAAAGGCAGAGGAGGGAGGAAAAATCCAGGACTGACAGAAGTTGAGAGAAATTAGGGGCTTCTCCTTTAAGGCAAGCGTGTCACATGACCAGGTGTAGCCTATCAGAGGTTCTCTCTTTCCCAGTCTGGATATTGAGCATTAAAAGCACTCCAAGATATCACAATAAAGGTAGGGTCACTCCGGATCAATCCTTCTTGCTGCAGAAAGAAAATTTAAATCGCCCAAAATCCAAACGGAAATAGCATTCTCTGTAGAGGGCAGGGACTGAATCGATCTGGGGTTGGAATAAAAGCTCCGTGCAGTTTACACCCTGGACTCTGGCTCTTTCCTGCTGAAGAAATGAGTAGTGACTCCCTGCCACTAATTTTGTAGTCCTCCTGGACTTTGGTTCTTTTCTGCTTTTCAGGCTGTTTTTGTCTTCAGACCTGGCTGGAGTTAGCAGTAAAGCTGGGCTGTATCTGAATGCAAAGTTAATGAGATATTTTAAGAACAGATTTTTCCCGCTTGTTAATGATAAATGGCTTTAATTTATTTAACTCCAATGACACATCATTCCTGTCCAGGCTTAATATAGTATTTTGAAGTATAATAGATATGTAAATGTTATTTAAGGTTTACCAAGTGTTGTTGGGGGGAAAAAATCTTTATTTACTGGGAGGGGGGGTTATATATTTCCCCAAAGGATTTAAGGATCCTTGAAAATTAATCTTTTGGGCAAAGACGATGAAAAAAATTTTTTGCTCGTGCAAATTTTCACAGCTTGACTTTAGATGTGTGCGTGGGAACACTGGCCCCATTATCACGTAAAAACACAGCGAGGGCCTGTATAATTGCTTCAGCCTGTGATTTCCTTTGTACTGCAGAAAGGGTGCTTTTGTGAAAGTAAACTCGTTTCATGGCAGAACAGGCTTTGAAGCCCAACACTTGGCTTCTGCCCTTGACATGCGGAACAAGGAAACAATGAAAAGTGACGGCATGCCCCCATTGGTTGGCTTGTCTCGAGGTTTCACTTATAAAGATTTCCCTCACCCTGTGACCGTTTATGCACTGGGAACTTCACTGCCCCAGCTCTCATGCAGGAGCACAAATTGAGGGCGGATGAGGTGCACCAGTCCAAATGCTCCCCCATGTGGGTGCAGGAAGAGGTGGGGCAACCTGCCACGACTAAAACTCCAGCCTGCAGCACAGCATGAAACTTCCAGTGCATAAACGGTCAGTGTGGTGCTTTTCTACCTGCCTAAGCATGGTGTGAATAAGCAACAAGATGGAGTGCTTCCGCCAGGCGTTTGGTTGAGGCCGTGGTGAGGATTGACCAGAGTTACAATCTGGGGCCCCCGCCCTTTTTTGTTGCTATCTGTTTAAATAAGATTCTACTGGGGACTGCAACCTAGGTGGTGTAGAACTTAGTCTGGATTTGTACCTTTTCCATATCTTCAATAATAAGACTCTCCATATGTGGGAGTCTTTCTTCCAGAATACGCTGCATGAACCTTCACCGAGGCCTATCTTCTCAAATGCTAGATCTCTCTTTGTTGGGGTCATAATCTAGTGAGCTCAAGATGTCAGTTTATCCATGTGCAAATAGAGTTTACTATCTGGGACACCTTGCCCTCCTCTCATTTTTCATCTCAAAGAGTTTCAAAAGCTCTTCTGGGTCTTTTATTATTCCAGATAAACTTGTTTATGCAGGTTTGCCATTGGTGTTATATTTTTATCATTAATATTTATGGGCAGAACTTGGAATAAAACACTGAGCTTTGGTAGAAGCTTTTTTAAATAGTTGCCATATGGGCTGACCATGAAAAGTTCATTTTTGACCATTTATATAAGTCTTCCTGGATTTTCTTCCAAATCATTTTGTAATTGTTTTCGTACAGATATCTAAGATCTTTGTCTAAATGAATTCTTAAATATTGTGTACCTTCTCTGGATTAATTTTCCATTGAGTTGTTTCTATTAATCAATCCATAATTTGTTTTGTGGCTGCCATGACAAGAATTTTAGTTGTATTGTTATTTGTTTTATAACCAGAGTACTGCCCAAAATCTTTCAAACAGCCAAAAAGTTTAGGTTAAGCTGTTTCTGGTCTGGTTAGCATCAGAACTACGTCATCAGCATAACTTCTTAATTTGAACTCTTCGCCATCTACTCTTGAGTCCAGAAATCTCTGACTATTGTCTGATTATGGTTTCAAGTACTAGGTTGAATAATAATGGAGACAGTGGACAGCCTTGCCTGGTACCTTTTTGGATTTGAATTTTTTCTTTGGTAAGCATTCCATTTACCAAGATTCTGGCCTCTTGCTTGGAATATATCTGTCGGATTGACCTTAAAAATGCTTCTCCACATTCCATTGTTCATAGTGTTGCTTGGGAAAAGTTTCAATAAACATTATCAAAGGCCTTTTCCATGTCAAGGAAAATGAAAGCTGTGCACTACTGTTTCTTCCAGGCATATTCCATTGCATTCAAAACCAAACAGATATTGCTTTTCATATATCTCTTAGGAACAGATGGATCAAAGCCTTCTTTATGTATTGGCATTATAGATTGGCTTGTTCCCATGTCTGCAGAAAGGGCTAGATTCAAATGGGCAGCCGTGTTGATCTGAAGTAGCACAATAAAATCAGAGACCAGTAGCACCTTTGAGACCAACAAAGATTTGTTCAGGACATGATTTTATTGTGCAGAAAGGGCTGTTCTGGATTATCCATGATTTCATTGATGAGTTGATGTAATGGGCCGGTAACAATATGGATCGATTTTTTATAGTGATCTGCTGTTACACCATCAGTACTGGGTGCCTTTCCTGATTTCCTTGTCAAAATTGCATCATTCACTTCTAGTATTGTTAATTTTTGAATTAAAATACATCAGTGCTCTGGAGATAATTTTTTAATGGGAATGTTCCTGAGATAGTCCATCTCAGGAACTAAGCCTTCATTTTTGTCCTCTAGATAATATAGTTTTTTACAGAATTCTGTAAGACAGATTTGGATATCCTTTTCAGTCGGACAAAGCAGATTGTTGTGTTTCAAATGGGTGATGGAATTTTTACAAGGTTTTTTCCGAAGTCTGTATGCTAACCATCTCCCAGAATTACCTGCATTTTCAAAAAATAAAAAGTTGTTTTAAAAAATCTAATTTATTCCTCGTTTCTTCAGTTTCTATTCTCTTTTAAGCCTGAGGGCCTTTATTTGTACCCACAGTTGCTTCGTTTGAAATTTTTCATGTTGTTCTTCTAGTTGCTGAAGTTGAGTGAGAATCACTTTTAATCCTTTCCTCCTTTTGTTCTTAGCCAAATAGTTGTATCGGATTAATATCCCTTGCACAAAACCTTTGCTAGCTTCCCATATCATCTAAATCCTGACATTTGGGGTGTTGTTGATTTGCTAAAATTCTTGGAGATCTGCTTGATATTTTTCTAAGTTCCTCTTATCATCCAAAATATGAAATCCTCCATTTTTAAAAAATCTTGTTCTTTGATCATTTAGCTCTATTTCCAGAGGATTATGGCCTGCAAATGTTGGGAAGTATTTCCACACTTATCACCTTGGACATTGATAGATTCTTGAATAAGATTGGTGCTGTTCTGAAGATGATCATGTTTTAAATGAGAGATTAAACAGCTCAGTCCAGCTCTAAATGTATTTTAAGACAATATTCGAAAGTTAGGGTCCAGGACTTAGTTTCCAGAATATGTTAGCCCAGTTCATTGCAAATAGCAGAATAAGGCAAGGAGTTGTTAAAACAAATTTGCCTGGTCTTTTTCAACATTATTGTTGAATGCTTTTACCCAAATAGGTATGCCATATAATATCTGAGATGAGATTTTGGCATGAAAGATTCTTAATGGAGCAGGTACAAATTGGTTGCTTTAAGGAAATAAAATTGTTTCATTTGGGCAGCAGAGCATTCAGGCAAATTTATGGCTTGCATTCAGTGGGTTGACCAATTAAGATGATAATGATAAGTAAAACCCAAATATTTAAAGCTTTTAACTTGGATGATTTATTTACTTCTCAAGAACCATTTCTTTGGTTTCCAGTTCATAGAGAAGACTAGATTTTGAATAATTTATGGTTAAAGAGTTAGTTTGACAATACTTATGAAAAAGGCTTAAATGTGTTCGAAGACCAACTCTTGTGTAAGAGAGAATGGGGGTATCATTGGCGTAGAGTAATAGTGGGATAGAATGTGACCCTAATTTAGGGGGATGGCCATTGACAGAATCAAAGTTTGGAGCCAAGTCATTAAAAAATAAATTTCAAAAGATGAGGGGCAAGAACTCTTCTCCTCCATGGCAGGCAGGCAGACAGACAGACAGATAGATATTATGAGGTGGGAGGTAGGGTGGCCAGATCTAGGTTGGGAAACAATGCCATAGAGCAGGGGTAGTCAACCTGTGGTCCTCCAGATGTCCATGGACTACAATTCCCATGAGCCCCTGCCAGAGTTTGCTCTGGAGGACCACAGGTTGACTACCCCCCCTGCCATAGAGTCCACCTTCCAGAGCTTCCCCTATCTCCAGGGGAACGGATCACTTTAGTCTGGAGACAAGCCGGAATTCTGGGGGATCCCCAGCTCCCACCTGGAGGCTGTAACCCCTAACCTGGCTGGATCATACCCTGAAGCAAGGACCTGGAGAAAGACTTCAGCTGCTTTCACATGTTGGATAATTCATTTTCAGTGTACCTTAGCAATCGTTTGGCAAGTGCATTATCAAACATGCCAGCCTTCCACTGCTGAGCAAATCTCCTTGGTTAGGGGAAGAGAATCCAAGCGATTAGGGGTTGATTCAGCTAGGCCCGTTGTCATTCCTGCCCTGTTCCCCTCCTCATCACCCAAGTCCTTACCCACATTGCTTTTGTCCATGAAGGCCCTAGGTGCTAGCATATGCACGAACTACAGTGTGCATAACTTAGAAGAATATTTGTGTGCTCAGAAATCTAAACCTGTCATATGACACTCAGTTGGGCAGAGAGCTACCTCAAGGAAATCTTGTTTTCATCAGTGTTAACGAGACCACAAATCAGAGGAGGCGTATCTAAAAATCTATAAGTGCTTCTTAGGGCTGAATCTGCACAGAGCTTTTATTCCAATCCCAGGTCGATTCAGTCCCTGTCGTCTCCACTGAATGCGATTTCCATTTTGATTTCGGCCGATTTAAATTTTCCCACTGCAACAAGCATGATTGAACCAGAGTGATTCTACTTTTCCCCCACAATATCTTAGAGTGAATATAACCCTCAATATTTGAAAAATCGGCATGAGAAAGCATGTAGAGCTCTTCCAGTTCTGAATTTGCTGCTGAGCAATGTGATAGAGAAGCCCTGATTGGCCAGAGCTTCAGTTCAAAGACTTCCTCGTTCCCAGGCTTGCCTAGAAGGGGAAGCCCTCTCTTGGCAGAAGCTCCAGAAGCCCTAACTTCTTTCAGTAGAGATTTACCTCTTGGTTTTTTTCTCTCCCTCCTCTGCTGACTCCAATCCTCTCCCGCCCCCTTCAAGAAAAGAAAGAAGCTCCTGCTGCACTTGGCTCCCCCCTCTCCATCTGAGCTTCCCTAACTATGTGCAGAACACTTTTCTGTTTCAATGGGGATTGGGGGGGATAAAGGAAGACCCGAGTTCAAATCGATCTGGATTCATCAGGATCCACAACAGAATAAACAAAGTAAGGGCAGATTCAGCCTAGGTTTGCACACACAGCCATTAGGGTATAACTCTCATGAGGAGGGACATGGAAGTTAAAAGAAACTGTTTTCGAACAGCATCAACCACCAAAGAAAACACCACTTTGCAAATTATTAATCAGGAAGCAATAAAACCAAGGTTCACGAGAAGTTCACACCTCGGGTTGGGAAACATTTACAAAATGCTATTCCGTGCAAATTCTCCCCTCTCTTCATATCCGCAGTGCTGCTTTGATGCCATTTAGAGATTATTTTATGGAGGTCTCCTGTATTTCTTAGCTCAGTGGATTTTAATGCCTCTCGTAATGCAGATCGCTGTGGGCAGAATAACAATTTCTTTCTGGTAACACCCCTGAAATGAGCCCTTCAGGTTACATATGCAGAATGTGTTAGAGAAGGTCCCTTAAAGACAGTCTTTTTTTTCTAATTGGCAATTTGTGGGGAGCTGTCTCCTTTTTTATTTTGTTCTTATATTTCATATATTTTTATTGAATAACGTGAATTGCTTTTCCCAGGGAAGTTATTCCAACGTGTTTTAGGAATAACTAACATTTCTTCTTTTCTTGTTGACTTGGGACAACTGCTAGCAACCCACAGGGGGAGGGCAGAGTTTTACCACTGAGTTTCAGGTGAATCCTAGAGCATCATAGCCACAGGGTGACATCACCTCCGAGATTTGCCCTGGAAGTGAAACTCCTTGCATTTTCACTGACTCCCCACCACCACCGCCCATTGGCCGCTGAAGGAAAAGGACAGAGAGCCCTTTAGCAAAAGTTGAGAGAAAGGAACGCACAGGCATGCAATCCCCCTTTCAAAATGTAAGAATCGTGTGACTCACACTTGAGAAACGGTGTATCCTACTGCGCACCCATCCGCCCACGAGCTCATCCTTTGGAACATAAGCACTCTGTTGCAACTTTGACACCAGCCGGAGCGTCCCTTTGTAATTTTCTGCAACGAACTGCTAAAGATCTGTGAAGATAGCCTGTCCTACATTATAACATTTTAAAGTAGGTCACATGCAGAGCTTAAGCCACCTGACGCGTCCTTTTAAATTACATTTTTATATGCTACTGCTTCAACCTTTTTCCCAAAAGAAAAAAGAATAAAGCCCTTTAACTTATGTCTGTGGGGAGGGGGGATTCTTCTTGAATCGATCCAAAGTCAGTATTCCCAGAATTGGGGGGATGGGTCTCCATGCCATTAACGAGTGAGACGTTTAATGGAGCAGCTAGTTTGAGCAGTGGGCACATTTTAGCCCACCCGCGGAGACTTAAGGATCCAGTTGGATTCCTGAATGCTCTGCAGCAGTGGTCCCCAACCTTTTTATCACCGGGGACCACTCACCGGGGACCACTCAGCGCCTTTTACTGAGGCCCGGTAGGGGGGGATTGTTTACTCCTCTACTCTCAACCACTGCCCTAGCGCTCTCTGATCGCTATGGTAATGTTTAAACATCCCTTCAAAATAAGATACAGACACGCCACAACAATGAAATGTGTTGTAAAGGGCCGGGGGGGGTGAAGTAAAGGGCTGGGGGGGGAGAAGGCGTCCTTCGGGGGCCATCTCCAATTAGTCGAAGGACCGCACGTGGTCCGCTGCCCACAGGTTGGGGATCGCTACTGTGCAGGACCCTATTCCTCCTGGTGACTCGTTGGTGGCGCTGGTAGAGGACTAGCAGTCCTGCCTGTCTGCCGCCATTGACGAGGTCGCCCTCAGGCGTCCTCTCCGCCCTCCCCTCAAACGTGCTGCGTGGTATACCAAGGAGCTTCGGGAGAGGAAGAGGGAAGTGAGATTATTTATTTATATTTATTTATTTATTAGATTTATCGCTCGCCTCCCCCCGGAGGCCCCGAGGCGAGTTACAAAATATAAAAACCCACGAAAAACCATCCAATAAAACATATAAAAACGCATCACACACCATTCCCCACCTAGTAAAACGAGATGCGGTAAAAACTCACATCTACATTAGAGCAAGTGTGGAGGAAGACTCGCGACAAATTGGCAAGAGCATCTTATCACATGCTTACGAGGGCATATGAGATGGCAGTGAAGCCAGCTAAGCAAGAGTTTTATGCTGCCTCTGTTGCATCTGCAAACTCTCGCCCGGCCCAATTGTTTAGGGTAGTTCGGACTCCTACCGCTCTGGAGGAAGGTCGCCAAAATTGTAGTCACTTGGATCTTGGCTGTGAGGCATTAGCGAGCTTCTTCGCGGACAAAGTCTTGCTGCTCCACCAAGACCTTCCTGCCACAGTTATATAGAAAGGGAACTGGAGGGCGGTTGGCCATCACAGGAGATGATGTTTGATGGCTTCAGGCAGCTCTTGTAAACCAAAGTGGACAAGCTGCTGGGGTCGGTTAGGGCAGCCATCTGACCCCTTGATGCCTCTGCATCTTGACTACTCTAGGGGGGGTTGCCCTCTCCGGGACATCATCAACCTCTCCCTGTCTACTGGAGTAGGGGTAGTCAACCTGTGGTCCTCCAGATGTTCATGGACTACAATTCCCATGAGCCCCTGCCAGTGTTTGTTGGCAGGGGCTCATGGGAATTGTAGTCCATGAACATCTGGAGGACCACAGGTTGATTACCCTTGTACTGGAGAGTTCTCTGAGGTGCTGAAGCGGACAGTGGTGCATCCACTTCTTCACTGCTGAAGAAACCATTGTTTGACCCACGGGATCTATCCAACTATCGGCAAGTCTTTTGGGCATAACAGATTTCCGCAGGGCCTGCCAAACAGAGCTGTTCTGCCAGGCCTATGGCTGAGGCCCATAGAACGCCAACAAAAGCTGGCCTCCCTAAACAAAAACTGCAGAGGAAATGCATCTGGAGGCCAGCAGTACCTGAGGTTTTCATATAAACCAGTTTAGATAAATTGATTCTATTATTTATTTCTATTTATTTTACATGCTGGCTTGGGGCGGCTTCCAACATTTAAGTGCATAAAACATACATAATAAAAATACAGGTGGTCAATAATTTAGCTTGATGTGCTATTAAAACCTTAAAACGATAACAGTTTTAAAATCTGTCATGCCAGCTGTTTCGCCAGTTGGTTCATTCCAAAGCATTTAGTTCTCAGAGTCGGGAGGGACATCCATATAGAGGGAGCCCGGTCGATGTTGGGCTTGCTGTTCACTGGGCCCACCCAAAAGCCTGGCAGAAGAGCTCCATCTTACAGGCCCTGTGGAACTGACCCAATCCCAGGAGGGCCCTTAACTCTTCCGGGAGCTCATTCTGTCAGGTCTAGGCAAGGAAAGAAAAGGCCCTGGCCCTGGTTGAGGCCAGACATACTTCTTTCGGGCCAGGGATCACCAGTTTGTTAGAACGGAATGATTTTAATGTCCTTTGGGGGCTTAGTTAACCCAGCGGTCCCTCAGGTAGGCTGGGCCCTGACCAGGTGAACACCAGAACCGTATGGATTTGGAATTCAACTGGGAGCCAGTGCAGCTGCCTCAAAGTGGCTCTTTCATGATGCGTAGGTGAGGAGCCATGATGCTTCATTCTGGACCAGTTGTGGTTTCCATATCAGCATTAAGGGAAGGCCTGCCTAGAGCGTATTACAGAAATCCAATCTGGAGTTGACTGTTACATGGATCACTGTGGCTAGGTGTTTAAAATGTTTAAAATGTTTTAATTAACTGTATACATGTTCTAAGCCGTCCTGAGCCCTCAGGGGAGAAATTTTAAGTGAGGAAGGAAGGAAGGAAGGAAGGAAGGAAGGAAGGAAGGAAGGAAGGAAGGAAGGAAGGAAGGAAGGAAGGAAGGAAGGAAGGAACAGGGTGACGAGGCAGAGAGACACGGACAAGGGAGGGAGGGAGGGAGGGAGGGAGGGAGGAAGGAAGGAAGGAAGGAAGGAAGGAAGGAAGGAAGGAAGGAAGGAAGGAAGGAAGGAAGGAAGGAAGGAAGGAACAGGGTAACGAGGCAGAGAGACACGGACAAAGGAGGGAGGGAGGGAGGGAGGGAGGGAGGGAGGAAGGAAGGAAGGAAGGAAGGAAGGAAGGAAGGAAGGAAGGAAGGAAGGAAGGAAGGAAGGAAGGAACAGGGTGACGAGGCAGAGAGACATGGACAAAGGAGGGAGGGAGGGAGGGAGGGAGGAAGGAAGGTCTATTCTAAAACATAAGTGAGAACACCAGGATGGCTCTCTTTTAGAAATCTGAATTAATCACATATGTCAGCAGGGCAATTCCCGCAGTGCTGCATCACGCTCAGAATCCTTTTATGTGCTGAAATGGGCTCCAGCATGTGCACAGTGGAAAGCGGGCTCAGTGGGTATTTGGCTTTATCTATGCAACCTTTAGGTGTGCGTACTTTGGGAGCGCACGCTGCCTCTGTGAACCTTCCACTGGAGGCGCCGGGGATCGAACAGACCGTACAGGCCACACTCCCCCAACTCCTTCCTGCGGCTACTAAGGGTACAGGAAACAGGCAGGGCCGGTTGGCCCAAATAGTTGTTTACCCAGGTGGGATGTAGCTTACAACAATACATGGGAAGAACTCAGAGTGCTTGAGAGGTTCAGAGCCACAGGGTCATAAATCAAGCCTCACATCAAGTCACAACTGATTTCTAGTGACCCCTCCTGGAGTTTTCAAGGCAAGAGGTGAGCCGAGATGGTTTGCCATCACCTTCCTCTGCATAGCAACCCTGGACTTTGTGGCCTTCTCCTATCCAAGTACTAGCCAGAGCTGGCCCTCCTTAGCTTCCGAGATCAAGCTAGCCAGAGCTATCTGAGCCAGAGATATTCAGATATTGCCTTTGCCTGCCTCTGCGTAGCAACCCTGGACCTTCTGCATGGTCTCCCATCCAGAAACCAACCAGGGACAACCCTGCTTAGCTTCTGAGATCTTACACAATTAGGCTATCCTGGGTTATCCCAATCAGGGCACTTGATTAAGTGCCCTGGTTCAGTAGTAGCGCCCCTTGCTTGGCCTGCAGAAGGTCCCAGGTTCAACCCCCAGCATCTCCAACTAGAAGGACCTGAGAACCTGGAGAGTCACTGCCCATCGGAGAAGACAATACTCATCTCCACAGACCAGTGGTCCGATTCAGTATATGCGTGTTCCACATGGTGGTGTTCCTTTATTTATTTATATTTTTATACCACCCTTCACCACGAATCGTCTCAGGGGCAGTTCACAATATAAAAACTGGTAAAATACAATGTAACCCCCACAAAACCCCTTAATAAAATAGAAATAAAATCCAAAAAGCAGGTGGCAGCATAATCTCTCCAAAAACCAATAACTGCTCCAGGCAGGACAGCATTGGTGATCCTATAATCCTGTCTGTCCAGGGGGCAGATCATATACATGGGAAGGGGTCCAGAGTTGCCATCTCCAGTCACCACCCTGGCCTCAACCAAACACCTGGCAGAAGAGCTCCGTCTTGCAGGCCCTGCAGAAACCAGAGAGCTCCATCACAGCCCTTAGCTCTTCCAGGAGCTCATTCCTCCAGGTTGGGGCCAGGGTCAAAAAGGCCCTGGCCCTGATCGAGGTCAGGCAGATGTGCCAGGGGCCGAGGACAACCAGCAAATTCATACCAACAAATCAAAGAGCTCTGCGGAGGGGCATAAGCATCCCAAAGAATCCTGGTCAAGGGAACATTGCAAGCTCTCCCACAGTCTCAGTTAAGTTATGTGCTCCTGCTTGCTCTGGGAGAAATGCTGTTGCTCCTTTCCTTTTGCACGGATGGCACAGATCTCCCGTTTCTTTCAACCTCTAACCGGGGTGCTGCGCCTGAAGACAAAGGGGACAAAGTGTTGCACAGCCTATTCTGTGTAGCCAAGTCCCGCTGGGTTTTCCCGTCAGCCCCCTGGTGCTAAAGTGGCCGCTTGAATGGCTTCCAGGAGGAAATAATACCCTTCTTTGAAACAACACGAAGGCCAAAGAACAGGACGTTCCATCTGCGCCAAAGGCCCAGCATATATATTTTTTTGGGGGGAGAGTTTCCCAAATCGGGAGATGCAGCGTCTCAGCCTCCGTGTTTAGTTTCCTTATTCATGAACACCAACTGCAGTTTGCGACGGAGTTTGGGTGATGCCTCTTTCGCACTAATGAGAAAGCGAACGGACACAGAATATGAAAAACGTCACGGCTTGCACAGGAGCACACGGCTAGCCAGGATGCCATCACTTGATTGGGAAGGAAGGAAGGAAGGAAGGAAGGAAGGAAGGAAGGAAGGAAGGAAGGAAGGAAGGAAGGAAGGAAGGAAGGAAGGAAGGAAGGAAGGAAGGAAGGAAGGAAGGAAGGAAGGAAGGGAGATGCTAGCTCTGGCTTGTAACTCCAGTATTGGCACAAGCAGGGCCATAAATAAAAGGCTGGTCCTATTAAAACCGTCACCTGCCATCCTGAAAAAAAGGATTTTGCCAAGGAAATGAGTTAAAGTGTCAGATCTCTTACGACATGGGGAGATTTTGCACGGCATGTAATTCCCCCTCTGGAATTGGCTTTAGAGATGGGCAAGATCCTTCTGACAAAACAACTTGTGACAAACTGCTGGCTCACAACTTTCCATTTCTTTCGTTGCTGTTGCTTCCTGTTACAATTCCACCCCCAACAAGTGCTGCAGTCAGTTCCCCATAGCATCAGGGAGCCAGTCACCAAGGGATGCCTGCCTCCAGGTGAGACCTGGAGATCCCCTGCAACTACACCTCATCTCCAGGTACCTTGGAGAAAATGGATGCT
This sequence comes from Paroedura picta, assembly GCF_049243985.1. Classification (NCBI taxonomy): domain Eukaryota; kingdom Metazoa; phylum Chordata; class Lepidosauria; order Squamata; family Gekkonidae; genus Paroedura; species Paroedura picta. The sequence goes on along the minus strand of NC_135370.1, from coordinate 25,103,431 downwards.
TTGAATGGTGGGCTCCATGGAATTGTAACTCCACAGGCCTCCACACCCAAATCTTCAGGACTTTCTCAACCTGGATCCGGCAACCTTACCACCCCATCACCTGCTAGTAGCCAGGGGGGTCCTGTAACATTATGATATATTGCAGTGGAAAAGAGCAAGAGTCCAGGAACCCCTTAAAGATTAACAAAATTTGTAGCAGGGGAGGGGATTGGGTGAGTCATGGCTTACTTCTTTAAAGGTAAAAAGGTAAAGGTATCCCCTGTGCAAGCACTGGGTCATGTCTGACCCTTAGCGTTTTCATGGCAGACTCAATACGGGGTGGTTTGCCATTCCCTTCCCCAGTCATTACTGTTTACCCCCCAGCAGCAAGCTGGGTACTCATTTTACCGACCTCGGAAGGATGGAAGGCTGAGTCAACCTTGAGCCGGCTGCTGGGATTGAACTCCCAGCCTCATGGATAGAGCTTCAGACTGCATTTCTGCTGCCTTACCACTCTGCGCCACAAGAGGCTCTTTTACTTCTTTAGATACAGCCAAAAAGTAAGGCCATCTGCCCTTATTTCTCGTAGAGTGGAGTACTGTTGCCATTTGGCATCTGAAATTCCTCCACTCTCCCAGATATAAGGACAGGTGATAGATTCAGGTTGGTAGCCATGTTGGTCGGTCTGAAGCAGCAGTATAAAGTTTGAGCCCAGTCAGGCACCTTTAAGACCGACATAGTTTTATTCATGGTGCTAGGGGCCAAGCCCGTTACGTTCATGAATACAACTGGTGCTAGATTGGGGGTGGGGGAAACTCCGCAGATGGCCTCTCCCTTCCCCCCAGGATCTGGGAAGGCTGCAAGCTGGGGGCCCCCGGGAAAGGAACTCACCAGCAGGGGCAGCTCTCACGCAGCAGGAATCTGCAGCCTCCGAGCCTCGGAGGGAAGTGGAAGGAGGAGGGGTGGTCCGGGGTGGGAGACGGAAGGCGATTGGCTGGCTGTTGGACCATCAGGCATGCTGGTTGGAAAAGAAAGCACTTGGGGCAGGACAGCCTCCCTGAGTGGGTGTTAAGCGCTGAGTGGCACTTAAGCCATGAGACCAGCTCCTCCTCCAGGGCCTTACCAGAAATATTATGTGGAACAGATAAGCTTTCAGGTACATGCATACTTCGTCAGATACAGTGAAACAGAACGTCCTTAATTGCTACCACCTCCAGTGGCTTGATGTGGCCCAGCGCATCCCCGTGTAGGATGGCGCCCAGGCATGAGCCCCAGTTGCGGTTACAGATCAGCCCTGAAATCGTCTTTGCTGAACAGAGAAAGGTTTTGTTCCAGAGAAAGAAGAGCCGCTCTGCTTGCCAAGTGGGGGACTCACTCATCTATGCCCTGGTTCATGAATACATCATGCATCATTTATAGTTGCCGTTGCTGACTTGAAAAATTCAGAAATCCCTGTTCCAAAGCAAATCAGAAGCATTTTAATGCCCGCTAATCCCTCTGTTCATTTCTCTACACATGCTCAGAATCAGTGTCTCAGTCATGCTCAGCAAAATAAATGAGCTTAAATAAAAAAAGCGGTCTGCATTATAGAAAAAGAAAGACTTCTCTCATTTGTGCACTAGCCTTAATCTCACGGGGTTTAATTACGTCTACTGTGTTTCGGGTGGATTTTAAGCATTCCTCCCCCCCCCTAAAAAGATTATGGCTTTAAGTGAATGGGTAGTACAAGAAGAGGGACCGATACCAATTAGAGGTGAATGGATTTCCCCCAACCCAACCTGTCCCATTTAATGGCCCTTTACTGGGTTGGGTCAGCCTAGGGGCACCAGGTCAGAGTTGGAAAACAGCTGGAGATTTGGGGAGCAGAGGGGAGTCTGGAGACTGTGGGGCTTGGGACGGGAGGGACCTCATTGGGACATAATGAGACACTACAGAGAGGGGTGGTATATAATTGGAACGAATATAAAATAAATAACACAACAGAACCTCCTCCTCGAAAGCAGCCATTTGGCCCAGCATCTCTGTCCATAAACTCCCATCGAACCGTCAATTCCTTGTGGTATCGCCAATCCACAAAATATAAGAACCATCCATTCTATGTATGGAGAGCCAGTTTGGCGTAGTGGTTAGGAGTGTGGACTTCTAATCTGGCGAGGCGGGTTCAGTTCTGCACTCTTCCACATGCAGCCAGTTGGGTGACCTTGGGCTCGTCACGGTGCTGATAAAGCTGTTCTGACTTAGCAGTGATATCAGGGCTCTCTCAGCCTCACCCACCGCACAGGGAGAGGAAAGGGAAGGCGAATGTAAGCCACTTTGAGACTCCTATGGGGTAGAGAAAAGCAGCTCTTCTTCAAAACTTTGTAAGTCACCCAGAAATAAATCGCAACCAAAACGGGTTCGTAGGTAAATCGCATCCCGTTTTCCCAAACTTCCTCAGTGATTGTGATCCTTCATAATGTTTCCACTGCTCCATATTAGTTATCACATGGGCTCTCAGAGGAAGGGAAGGTGACCGTAAGCTACTTTGAGACTCCTGCAGGTAGTAAAAAGTGGGGCACAAAAAAACCATGGTGGTGGTGGTGGTGGTGGTTCTTCTTCATCATCACCATGGATCTTTTTGTTTCTTCTTTTTATAATGATTCAAAACTTTGTAAATCATCCAGAAATAAATCACAACCCAAACGGGTTCCTGCGTAAATCGTATCCCGTTTTCCCAAACTTCCTCAGTGATTGTGATCCTTCATAATGTTTCCACTGCTCCATATTAGTTATCACATGGGCTCTCAGCTCATCATACTTTTGGGTCCTAATTAGCTAGACCACTAGTTTGGGAAAACGGGATATAATTTACCTAGGAACCCGTTTTGGTTGTGATTTATTTCTGTTACGATTTTGGATGGTTTACAAAGTTCTGAATCGTTATAAAAAGAAGAAATAAAAAGATCCATTATTGATTTGGAATAGCCTGGACAAATCCTAGATTTTTGGGGATTGGAGATACCAGCCTCTCTGTCATCTGGAGACTGGTTGAAACCTGGGAGCTTTCCAGCACCCACCTGGAGGCTGACGGCCCCGGTTGTAATTCCAGGCGATTTCCAGGCTCCACCTGGAGGTTAGCAACCGTAAGTCTGCCCCCTTGTTCCTCTCTGCTTGTCTTCGAATTTTCGAATTTCTCCTTCGCCAGCCACACATTCATTCCCTGAGGTTCTCCTGAAGTAATGTTTTTTTTATTGTGCTTTTCTCATGGAAGGAAGCCATGCAAATAAGCAATCATTTGCATTAACATACCAGCAAATATTTGGTGTTACTGAAGCACACCATCGCATAAGGAGGGGGGGGGGGGGGGAGAGAGAAGAGTTAATTGAAAGGCTCCAGCTAAGCAGCTTGTTGGGAAGTGCAGAACTAACATTGAATTCTTCCCTACTTGTTGCAAGCACAGAAAGATAATTTTTATTTCCCCCCTCCCCCCCCCCATGGACTTGCCTATGCATATCACTATAAAAAAAATGAATACTGTCGTTAAAGATGCAACAATTTCACAACTCATGTAAAGCCCACGAGCTTGCTATCACACAGCATCTGCATACTCATCTTTACTGTTAACGAGTAGGGCAGAGGTGAATATTTTTAGATAGACATTTTGGCATCCAAAGATGGCTTCCAGGGGCACAAAACCTCTGTGCAGACCCCTCTCTTCTGGTGCAGCCACTTGGATGCTGGACTTGGACATGAGAAACGGTCAGAAGGATCTATCTCTGCTTGAAATCTCCCTGTCTGTGGAGCAAGCCAATCAGTTAGATCAGCCTTTCTCAACATTTTTGCCACTAAGAAATCCATGAAACATTCTTCAGGCTTCAAGAAACCCCAGAAGTGGTGCAATCGTGCAGAATGTGGTAGGGGGAGCATAGCTGCGGACATGCTCACCCATGGCCCCTCCAGACCCATCATTGGCCATGGGGGGAGGGGCAAGTCAATATGACCATATCACCCGATAAATGTTTAACCAATTTAAAAAATATAAACAAAATTAATTAGTTCTCATCCATGCGCGAAACCCTTCCAGGGCCATCAAGAAACCCCAGGGTTTCACAAAACCCTGGTTGAAAAAACCTTTGATCGTTGTCAGCTCTGGGTGTGGAATGTACCTTCCAAAGCAGCAATTTTCTCCAGGAGAAATAGGAAAATGCAGTCCAGTTCACAGCATGCCCAGTTTGAGAACCATGAAATGTCACCAACTTTTAGCTGCCAAACAAACTGGTTTGATTCATGATGCAGTAGAATGTCCCCTCAGTGTGCTAGGTATACCAAATTTTCAGTGTATCTGTGCAGCCCTGCCTGGCTGCACACTGGTTACCAGTTAATTAGATCCTCAGCCAGGAAGCTAAGACCAAATCGAAAGTCAGAGCTGAGGAAAACCTTTCACCAAGGAGGGTGGGGAAGGGAGCAGAGTCAAAATTGGGGCAGATTCATTTGCCAGAGGGAATGTTGAAGCCGTACCGTGGTTGAGCATCAAGGAGCAGAGTCGAAAGCCAGACTGGAACCAAGAGCCAGTAATGGAGTCAAGGAACAAGCCGAGGTCAGGAGCCAAGAGCGAAGTCAAGCCAAGCTGAAGTCAGGAACCAGGAACAAAGTCAGAAGTCAAAGCCAAAGCCAGGAACCAGGAGTCAGAGCTTTGAACTGGATTATAGGGTATCTGGGAAGCCAGGCAGGGAACACATGAGTTGCAACCATGGAGAACCTTACCTCAAGGTTCTCCTAAAGTACATCAAGGCAAGGTGGAGAAGCCTTCAGCCAGAGGACTTGCATCTGGGTCTAATCTTCATCTGAGTAAGGAGCTACAGCTGGACCCCAGCTAGACTGACAACATGCTGACAGCCGTGCTGATCTTCTGACAGCTGTCAGATTTGCATGCCATCCTCTGGCTAGATGGAGTCTTGTCCTGCGGCTTCACATAAGCTGATATGCGGGGACCAGGCTGCTCCTCATCCAGAAAATTGGGCTGGCCCCGATCTTCAACACAATCTTTGCTGGCAGGGTCTACAGGTGGCGCCGGGAGTGTTTGGCCTGGACAGGACACCTGGTTTGGCTACGGCCTCCAGGGCGCCCTCTGGTGCTCAGCCGGAAGTACAACAGATGCGGGCATGACAAGCTCTTTGGCCGACCCTCCTCTATCTGCCGTACAAGTTCGGTGAGGCTTGGATTTAAGGGGTTTAAATTTTAGTCCCCCAAAGAAAACGCCCTCAGAAATGTGCTTTCTGGGGAAATGGCATACCCAGGTTCAGGAGTGTACAGAATGGGACCATGTGCATGCTAGAGCGATTGAACACACAGGGCATCTCCCCCCCTCCCCAATCCTCTAAACTGCCTTCACAGTTATGCCCATCCCCCCAAAACAGTGCTTTTCGGGAAAACGTCAAGCCCATTTTCAAAGGCAAATATCAGGAGTGGCCAAACTGTGGCTCTCCAAATGTCCATGGACTACAGTTCCCATAATGCTGACAGGGGCTCATGGTCATTGTAGCCCACTGACATCTGGCAAGTTACAGTTTGGCCACCCCTGGCATATAGAACAGACCCACTGCACACTAAACACACCAAACCCAAAGGGGACCTCACCCTGCCGCCCACTCCTCTATGTAAGGTAAAGGTAAAGGTATCCCCTGTGCCAGCACCGAGTCATGTCTGACCCTTGGGGTGACGCCCTCCAGCGTTTTCATGGCAGACTCAATACGGGGTGGTTTGCCAGTGCCTTCCCCAGTCATTACCGTTTACCCCCCAGCAAGCTGGGTACTCATTTTACCGACCTCGGAAGGATGGAAGGCTGAGTCAACCTTGAGCCAGCTGCTGGGATCAAACTCCCAGCCTCATGGGCAAAGCTTACAGACAGCTGCCTTACCACTCTGCGCCACAAGAGGCTCTTACTCCTCTATGTAGGTACGTAAATAAAAGCCATCTATGTAGTCTGTATAAGAGCCTCTTGTGACACGGAGTGGTAAGGCAGCAGACATGCAGTCTGAAAGCTCTGCCCATGAGGCTGGGAGTTCAATCCCAGCAGCCGGCTCAAGGTTGACTCAGCCTTCCATCCTTCCGAGGTCGGTAAAATGAGTACCCAGCTTGCTGGGGGGTAAACGGTAATGACTGGGGAAGGCACTGGCAAACCGCCCCGTATTGAGTCTGCTGTGAAAACGCTAGAGGGCGTCACCCCAAGGGTCAGACATGACTCAGTGCTTGCACAGGGGATACCTTTACCTTTATGTAGTCTGGAAGCCAGTTCCCTCCTTGTAGGTTGGCGACCATAGGCCCAAGGCCTTTAGTGGCCTTGGGCAGATCGCTGGCTTCCGCCCTCTGTCACCTCATGGGGTGGTTGTGAGATGACGTGTGTAATAAATAAATCGTTCTCTAAATATTCCCGCTGCACACCCACAATCAGTGGCAGTTCTATTTCTAAAGGACATCAGTGCTGAATTGGTACAGAGAGCTGTTATGACAAGCTTTATCGTGTGTGTTTTTTGACAGCGTTACATAATGGAAAAAATATATATTTCTGACTAGATAAGAAAAGAGAGAGAGAGGCAGGGGGAGGAATCCCTCATGGTGTTTAATCTCTCTCTCTCTCTCTCTCTCTCTCTCTCTCTCTCCCTCTCTCTCTCTCTCTTACATTATCTGAGATTTGAAGCGGTGCATGTTGTACATCAAAAACGCCCTGTCCTGAGGGTATTTCATTTACCATTTCACTTAATAAGAGAAACGTGGCTCTGTCTAGCTCAGATGAGACTGGGCTAAAGAAGAATCAAGGGAGGGAAATGAGACAAGTTGCTATCTGAGGGCTGGAAAAAAAATCAGACTCTCCATTTATAAAGTTTCAACGGATCAACTCTTGACGTTCTGGCGGGAGAGCTGAGTGAGATGGATCCTGATAAGTCATCTTCCTTGAACGTCACATATGTGTGGATGCATATAGCATTTAATAAGTTCCCCTTCCTTTGGTTCAGAAAAGTAAGAGACCTTTGTCCTGACCTGGATGGCCAGGGTAGCTTGACCTTGTCAGATCTTGGAAGCCAAGCAGGGTCAACCTATATAAAAGGCTGCCATGTAGAGGATGGAGCAGAGTTGTTCTCTCTTGCCCCAGAGGGACGGACCAGAACCAATGGGATGAAATTCATTCAAAAGAAATTCCGTCTCAACATCCGGAAAAAGTTCCTGACAGTTAGAGTGGTTCCTCAGTGGAACAGGCTTCTTCAGGAGGTGGTGGGTTCTTCATCTTTGAAGATTTTTAAACAGAGGCTGGATAGCCATCTGATGGAGAGGCTGATTCTGTGAAGGCTCAAGGGGGTGGCAGGTTACAGTGGGTGAGCGATTGGGATGTGAGTGTCCTGCATAGCACAGGGGGCTGGACTAGATGACGCATGAGGTCCCTTCCAACTCTATGATTCTATGATTCTAACCCTCGTTAGTACTTGTATAGGAGACCACTAATGGAGCCTGGGCTTGCAATCGCAGAGGCAGGCAATGGCAAAACACCTCTGGGGTCACCGTAAGTTGGCTGTGGCTTGGTGGCCCTTAATGATTGTCCTGCTTTGGATGATCCAGACTAGCCCGATCTTATCAAATCTGGGAAGCTAAGCAGGGTTGGCTCTAGTTATTATTTGGATGGGAGGCCACGAAAGAAGTCCAAGCTTGCTACGCAGAGGCATGAACGTAGAGGCAGAACCAATTCTGGATGTCTCTTCTCCGGAAAACCTGGGTGTCGCCACACATGGGTTGCGGTTTGACAGCACATTCCATCACCATCCAAGAGAATATTCACCATTAAAAATATATTTACCGTTAAGTATAAAGCCCAGCTAGACACTTGGTGGCGCAGTGGTTCAGAGCAGCACACTCTAATCTGGAGAACAGGGTTTGAGTCCCCATTCCTCCTCCACAGGAGGCCTGCGGGGTGACCTTGGTCATAGTTCTCTCAAGACTCTCTCAGCCCCACCTGCCTCACAAGGGGCCTGTTGTGGGGAGAGGAAGGGAAGGCTATTGTCAGCGATTTTGAGACACAGGAGGCCTGCTGGGTGACCTTGGTCATAGTTCTCTCAAGACTCTCTCAGCCCCACCTGCCTCACAAGGGGCCTGTTGTGGGAAGAGGAAGGGAAGGCCATTGCCAGCCATTTTGAGACCTAGGAGGCCTGCTGGGGGACGTTGTGCCATTTGTGATTCTCTCAGAGTCAGAAGGTGCCTGTTGTGGGGAGAGGAAGGGGTTTGTAAGCTACTTTGAGACTCCTTAAGGTGGAGAAAAGCACAGCATTAAAACTTCTTCTTCTTCTTCTTCTTCTTTGTCTTCCTTTATCTGAGGGCTTTGATTGCTCTTGGTTCTTCATTATGATAAAATGCAATTTTTCAGTTTTATTGTGTCCCAGTGATGCTTGAGAGAATGGCTAAGAAGCAAGAGGCAGCAATATTCTCCATGTTTTGATCCAGCGGTCCCCAACCTTCTAGTAGTTGGGGACCGCCTCCGAGGGTGGGAGAGAGCCAGCGGCCCGGACGCCACCACTGCTCGCAAACGGGCACGCGCAGTTGTCGCACATGCGTGTTTTTGCCACTAGGTGGCGCTAACGAGCATGCGCAGAGCTGCCGCGCGTGCGCGTTTGCGTCGCTGCCGTGCCGGCGGCCGTGCCTGCTTCTTCCCCCCTCTCGCTGTGGGGGTGGGAGGAAGGCCTTTGCCGGGCCGCAGACCGGGGGTTGAGGACCCCTGTTTTAATCCATATACAATTAAAGAGTTCTCTGCAAATCTTAGTAGTTTTTTCCATACAGACTGCTTGGACGAGGTAAATACAAGACGAAAGAAATGCAGCGATTCATTTCTGTGGCTTGAAAATTGTATTCCTTGAGCCATTTCTGTTTAGGCTTCATTTTTTGCTAATTTTAGTCAACAGAAGCCACCCGACCCCCTGGTGTGACAGTACGGCGGGAAAGTACACTGTGAATTATTTTGAAGCCGTTTTCTTTAGGTTGGAGAAAATGGTTCTTAGAAAGGAAGGAAATTGCGTCTGCTGGACAATGCAGTTCTCAGGGGGGATTATGGAGAAAAGCTTTGTGCTTTGTATTGGGCTATTTGGGTAATATAGCAGAGTTTGCCCAGTCATAGAAGCCGGATACTGAGTGCAGTGAATAAATCTCCCAAGAAGTATATTGCAAGGAGATAAAAATGGACATTTATTCAAGTTGGTCTAGTTCACATTCATATGGCAGTAAAAATAAATAAAGAAGCCAGATTTAAAGCAAACTGCAAAAGGCCAGCTTGTCCGACATCATGTGTGTGGAAGTATTAGAGCGTTGTGTCCACAGGAGTGACCTACAGTGTCTCCATGGAAGGCCATGTGCAGAGAGGGAGAAAACAAAGCAAGGGTGGGGGCAGAGGTAAAAATATTTTTCGCGAGGTAAAAATATTTTTTTATTAAATTACCTCCATTCTACAAAACACCACACATAAAGCTGATTTTCCAAAATATATATAACTCTTTTATGTACAAATCTTTCACGTAACTAACTCCAGCTTACAAATTGCACAAGTCAACATTAGCAACCTCGAAAATGATAAATTACAAGATTCAAAGTTACACCAACCACAAAACAACCCTCCAATGGTTAATTTCCCCCCCCCCAGCAGTAACTTATAGATACTGTCCCCCGCCTCCTTATGTGATCGGCATTTCGCAACTCTCTGGCCACAGCTACCATCTGCACAAACTTGTCCGGTTTTCGTTCTTTGTCATGTGCAGACATGCTTTTTAACCAGTGTATTATGCTCTCCACGGTCCTGTCTACCGTCCCCGTTTTCATGCCTTTCATCTGTTGAAACCTAAGAAGCGTGAGGTGTAACACTACCACCAGGTGTATGATTCGTGCGATGGTCCATGGCAGACTCCTAGCCCTTTTCCTGGGCAGAGTCTGCACTTACTTTCTTTATTCCATTGTCAATCCTGTTGAATTCAGATCGCTTTGAACTCGGGTCTTCCTCTCCCCCCCTCCCCATTGAAACAGGAAAGTCTTCTGCATGTGGTTAGGGAGGCTGAGAAGGTGGAGGGGAGCCAAGTCTCTTTCTTTTCTTGAAGTGGGGGGGGGGAGAGAGGAGCCAAGCAGGGAGCCTCTTTCTTTTCTTGGATGGGGTGGGGGAGAAGATCGAAAAAGGCAGAGGAGGGAGAAAAAATCCAGGACCGACAGAAGTTGAGAGAAATTAGGGGCTTCTCCTTTAAGGCAAGCGTGTCACATGACCAGGTGTAGCCTATCAGAGGTTCTCTACCACAGCGCTTTCTTTCCCAATCCGGATATTGAGGATTAAAAGCACTCTAAGATATCGCACAATAAAGGTAGGATCACTCCGGATCAATCCTTCTTGCTGCAGAAGGAAAAATTAAATTGCCCCAAATCCAAACGGAAATCGCATTCTGTGTAGAGGGCAGGGACTGAATCGATCTGGGGTTGGAATAAAAGCTCCGTGCAGTTTACACCGTAGTCTGTAGGCCTACTCTATCGTGTTGTGCCCTTTTCTCATGTTCCCTCAGAAGAACTGATTTTAGCAAGGTGCTGTTATTTTCTCTTTCTCTGGTTTGCACGGGCCTTGTTTTCCCTTGGTCTAGGTTCCATGGTTCTATTCCAGAAATGACCGTCTCCCAGTCTTGACGTCCCATTTCTGGCCAGCGAAGGATCTTTCCCACTTCCTTCCATACTGGCAGAGGGCAGCTCACAGGTTAAGGCAAAGTGAGGCATCCCATTCAAAGCGAGGCATCCCACTCCCCGTCTAATGGCCAGTCATGCTGAATCACTCACACCAGCACTATGAATAACTGCAAGAGAGGCAGAAACGATTTGGTGCTCGCATTCATAGTTGCTTGCCATGCAACGGATTCAAACACCCATGAACCAAGATGCCGCCTCTCTTTCTTGCTTCCCAAACATCATTATTGCACTGGGCATGCAACAGCACGTGCAGTCCTGCTGCATGGCAGGCATCTCCCAGCAACTGGCCCAAGGCTACCATCCTTGATGTCACTTCATTCATTTGTGCGTGTTCTTCTTTCCTCCAGCTTTCCATTGTGTGCTTCCCATGCCGCGTTTTGTTTCTGCAGATAGCAAAAATTATTTGACAGCGTGGAATAAATTTTTGTGCTGCTCGCCGGCTCTGTCGCACGTACAGTTTTCTGCAGGTTCCAATGTCGTGCGACGGACGTCTGCGCTAGTGCCTGGAGAGTCTCATTTAGATTTACCTCTGTGTTTTGAGAGGATGCAGGGAGAGGAGGGGCTGCAGTAAAGCATTTGCTTGGCACATGGATGGCCCCAGGTAGGCCTCTCTACCTTGGCTCGGCTAAATGTCCAGATGTGCTGGCTTCATCTTCGAGTGAAGCAAGAAAACTTTTTTTCCCTTTAAAGCCATGTCGAACATTCCAAATTTTCATTAGCCAACCGGCGCTGTTGGTGACCTCACACTGCACAGCACAGCTGGGCTTAGGTTATAACAAGGCCATCCTCTGCCTTCCGAACACGTTTCCATCATTTCTGATAAGAGAGAGGCAGTTTGGGGAATCCATTATTTAAAACTCTATCACTTTCCCCGGCTTCCGTGGGATTTTTATCTTTCTCAAATACGATTATGACTAAAATAAGAAACCAGCTTCCCAAGGAGATCTTTATCTTCTCTGCTCCAGGCCTAGAATGGAAAACATCGTTTCCTTCGTAATTACAGTTATTTCTAAGCATGGTCCAATTTGCTAATAACATAACCTCTTGAACAGAACGTGGAGAACAGTAAAAATAGAGAGAAATAGTCAAAAGTAACCTTGTGGGTTTGTCACGTTTTCAAACAGAGGACAAGCGCGCAAGAGAACATGGAATTCACAAGTTAATGCTGCCAATTGCCTTCCCAATAGGGATGCCATCCTCCAGTTGGGACCTGGGGATCTCCAAGAATTTCAGCTCATCTTCAGGCTACAACGACCAGTTCCCCTGGAGAGAATGGCTCCTTGAGAAGTGGACTCTATGGTAGCATACCCCCATTGTGGCCCTCTACTCCCCAGGCTTCATCCCCAAAACTCCAGAAGTTTCCCAATGTGGATTTGGCAACCCTTCTTCTAAACAATGTCCTTTGAAATTCCTAGTGGTCCAAAAACTATGGCCCAAAATTAATTTGCATTTTTGTTAGGGAAGACAAGATCCATGGTGTCTCAAATCCCTGAAGTCACCTGGAGGTGCCTCTAGCTCTAGTCTTGCAGAATTTGAGGGAACAAGATAAGGAAGGCAGGATAAAAATGGACAAGACCGAATTGTGCAGAAGTTATTTCCATGAGATGTGAAATGGGAGTTGGGTTGAGGGACCCACAGCCTGACTTCACATCTCCAGAACTGTGAGCCTAAGAAGTATTGAAGTGAGCAATTCAGCACATCTGGAAATTGGGGTGTGTTACATCACTCTAAGGGAGCATAAGTGTTAAATTATTGAATGGGATGCTTCTTTTTGTCTTAATCTGGGAGCTGCCTTCTGACCCCTCCTCTTTCTTGCCCTTTGTCCTCTCCCTCTCTGCACATGGCCTTCCATGGTGACACGTGCCTTTTCAGGTCTCTCCTGTCGATACAATGCCCTCAGTCTCCGATATTCACAATGCCGGATTAGCTGGCCACTTGTGACAGGGTCATTACCCTGAGATTAGGCTTCTCTGTCTTCTTTTAACTAGAACCTGAATGAGAATTGAATCTACTTGGGGGAAATGTAAGTTTCCTTTTCTCCCCAGTAGCAGAAAAGAGCAAAAGTCCAGTATCTCCTTAAACTTAAACATTTGTGACAGGGTATAACCTTTTGTGAGTTCCTGCCCACTTGTTCAAATACCATGCCATAGATAATCTTGGTTTTTTTCTACTGCTACAGACAGACTAGCATTCCCCCCCCCCTTCTTCTTCTTCTTCTTTTTTTTTTGCAATCTCTTCTTTGGAGATTTTTTAACTGCACACTATATCATGTGTCTGTAACTGGGCAAAACTCTCCTATATCAGCCAGATATTCCAATAAGAAGAAGGTTTCTGTTAGGTACCTAGTGAAGATCCAGCCAATAGAAAGACCAACAATGTCATATCTGACTATTATCTTCTGTATGTTTGGGCCAGTAAAATCTCTCTCCAGGTTGGCCACACTGTGTGTTGATACGACTCCGGCAATCAATGCGGTTTGCCAAAAACAACCAGCATACTGCGCTAATGACGTGTCTTTGTTATTGATTCCAGTTCGCCTGCTCTTAAAAATGTCATTCTGCTTGTATAAAATCTTTCGCGGGCTTTAGGTCACATGACCTTTGCTCCTGAGTAATTTTTAAAAATGGTTAGGCTGTAAAAAGAAACGATGCCACAGCACAGAAAAGTTCAAAGAGGAGTGAGAGAATTTCCAAAAAAAAAAAAATGATCTTTTAAAATGCATCTCTTTTCAGCGGGGTTCCCTAAGTAGAACAGAGTTTTCCCCAGAGAAGCCCGCTTGGCTTCATCACAGTATGCCTTGCTACCACTTGTGATTACAGCAAGTCTGAGGGTTAAGTGGAAATAGATGCTGGGTTTTGGCTGCGATGTCTCTGCCGCTTTGGAATTTGCTGTGGCTTTTGATTTTTGTATGATTTTTCTAGCAATTCTAGCTTCAAGAACATCATATAGAATGCTCTTAAAAGCCTAGGAGATGGCGGTGAATCCAGTGAAATGCACTTTTAATTTGACTAGCATTGTGGCTGCTAACTCACACCCAGCACAACTGTTTAGAATCATAGAATCATAGAGTTGGAAGGGACCTCCTGGGTCATCTAGTCCAACCCCCTGCACTATGCAGGACACTTACAACCCTATCGCTCATCCACTGTAACCTACCACCCCATTAAGCCTTCACAGAATCAGGCTCTGTGTCAGATGGCTATCTGTTGTTATTGTTGTTATGTGCGAAGTCGTGTCCGACCCATCGCGACCCCATGGACAATGATCCTCCAGGCCTTCCTGTCCTCTACCATTCCCCGGAGTCCATTTAAGTTTGCACCTACTGCTTCAGTGACTCCATCCAGCCACCTCATTCTCTGTCGTCCCCTTCTTCTTTTGCCCTCGATCGCTCCCAGCATTAGGCTCTTCTCCAGGGAGTCCTTCCTTCTCATGAGGTGGCCAAAATATTTGAGTTTCATCTTCAGGATCTGGCCTTCTAAAGAGCAGTCAGGGCTGATCTCCTCTAGGACTGACCGGTTTGTTCGCCTTGCAGTCCAAGGGACTCGCAAGAGTCTTCTCCAGCACCAGAGTTCAAAAGCCTCAATTCTTTGACGCTCGGCCTTCCTTATGGTCCAACTTTCGCAGCCATACATTGCAACTGGGAAGACCATAGCCTTGACTAAACGCACTTTTGTTGGCAGGGTGATGTCTCTGCTTTTTAGGATGCTGTCTAGATTTGCCATAGCTTTCCTCCCCAGGAGCAAGCGTCTTTTAATTTCTTTGCTGCAATCCCCATCTGCAGTGATCTTGGAGCCCAGGAAAATAAAATCTGTCACTATCTCCATTTCTTCCCCTTCTATCTAGCCTCTGTTTAAAAATGTCCAAAGATGGAGAACCCACCACCTTCCGAGGATAGCTTGATCTCTCACTGCATTAGAGGAAGGGCAGCAAAACAAAGCCAATTGAATATCAGCTGTGAGGCATTTGTGTGTCACTTTACAGACACTCCGCCGCGAACTCCCTCCAACGTTAGACACAGAAAGTGAATTAGAGGCCCCTTGGCCATCTTTGGAGAGAACACTGAATCGTCTGAAATTCAGTCCATCAAAGATGGAGGTCCTATGGCTGGGCAGGAAGGGTCCAAGCAAGGAAGCCCATCTTCCTAACCTAGACGGTGTGCAGCTATCAGTGGCTTACTCTGCCAGGAACTTGGGTGTGATCCTGGATGCTTCCCTCTCCATGGAGGCCAGGTTCCCAAGAGTAGCATGAATGGCCTTCTACCAGCTTCACGAAGCCAAACTACTAGAGCCCTACTTGGCCCCGAAACACCTTGCCACAGTGATCCACGCAATGGTCACCTCCAGGCTAGACTTCTGCAACTTGCTGTACACAGGCCTACTCTTAACTTTGATACAGAAACTACAGCTAGTACAGAATGCAACAGCCATGGTCCTCACAGCAACACCATGGAGGTCCCACATCCAGCCCATCCTCAAACAATTGCGTTGGTTACCAG
Source organism: Paroedura picta (assembly GCF_049243985.1). NCBI lineage: Eukaryota > Metazoa > Chordata > Lepidosauria > Squamata > Gekkonidae > Paroedura > Paroedura picta. The sequence goes on along the minus strand of NC_135370.1, from coordinate 25,088,232 downwards.
TTGAATTCTGGATCAGGCTTAAGGTCTTGATAATTACCTTCAAGGACATATGCATCTGTGCCCAGTGTACATGAAGAACCGCCTCTCTGCCGTTGCCCCTCAAAGAGCTCTGCACTCTGCCACCTCTAACCAGCTAGTGATCCCTGGCCGCTTGACCTCAACCAGGTCCAGAGCCTTCTCTGTCCTGGACCCCACCTGGTGGAACTAACTCCTGGAGATCAGGGCCCTAACGGAACTAAAACAGTTCCACAGGGCCTGCAAAAGGGAGCTCCTCCACCAGGAATTTGGTTGAGGTCGACCAAACCTAAGTAACATCTACTGGGCCCTGAACCTCCCTCCCTTGAACTCATGTGAGAGATCCGACCAACCAGGGGCCTGTTAGATTGTGCACTATGTTGAATGTTATTTCTCTGTTTGTTGGTGTTATTACCTCTCATTCATTAAAATCAGTGTGTTTGATGTATTGTTCTGTTATATTCTATGTGATCCACCCTGAGCCTTAGGGGAGGGTGGTATACAAATTGGATGGATGGATGGATGGATGGATGGATGGATGGATGGATGGATGGATGGATGGATGGATGGATGGATGGCAACCTTGGTGTCATATTTTCCTCATCTTTACTTCCACAAAGAAAGCGTTGGTATGACTTACATAGAAAAGTGATACCTATTTCTGGTGATCCTAAAATACACCAGAGGCCTCTTCAGATATTGTTTTCTGCCATACTGGTAGGGATGTCAGTATCCAGGTGAGATTCCTTGGAATTGCAGTCATCTCCAGACAACAGAGATTAGTTCCCATGGAGCAAGTGAATGTTTCAGAGGTTGGACTGTATGGATTTGGACCCTATTCATGCCCTTGTCCTCCCAAGGCTCCATCCTCAAATCCCCAGGAGTTTCCCACCCTGGATCTGGCAACCCTCTCCCCCATCACCCATCGGTGACTTGCAGAGCCCTGGGAGCCCTACATACTAGGGTGTCCGCAATTAATAGCTATTCAGGTTTGATGTGTCCAATACAATTAGTGGAAAGATACTCTGGCTAACTACCTAAAAGTTCATTCCTATAAGCTTCCTTTATTCAGCAACTTCTAAAGCAAAGACTCGTGTTTCTTTTATTGATCCACAGTAGGTCATCTTGTTAGCAACAGTTTCTCCCAGGAGTATTACCGATATTGATCAGAAATACACAGCGAGCTCCTTACATATAGCTAGGAAAAAGGAAGGCTACTGAAAGTGGGCTACACATAAAAAGCACACAGAATGCTTCAGTAGGTTCAGCGCCTCTCTCCCCCCTCCAACAAAGCAGCAGACAATCTGCTTTGGAAAGGTACAGAAAAGTCCCTGAGTCTGATGCTGCAAATTGGGGAAGAAATACAATACGCCGGAAATATCTGAGAAGCATCCGGGCTGCAAAAGTGTAGAGAAGTCGGTGCGGATGACTCAGCAGGATCCTGAGCCTCAGGGGAGGGTGGTATATAAATATAATAAATAAATAAACGTGGTTGTGTGCACATGCAGCAGACCAGGTTGTGGATGTAAAAGCCCACTTTTCAACGGTCTCGTTTCATGGATGGACTAGTCGAGGGGAGCTGGTAGGGTTGCAACTGAAACAGATGGCGAAGATCAGTTCCCCCGGAGGGAACGGCAGCTTCAGAGTGTGGCATCCAGAAGCAGTTTAACCGAGTAGCACAAGTAGCACATGCTATGGACCCTGCCGTTCCAGGGGCCCCATGGTGCTGTACAGCAGTGGTCCCCAACCTTTTTTTGGCTGGGGACCGGCAGGGCGACGGCCACGCCCATGCATTGCGCATGCGCGATTTCGCGGCGCGATGCGCGGCGCGGCCCTGATTCCCTCTCCCCCCCCTCCCGCAGTAAGAAGCTTCCCGGGCCGCAAGCTTGCGACCTGGGAAGTTTTTTACTGCGGGGGGGGCGGGGAGAGGGGACTGCGGCCCGGCACCCTGGCCTTCGCGGCCCGGCACCGGGCCGCGGACCGCAGGTTGGGGATCACTGCTGTACAGTTAGGGGGGCTTCACAATGCGATTGTTAGGGGATCTTCATGCTTCATACGAGGTGGTTCAGCACTGATAATATTACTAGATCTGACTTTCAGTAGCATTTGCTGGCAGGGGCTCATGGAAATTGTAGTCCATGAACATCTGGAGGACCACAGGTTGACTACCCCTGCTCTAAAGGAACTGGTTGGCCATTGGGTGAGACAGGATGCTGTACTAGATGGACCACTGGGCTGCTCCAGCAGGGCTGTTCTTATGTTCTTTTAAATTTAAAAGAACATTACAATCCTGTGTGATGGTTCCCTGTGGCACTCATTCCTTCAGCCTTCTCTTTCAAGACTACTTCTTGGTCATATCTCTACCATAATTCTGCCACAGTATATCACATTTCCACTGGCCATCAGGCCTTAGTCTGTAGAGACATGGTGACTTCAAATAGAGGTTTTTTAAAATTTCACCAACCCAGGCCTTAGAATTCCACAGGCACTTTTGGGGGTTGCGCTCAAAGCACATCACCTTTTCCTCTTGGTCACCACCTGTGCCCATTTCTTGTTCTTCTTCCTCCCTCTATTCCAAATATGAAAAGGGCATTTTCTTCTTGAGCAACACTGAAGCTCTGTCTCCTCCTTTTTCCATAGAGTTCCTTTGTACCTCAGGGGTGAGCGAGGTTCTTCCCTTTTCTTTCCCCCAGGGAGAAGATAACCCAAGGAACAGCATTAATCACGCAAGCTGTCTCCTGCAGGCCAGGCCGGCCAAATGATCTTCCCGACTCCACACATCAATATTCTTGACACTTGTCTCAAAAGTTAAGTCATGCATATCCATCTGCCATTAAAGAAGTGTCAGCAAGAATGCAGTCTCTCACTATTTTTAGGGTAGTATCAAAAAAGTTCATCAACATTTCTGTCAGCCCATGCCATTTGTCACATGGGACGTTGACTGCCCAGCCGGTCTATTCTTAACAGGCTAAAACAAGCTTGTTTAGTGAGGGGTGGACTAGCCTGAAAAGAATAGTGAAGAGGGGGGAAGTTGAATATCTTGGAATAATAGAGTTGGAAGAAGAAGAAGAAGAAGAAGAAGAAGAAGGATTTGGTTCTTATATGCTGCTTTTCTCTACCCGAAGGAGTCTCAAAAGCAGTTTATATTTGCCTTCCCATTCCTCTCCCCACAACAGACACCCTGTGAGGTGGGTGAGGCTGAGAGAGCCCTGATATTCCTGCTTGGTCAGAACAGCTTTATGAGTGCTGTGACGAGCCCAAGGTCACCCAGCTGGCTGCATGTGGGGGACTGCAGAATCGAACCCGGCATGCCAGATTAGAAGTCCGCATTCCTAACCACTACACCAAACTGGCTCTCGTTGGTCATCTAGGGATCTCATGGGTCATCTAGTCTAGCGATCCCCAACCTGTGGGCCATGGACCACATGTGGTCCTTCGACTAATTGGAGGTGGGCCCCGAAGGACACCTTCTCCCCCCCCCCGGCCCTTTACTTCATCCCCCCCCCCAGCCCTTTACAACACACTTCATTGTTGTGGTGTGTCTGTATCTTATTTTGAAGGGATGTTTAAACATTACCATAGCGATCAGAGAGCGCTAGGGAAGTGGTTGAGAGTAGAGGAGTAAACTACCCCCCCCCACCGGGCCTCAGTAAAAGGCGTTGAGTGGTCCCCGGTGATAAAAAGGTTGGAGACCACTGATCTAGTCCAATCCCCTGCACTATGCAGAACACTCACAACCCTATTGCTCATCCACTGTAACCTGCCACCCACTTGAGCCTTCACAGAATCAGCCTCTCCATCAGATGACTATCCAGCCTCTGTTTAAAATTTTCCAAAGATGGAGAACCCACCACCTCCCGAGGAAGTTTGATATTTTGTTTGGTTAACAGGCTCATAATATTTTCTTTCCTTTTAATTGAATGGTATGTGTGTGTGTGTGTGTGTTTCTTTTGAAAGAAGAAATTATTAGAAGATAATAAAGCTATTAAAGGGATACAAAAAATAAAAGGGGGTGATACAAAACAATTCATGTAATTATTGAAAGTTTATTTTACCCTACACAGAACATTAAGCAAACAAGCCACACACAAAAGGGTTCCCCCAAAAATCCTCTTCGTGATCTTTATAGTGATCCTTGCTTCATTTATTATAAACACTGTATTTTACCACTAGATTGCTATTTTCATCATTACTATATATCCCATGTTATGCACCTCGTCTTATATTAACTATGACTGAATAATGTGTCAGAGTCCATTAAATTAAGAAAATCCATTTAAAGATCACACATTAAAGAGGCGAGTTAAAAATAAAAGATATTAAATTCTCATTCTTTATACATTCATGTTCAAATTTTATTCTCATCTTGCTTTAACAAAATACTACATTTACTGTATAATTATGTGCTGATTTAAAATTTTAATTACTTCTCCTGGATTTCATAATAAACTTTCTATTTCTTCTCAAACTTTGAAAGTGATCTATTTTTCAAGTATGACACAATACAGCACTTTGGCGTAGTGGTTCAAAGCGGCAGCCTCTGGTCTGGAGAACTGGGCTTGATTCCCCACTCCTCCACATGCAGCCAGCTGGGTGACCTTGGGCCAGTCACAGTTCTCTCAGAGCTCTCTCAGCCTCACCTCCCTCACAGGGTGTCTGTTGTGGGGAGAGGAAGGGAAGGCGATTGTTGGCCGCTTTGAAAATCTTAAAAAGCGGGGTACAAAAACCCAGCTGCTCTTCTATTTGAATTCTCATCTAGCATTTCTGATTTCCTGATCTGGCAATGTGCATTTTGCTGACGGAGCCTGAAGAAATGGGCGGCATGATTTCAAGAGATTTCTGTCACTGATTCACACCAGTTTCATACTGTATTTTGATCTCTATTTGCATGGATTTCTTGCAAGCTTGAACTTCTCCATTAATTTCTGTGAAGCAGGTTGGCACAGGCCACAGGGTTGGACAATGGCATCAGCAACTGAATTGAAACCTGTATACAAATCTCTCGCTTGCATGGACAGCCCTGTTCACTTTGGTGGCAGACTTGTGCTTTATCTATTCATTTTGGTAGTGACTCATGCTTCATCTGTTGAAATGTAAAAATCATCTGAAGAAATTGCAGGTGAGAACCTCCCATGGGTTCGTGGGATCTCCTACATCTGCAATAGCGGTATTGGATCAGGACACATGATTGTATGACCTCTGTGATATTTCTAATGTTATGATTTATGGTATCTGCTTTGTGCATTTATGGCTGGAAATGCCTATCCGCTTAAGGAAATAAGAAGAGCCCTGCTGAATCAGACCAATGGTCCATCTAGTCCAGCATCCTGTCTCACAGTGGCCAACCAGTTCCTGTAGTAGGCCAACAACAGGGCAGATTGGTAGAGGTCTTCTGAAGAACATCAGAAGAGCCCTGCTAGATCAGGCTAGTGGTACCTGTAGTCCAGCATCCTGTCTAACACAGAGGTGAAGCAGTTCCTTTGGAGGGCCAAATCAGGACACAGAGGACAAGGCCTTCACCGGATGTTGCCTTTGGGCTCTGAGATTCATAGGATTAGTGCCTCTGAATGTGAATGTTCCCCTCAGTCTAGACCTCTCCTCCATGAATCATTCTAATCCTGCTGGAAATCTATGGGGCCATCACACTATCCTCTGGCAGCAAATGCCACATTTTAATCACTCACTGTGTAAAGTAGCATTCCTTTTTGCCCATCTATTGGCCATCAGCTTTGTTGGATATCCCCCAAATTCTAGCATTTAGGGAGAGGAAGAAGTTCCCTTTGTCAACTCCCTACACTCCATGCATAATTTTACAAGCTTCTGGCATGTCATTTCACTTCTAAACTGAAAAGTCCTCAGTTTGGAATGACAATGACATGCAACATATGGGGGGGGAAGAGATTTTAGATATAAGAACTATGGGAAATTGAATTCGTTGAACATAGACTGTTAGCTCCATTCTGAAGTATAGTTTCATGTGTAACAAATAGAATTTAGGCAGGTGGCAAGAGGGAGGGTGGGGAGGAATGAGCCAGTGCTCGATTCCTCTGGGCTTTCTTACAGGTCCAGAGCAGTTCCGATTGTCACTTTGGAGTCAGGAAGGAATCTTGCTCCAGGTTAGGTTGGCCCAGGGGTCCTGGAGGGTTTTTATGCCTTCCTCTAGGCATCAAGCAGAGGTAACTTGGGGAGTAGAGAGGAAAGTAGTTGTGTTTCCTGGGTTGGACTAGATGTCCCTTGGGATCCCTTCCAGACCTGTGTTTCTGTGTCTTCAAATTCAGGACTAGAGCCAGGAAGCATTGAAACCTTGTTGTCCCATTGTTGCCTCCCCCACTGGCATTAATAGGACTGAAAAATGCCTTGCTTTGAACTGATCATGTTAGTCGATTTTGTTGGATGTTGACAAATTAAATCAAGGCATCTACCCGGTCTTAAATCATGCCAAGACACCATGTTGTTCTGTCTCCCTGCCTCAGAGAGAAGGATCAAGTCTGATGACCCTGTCTGGTTTTTTAATGTTGTGATTTAGGAATGCCAGCTCTGGATTATGAAATATCTGGAGATTTTAGGGGTGGAGCCTGAAGAGGGCGGGGTTTGACAAGGGGAGGGGCCTCAGCAGGGTCTAATGCCCTCAAGCCCACCTTTCAAAGCAGCCATTTTTCTCTTGTCTGGAGATTTCTCTTGTCTGGAGATCAGCTGTAATAGGAGAAGGTCACTGAGGGATGACTTCTGCCCGCTTTGAGGGCAAAACCCTAGCCAGTTCCAAAGCAATAAATCCCCGTGTCTCCTTCATGGTTATTAAAATGACCCTGACCCTCAACCTTGAAGATTCCGCTCTGGGCTTCAAAGCCGATTTGTAAATATTGATTGACGGGGCAGATCGGCACCATCCATTTTGCACGAAATCCTCAGGTCATGCAGTTTTCGGGCCAGGCTTGGCACGGACAGCGCAGTCATCCATCAAGATGACAGGGCTGTCTGGCCACCGCAAATAGTCGTAACGTCAGCGAGGTTACGAGGGTTTAAATTTAAGCATATTGTTATGACGCCGCAATTCGATGACTGTCCTTTTCTGTAGGGCCGCTCTTTGGAGAGCGTTGCTTTTTTTTTTTTTTGCAGGGATTGTCACGGCAGGCCCCAGGAGGGATTGAAATATGTTTACTCGAGGGTGGGGAGGGAGGGAGGGCGGGGGAGGGAGGGGAAGAGGCGAAACCTTCATATGCAAATGTATGGCATTTGAAAATGTCATATAGATGCATCTACATATAAATAAGCTGCTTTACAAATTCAGCGGCAGCCAAGCTGGGTTGGTTGTTTTTTTTTTTTAATACAGAAATTAGATAATGCTGTGAAGAGAGTTAAACCGGCGGGATCTGACCGGGTCACCGTTGCAAAACTTTATTTTCTTAACCTAACCGAGTTAGCAATGACCGAGGAGCGATGATACACAAAGCTAGGGAAATGCTCGGGCGGAGATGTTCAAACCGAACGGGAATTCCGTTTGTATTTTGTACGTGTGCATTGTCAGAACGGGATCCTTGGGAACTGGGTCTCCTTAAGTCACCGCAGCAGGAATCAATTTAAGGTTAGGCGTGCAGGGTAAGAATCAATTCTCACGTTAGGTTTTTTCTCTGTCTAACTCAGGCAAGGATTCCCCTGCTGCCCGGAACTGCAGCAAGATTCCTTCCAATTTAACCTCTTCTGCTTAGCCTTTGCCAGTTCCGCCCATACCATTGTTCTCCAGTAATGATCCATGTTGACAAACCCCACTAACAGCCGGAGTGGCTAGGGGAGGGGTGTGACCACCAGTCACGCCAATAGATGGACCGGTGTGGGAGCATTTCCAGGAGGGAGCCCCATCTGATCTTCTACCGGCATTAGCCTCAACCATAGACTTGGTGGAAAAGCTCCTTTTTGCAGGCCCTGTGGAAAGCGGAAAGCTCTCCCAGGGCCTGCAGCTTCTCCGGGAGCTCATTCCAACAGGTGGGGGCCATGACCAAAAAGGCGCTGGCTGTGGTCGAGGCCAGGAGCACTTCTCTGGAATGACCGACAAGCTGGAAACCTAGTTACAAGTTGGAAGCTAGTTACAGAAATCAATATATACCTAGGTGTAAACTGCATGGAGATTTTATTCCAACCCCAGATCGATTCAGTCCCTGCCGTCTACACAGAATGCGATTTCCGTTTGGATTTTGGGCGATTTTAATTTTCCTTCTGCAGCAAGAAGGATTGATCCGGAGTGACCCTACCTTTATTGTGTGATATCTCAGACTGCTTTTAATCCTCAATATCCATTTGGGAAAGAAAGCTCCATGGTAGAGAACCTCTGATAGGCTACACCTGTTCATGTGACACGCTTGCCTTAAAGGAGAAACCCCTAATTTCTCTCAACTTCTGTCGGTCCTGGATTTTCCCTTCCTCCTCTGCCTTTTTCGATCCTCTCCCCCTCCCCTCCAAGAAAAGAAAGAGGCTCCCTGCTTGGCTTCTCCCCCCCCCCCCCTTCAAGAAAAGAAAGAAAGAGGCTTGGCTCCCCCCCTCCCACCTTCTGAGCCTCCCTAACCACGTGCAGAAGACTTTCCTGTTTCAATGGGGGGGGGGAGAGGAAGACCCGAGTTCAAAGCGATCTGAATTCAACAGGATTGACAATGGAATAAAGAAAGTAAGTGCAGACTCTGCCCTAGTCTGCTTAGATTCCAAGATCTGAGAAGCAGAGGTGATTTGCCATTGCCTTCCTCTGCAGAGCCTTCCTCAGGGGGCTCCCATCCAAATACTGACCCTGCTTAGCTTCTGAGATCTGAGAAGCAGAGGTGGTTGGCCATTGCCTTCCTCTTCAGAGATGTCCTTGGTGGGCTCTCAGCCAAGTACTGCCCCTGCTTAGCTTCGGAGATCTGACAAGATCAATGGGCTATACCATGCCACCTTTTCTCCAAACTGTTTTGTTGCGGGCTTGTATAGTGGGAGACCACTGCCTGTCCAGGGCTTCCTGTGTTCTAAGCAGCTGCGAGTTATAGCTGTGGTGTGAAGCACCTTTTCATTTTTGAAAGAACTCCATGCCTGTGCTGTGATCAAAATAAGGCACAAGGAACATTCATCTCTTCCTAGGTGGCTTATTAGAGCTACATTCTAAACGAAAATGGATTTCAGAGCAAGTCTGAAGCTGTGCCAATCTCGAATGTAGCAATCTTTCATTTATGATCCATTCACTGTTTCAGAAGACCTGCTGAAGATGTTCTGAACAAGGGCCATTCAGAGCTTTCCATATCTCTGGCTCTTGATTTCTCAGAAACAAGGGACAGAGCAGCCTCCCTTTTGATGAGAAGTACTTTGCACTCCTTATGAACCTTTTTTTAAACCTTAAACGCAGAGACTTGTCCTTACAAGTGCAGATAAGGGTGTTCTGATATGAAAAATGTTGCTTCCAAAGATTACAATGGGCTTAGGAGATGGAAAACGAAGGTATGATCAAAAAGAGACAAGGAATCTGTGCAAGGTTTAAAAGAGCTGAGCTCTCCTGCAAACATAATTATATGCAATTGCGATCTCTAGAAAAATTGGAAAAGAATTCTTTGTTTAGTGTGCCACTTCATACCAGAATGAGCAGCTTGATGTTATACTGAAAACATTTAAAATGAGCAAAGTTTTAAAATAATGGAGATATATTTTCATACAGTGTAGGGTTACCAGAGAACAGGGATTCCCAGCCAGGAATACGGGAACGCCCAGGGGTCAGTGGGAGTTTTGGAGGGGATCCACGGCATTTCCCCTCCTGGCTTAATGAACTCAGCCACAAGCTAGGGAACTGACCATTTTGCTCCCCCTACTCCCTTCTGAGTCAATTCTCTCATGGTTTCTGTACCAGGGAGGGAGCCTGCATATCTATTCTTGCCTTAAACTATATCCTATCTCTCCCCCTATCAGTCCTCCTCAAAACTGCCTGTTAACACAGGTGGTGTTGTCACTTCCAGCAACATGCAACTTGTGGGTGCATGGAAGGAGGCATAGCCAGCTGAGAACACATCTGGAGCTCCTCAAAACTTCAAAAAATATTCCAGGGGCTCCTCCATGGTCAAAACATTGAAAAAGGCTGTCATAGAGCTTCCAGTGATTCCTAGAACTACTGCCTTGTGACTTCCAGTTTGTAAATGCCCCCATTATTGAGATATTTGGTTAATATAGCAGGGTGGCACAGTAGAAGTGTGCTGGGCCCATAACCCTATTTGAATATTTGTTCAATATAGCAGTGTTTGCTCAACTCTGCTTAGTAGCCCAGCCACAGAGTGCAATGAATAAATCTCCCATGGTATATTGCAACAAAAAAGGAAAATTTATGTTTCAGTTCATATTTGGGTTGTAGTCGAAAGAAAAGAGAGAAGCCTAATCTAAATATTTTCCCTGTCACAAGATGTTTAACATCACACACATGGGAGTATGAGGACATTGTCTCCACAGGAACTACCTGCAGAGACATGTGTATCCATGGAAGGTCATGTGTAAAGAGTGAGAGAACAAAGTGAGAGAGAGACATTGTCTCTACAAGACCTAAATAGACTTGTGTCTTCATGGAAGCCATGCGTAGAGAGTGAGAGAACAAAGGGAGAGAGAGAGGGGATCAGAGGACAGCTCACAGGTTAAGACAAAGAAAGGGATCCTATTCAAGGAGATAAAACCTATACACCCTTAGAGTGATGTAGCATCATCCCCCCCCCCAAATGTCCAGGAATGCTGAGTACTCACTCCAATACCCATGCCTCCATGCTACAACCCTCCCCCAAGTTTACAGGCTTGACTTGTGTACTTTGGAACACTGTTGTAGCATGATGTGGACTGGAATAAAAGTGTATTTAGGTTTGAAACCGAGCTGTAAGAAGTTCATTTTGTCTCTGAGGCAAGAATATAAAATTGCACCTCTTATACAATGTACAATCAGTGCTTGCCCCCTAGTGGTTTAGTTGAGCCACTGCTGGGGAATCTCACTGGGCGTGTCTGAGCAGGGGTCGGACATGTGGTTGTTCCTGTTTTTTCCTGGGTGGTTCTAAAATGGAGGCCAGCTGGAGGCGTGATGATGTCCACCCTTAAAAAATATATAGTTATGCTGCTCTGCTGAGCTCATTTCGACCTCCGTTTTTATACCCTGTACTCTTATTTTGAGAGAAAGGTGAAAAAGATAACCAGAGTAATAGCACAAGGTTTATTTTAGTCGTAGTATACTGAAATGGTTCCTCTCAGCGTCGTGCACCTGGGGCATGTACCTCACTTGGCTTGCCTTGTTATAGGTCTGAACAGAAATATCAGAAAATATGCTACTGTTGATGTCCATATTTACCAGAGGCACGATTTATTGTCAAAATGTGGAGAGAGTTCTGAGGTCAATGCTTCTTTGAAAGAAAGAGAAAGAAATCCTACACACAAGTAGGCCATGTCTGCACGGCATCCAGAACATGCAGGCCCCCATGAAACTGGAGATGTGCGGAGAGTTCCAGAACGTGCATATAGATTCGTGCTGGTTACTCTATTTTGTAGGAGGAAAAGCCACCTTGGGCTATGCTGATTTGCTAGTCCCTAAAACAATGAGTTGATGAGTTTCCTGTATATGACAATGACCTCAGGAAGCTTATGGTGGGTTTGTCTAGGTAAGGAAAATTCCCCAAGGAGAAACTTTGATAGAGTCCCAGGAAATATTATTGCTCTCCCTGAGTAGAACTAATATATTTCATGACAACCCCTTGAGTACCAGACAGGAAGATATCAGGCAAGGAGAGGCATTAGAAATGGCTAATTGAACGTGGGGGCCACCAGTGTGGTCCTGTGGAGCTTTATGCTCTGCATTTTTCTGTAACCCCCACCCAAGAAACGCAATGGTGGTGGATGGGTTCTACCACATGGGGTGGCTGCGGGAGGATATTGTGCAGGACAGTGGGATTGCATGGAACGCAATCCCACCTTTCAGCAAAAGAAAATGCCCCAGTCTACCCTGCAGAGCACGAACTTCCGCAAAGCTGCCCAGGGCATTTTTTTGCCCCCTCTGGGCCCCTGAAGGACAGGGACACTTCCCTGTCCATATGGGCCTGCCACAGGACAGGTCCCATTAGCCCCCACAGTGGGCTAAGGGAACACAGATTCTCCCATGTTCCCTTAGCCCGGAGCAAATAAGGGCCTGATTCATGGCAGATGCAGGAGGGGGATTGCCAGATGGCTGCATCATGTAGAAGTGGAGATTAGCCCTGCTTCCATATGAGTGTCTTTTCGTCCTTTCGTCCTGTTCGGAATCGGCCCAGGTGTGAAGGGAAGGAGAGTTTAAGAAATTGACACCATTAGTAGCCAGTTCTTGGAGAGCCTATTGTCCCAAAGTATGCATCACTTTGGGGTGGGGAGGAACCTATTATTATTATTATTATTATTATTATTATTATTATTATTATTATTATTATTATTATTATTATTATTATTATTATTTAGATTTATTTCCCGCCACTCCCCATAGGCTCGTGGCGGGTCACAACAGTCCTATCCCCATTAAAATACCCATTAAAAGACTTTAAAACAATCCCAACATGGCGGAAGTTCTTATTATTCCCACCCCTGCTATAAGAGCGACAGGCAGGGTGGGGAGGAGATCTAACTTACTAGGTCAGGGGGGGGGGGAATGTTGGCACTCATTCACTGACCCCGGCCTCAACCAAAAACCTGGCGGAAGAGCTCCGTCTTGCAGGCCCTGCGGAAAGCTGGTAAATCCCGCAGGGCCCGCAGCTCACCCGGGAGCTCATTCCACCAGGTAGGGGCCAGGAACGAAAAGGCCCTGGCCCTGGTCGAGGCCAGGCGTGCTTCTCTAGGGCCAGGAACGATCAGGAGATTCTCCCCCACTGAGCGTAAAGCCCTGCGGGGGATATAGGGCGGTAGGCGGTCCTTCAAGTATGTGGGTCCCAACCCGCGTATAGCCTTAAGGGTCAAAACCAGAACCTTGAACCTGATCCGGGCAGCAATTGGCAACCAATGCAGCTGCCTCAGCACAGGCTGGATATGGGCCCTCCAAGGTGTACCAGTGAGGACCCGAGCAGCTGCGTTTTGCACTAGCTGGACTTTCCGGATCAGAGACAAGGGTAGGCCGGCGTAGAGCGAGTTACAGAAATCTATTCTGGATGTGACTGTAGCGAGATGGCCCCTTCTTTCCCTCAGAATCTAAATGAAGTGTCCAGGTGTGCCCTAGAGTCTGACACCTGGCTGGCATCCACGTTTCTATTCCAGCTTGGGAGCAGAGAGTGTCTTTTGTGTTTCAGATACTGTTGACTTCTACTCCAATGTCAGTTCCAGCCAGGCAGTAATATTTAGCCAGAGGCATGTCTAGGGGGCAGCAGCCAAAGCACATGCCCTTTGTGCCTCTTGGGAGGGTGCAGGAGAGAGCCACAGAGGCTGGAACCCATGTTCTGCCTGCCACCAGTGGCCTTTGGCACCCCCTGGCTCTGTGGGCAGAGTACAGCAAAGTGCAATGGCAGCCAGCCTTGTGCCATGGACCTATGATCACACCTTAAATCAGGGGTAGTCAAACTGCGGCCCTCCAGATGTACATGGACTACAATTCCCAGAAGCCCCTGCCAGCGAATGACTACCCCTGCCTTAAATAGTGGTGGTATTTAGAATGAGCTTTGCCAGAGTGATCACTTATTCAAAGTAGTCGAGAGTCAGGTCCTCTTGCTTGCTTTTCGAAATATAGGTCACCCTATGATATTTAATTGGTGCCCCCTCAGTTTTGTTCACCTGATCACTTGCCTCACCCTTGCTACAGTCCTGACCTAAAATATCCTAAAAAGATGCCAACGTTGAGGCCCACACTGATCCTAGACAACTCTGCTTGAAAGAGAAACCGTATCTGTCTTAGTGACAATATTATCCAAAAGGTCTGTTCTTATATTAAAATAAATGTCTGAGAACTGGTGTCGGTCATTATTGAGATACAGAAAGGATTTCAGGAATGCCAGCAAGCCTTCATAATGAAGATAGCAGATTAGGCAGTACATTCTCTATTACAAAGGATAGCCATCTGCTCCCTCCCTCCGGCAAACTCACACTGCATTAATATATTCTGGTTATGGGAGGGAATGCTTGAAAGCACACCGTATTGTTCTAATCTATGAAGAGTAGGTTTGCCAGGTCCTCTTTGGCCACCGATGGAGAAAGGGGTGGGGGAGAGTTGCCACTTCCAGGTAGGGAAACTCCTTAAGATTTGGGGATGGAGCCTGGGAAAGACCTCAGTAGAGTACACAGCCAGAGAGTCCCCCCTCCAAAGCATCCATTTTCTCCAGGTGAACGGATTGCTGAAGTCTGGAGATGAGCTGTAATTCCAGGGGAACCCCAGGTCCCCCCTGGAGGCTGGCTTCCCTGGTCCATGCATAGTATAGTGACAACTGCATATTGCCCTCTCTGGTCTACCAACAAACTGCACCTGTATATTATACCCTTCGAAGAAGAAGAAGAAGAAGAAGAAGAAGAAGAAGAAGAAGAAGAAGAAGAAGAAGAAGAGAGTTGGTTCTCATATGCTACTTTTCTCTACCCAAAGGTGTCTCAAAGCAGCTTCCAATTGCCTTACCTTTTGTCAGACGTTGAAAGGACTCACAACCAACTTCTTTGAAATAGAAAGTTTTATTGAGTAGTACTTCATACACCTAGACTAGAGAAGTCAAATCTGCCTAAGGACAGATTTGCTTCTCCTTATCAATACAATTCTCCCGCCCAAAACTTGAAAGTTCCCAAGGGAGGGGAGGAAAGAAGAGGAGAGAGATACAATTAAAAACAGTGTTACTTTCACATGTCCTTGGCTGTCTTCAGGCTTAGATAAGGTGTTATGGTTAGCAGAAGCTGGCCCAGCCGAGAGGCCTCAAGGAAAGTAACATTCAGAGATAATGGCTACATCAACATAGTTTCACTTTTAACAAGCATGCATGATATAGGGGCCTGGAGCTCCCAGGCACCAAGCAGCAAAGGTCAATCTAACTGTCATGGAGAAACTCAGGCTAATTTATGACAGGGTTTTCTAACAATCCTGACACCTTTCCTCTCCACACAATAGAGACCCTGTGAGGTGGGTGAGGCTGAAAGAGCCCTGATATTCCTGCTCAGTCAGAACAGTTTTATCAGTGCCGTGGCGAGCCCAAGGTCACCCAGCTGGCTGCATGTGGGGCAGTGCAGAATCGACCCTGGCATCCCAGATTAGAAATCCACACTCCTAACCACTACACCAAGCTGGCTTCACAATCAGGGATGGACTGGCCCTTCAGTTTAGAAGGAAATGTTCTTGTGAGCAATTGTCCCAGAGGGCCACTGGTGGCTAGGAGTCAGCACATCCAATCCCTGCAGCTCTGTTCATGCGGGGGCAGGGGGGAGCTTGAGTTTAATGCTTAGATATCCCCTCCTCTGTTGGCTCCTCCCACAGGGCTACCACTTTCTTGGAAGAAGCAGTGGGTAAGCGAATGAGAGCCTTTTCCCACAGTGGGAGTCATTACATGATGTCTTAGTCATCAACAGTGGAGCGCCTTACGTGTGAAGTTTGCATTTATTCTCCCTACCCAGCAACCAGATGTCTGGGTCTTTGGCAAGCTCTGTCGTGGAGATGCCAAACGCACACCTCTCCCTCTCCATTGCTTGTTGCAGACAGTTAATAAGCCAAGCCTGCCTAGAGGTGATATTTCAGATCCAAGCACAAGATAACCGCTAATGTGCCAAAAATGACACAACTCGGATATAGCTGTTTTTTCCAGTCCCGTGCGTTTTGTCGCCAGGCTTGGAGACTTTCTGCCTTCCTTCTGTTTCAGTTTGGTTTCAGCAGAATGCAGGCAGGCATGTGCGCTCACACAGCGTGGAGCTAAAATCCTTCTTCCCTGCCTGAGAAAAATGTTGAGATCCTGACCCGGATGGCCCAGGCTAGCTTGATCTCCCCGGATCTTGGAAGTGAAGCAGGATTGACCTTGGAAATCCAAGGTCGCTCCACAGAGGCAGACCATCCCTGAACATCTCTTACCTGGGAAACCCCATGAGGTTCCCATAAACCAGCTGTAACTTGATGGGACCTTACACACAAAGATGGACAAAAATGTCGGGGAGTTTGGTATCGGAAGCTGAGCTGTCCTACACAATGGGACCACAATTAGGCTTGGGTTGAATTCCTAATCTGTAGAAGGATTGACAGGTGTCCCCTGGCCACCGGCAGGGGTGGAGGTGGGGGGGGGAGTAAGGTTGACAGATCTAGGTTTGGAAATCCTTGAGGATTTGGGGGTGGCACCTGGGGAGGACCAGGACCTCAGTGGGATGCAACGGTGTAGAGACCAACCTTCATGGAAGGTAGGCACTTTGATGACAGCTGCAAGTAACTATCCTTACCATTTTTTCCAACTAATATTTGTGAAAAGCCCCTGTGGGTGGAGCACTTGACAGGACACATGTCCGGTATCTGGCCTGCGCTGGTTCTCCCCCACCCCCAGAGGCGGTCCCCGACCAGATGAAGGTTGGGGACCAATGCCGTATACAATGGGACTATGACATCTAGTGATTTGGATGTGATGCCTCTGTTGATACAGCCCAAAATGGCATTTGCCTTTTTTACCGCTGCATCACACTACCTGCTCATGTTTAGCTTACAATCCACAAGTACCCAAGGTCTCGTTCACACACAGTGTTACCTAGAAGCATATCCCCCATCCAGTAGGCATGCTTTTCATTTTTCTGACCCAGATGCAGAACTTTACACTTATCTTTATTAAATTGCATCTTGTTCTCATTTGCCCATTTTTCCATTTGAATTCAAATTTGCCTATTTTTCCATTGTGTTCAGATCTTGTTGTAGTGTCACTTCCATCAGCAGCTCCCCCCACAAGCTTCCCTGCCATTTTTTTTTCACTTGTCCATCCTGACGAAAACAGCCAATCATCTGCCGCCACCATTTCGCAGACTCTGGGGGCCCCCTTCTGTTTGAAATCATTTTGCCTTTTTTTGAAATTCAACCCCAATTGCATTATAACGCAATTTCACTATAACAAACTCATCTCCCCCCCACAGACACACACTTTCCACCATGTGGATGGGCATGCGGTGCATGTGTACAACTGCACACACACAAGCACAAACACACAGTTTGGGCTGAATTAATTTGTTTCTCCAGCAATACTGGGGAGAGAGAGAGAACACTCTATTTATGGGATGCATAAATATGAGATGCCCGGCTTGATAGCAGGACGTGAGAAAGGGACTTGGGAGTTCTGTTGGACCATAAGTTGAATATGGGCCAAGGGTGTGATACGGCGGCTAAGAAGGCTAATGAGATATCAGGCTGCATTGCTAGGAGGACAGAATCTAGAACAAGGGAAATTCTAATTCCACTCCATTCCGCATTGGTTAGACCAGTGGCCCGCAACCTTTTTTAGGCTACGGACCGGTGGGTGTGGGAGAGCGATCCGGCGGCCGCGCATGCGTGGCAGTTTCGCACATGCAGCTTTAACAAGGACTAGGAGCCATGGGTTCAGATTACAGGAAAGGAAGTTCCACTTCAATATTAGAAAGTATTTTCTGAGGGGGAGGGCTGTTCAAAGATGGATCATGCTTCCTTTGAGGGTGGGGGAGTCTCCTTCGTTGAAAGTTTTTAGGAGGAGATTTGATGAGCACCTGTCAGGAGGGTGTGATTTTTAAATCCCCTGGAAGGTGGGGGCGTGGACCGGATGTTCCTCTGTGGTCTCTGGAAGATTCTGATTCTTCTTGCAAGACCCAGATCTCGGCCAGCAGAATGTCCCACCAGGTTGAGGCCTGGGCTGAAAAGGTCCTGGTTATGACCAGTGAAAAGCACACTTATTTCAGACCATCCTTATTTCAGCATGAAGCTATAATGGGGGTATATTGGGAGAGATGGTCTCTCAGGAGAGACGCAGGAGAGCAGTCTGAAAAAACACATGGCACAGTTTGGGGGGTGGGTGGGAATGCAGTATTCTCAAAACAGAACTTGGGTCTCCTGGTATCCTTGGGAGAGACCTGACTGCTTGTCTTGACGCTGTGCAAAAAATGGGGAACTTGCACTGGGTTCTTGCAATGGATCACAGAGCAGTTGGCCAAGGGACTTCTGCTTTAGTCTTTTGTTCCTGCGTAATGATTATTCAACTCTAAACACCCACTTCATTGTGCGGAATTATTACAATGCTCTCCTTTTTCTTCTTTTTACGCTTAATCAAGACTTTTCCTAAAGGCGTTCTTTTGAATTCAATTTAGAAGTCGCATCAGGCCCTTCCCCTGCCTCAAAACACAGGCTGGCTCCTTTGCTGAAGTTTTACTGCTTTCTAAATGGCTGGCGTCTTTTAAGGAAGGGAGGAAGAAGACATTTGGGAGTTGCTGTTTTGTTTTTGATAGGGTTTCTAGATGCCCCCCCCCTGGCCACCAGTGGGGATGGGGGGTGGTAAGATTAGCAACCCCAAGTTGGGGGACACCAGGAGATCTGGGGGTGAAGCTTGCCACTAAATCTACCTCCCAGGGCTTCCATTTCCCCCAGGGGATATGGTTTCTGTAGTCTGGAGATGAACTGTAATTCTGGGGGGATTCCCAAGTCCCACCTGGAGACTGACATCCCTAAGGCAGACAGATGAACAAACAGAAAGACTGATGGACAGAGAGAGAGAGAGAGAGAGAGAGAGACGGAGAGAGAATGATTGCCACATGGCAGGGCTATGGGTGCCAGATTCAGGATGGGAAATTCCTGGAAATATGATGTTGGATCCTGAGGAGGACAGACATCTCAATGAGATTCAGTGCCATAGAGTTCACCCTCCAAAGCATCCATTTTCTCCTGGGGGGTTGATCTCTGGAGATGATCTGGACAGACCAGAACCAATAGGATGAAATTAATGCAAAAGAAATTCCTTCTAAACATTCGGAAGAAGTTCCTGATAGTTAGAGCGGTTTCTCGGTGGAACAGGCTTCCTCAGGAGGTGGTGGGTTCTCCATCCTTGGAAATCTTTAAGCAGAGGCTGGAGAGCCATCTGACAGAGAGGCTGATTCTGTGAAGGCTCAAGGGGGTGGCAGGTGGCAGTGGATGAACAGTAGGATTGTGAGATTCCTGCATAGAATCATAGAATCATAGAGTTGCAAGGGTCCATACAGGCCATCTAGTCCAACCCCCTGCTCAACGCAGGATCAGCCCTAAGCATCCTAAAGCATCCCAGAAAAGTGTGTATCCAACCTTTGTTTCAAGACTGCCAGTGAGGGGGAGCTCACCACCTCCTTAGGCAGCCTATTCCACTGCTGAACTACTCTGACTGTGAATTTTTTTTCCTGATATCTAGCCTATATCGTTGTACTTGAAGTTTAGTCATACCTCGGTCTCTCCAGGCAGTGACAAACCATTTTGCTTGGTCTCAGAAGAAGAGCTGGGCATTTTGTCCCTTGCCTTTTACTACCTAAAGGAGTCTCAAAGAGGCTGATTCTGTGAAGGCTCAAGGGGGTGGCAGGTGACAGTGGATGAGTGATGGGGTTGTGAGTGTCCTGCATAGTGCAGGGGGTTGGACTAGATGACCCATGAGGTCCCTTCCAACTCTATCATTCTATGATCCTATGAATTCCGGGGGATCTCCTGGTCCCTCCTGCTATGACAGGGTCTGCTTGGGAAAGCAGGAGGGAGCTGACTGTGTGTGTTTTCCCTTTCTTCACCTTGTGAAACATTTGCATGTTGACTTTCTCTTCACCTTCCCTTACAGAGAACGCAAACAAATTGGAGGAGAGCGCCAGGGGAATCTACACTCCTTGTCCGGAGCATTTTAGCGGCTTCTGCATGCACGGGAAATGCGAACACTCTGCTAATATGCTGGAACCATCTTGCAGGTAACACTTCCCCGAGCCAAGCGGGTGAAGATAAGCTGAACAGACAGACTCGCTAATATATGTTATCTCGATGCAGCGTGGGAAATAATCATTGCCGAGCCACTCCGGATCTACATTATGTACGCCCCCCCCCCCCCAAATCTGTGTAGTAGAACCGCACTGAATTATGCAGCAGCATTAATCTGTCTATAAGAGCATTCCTGCAGCACGTCGATTCCTCCCTAAAAAGGTATTGAGGAGTAGAGGCTTGGCCAGTGGTTGTTACCCACTGATTTCTAGTGCACGGCCAGCAGCTGCTATCCCAGGAGATCCGGGAATAGGCAGAAGTCGAGAACTCACGTCAACATCAATTTCTCCGTATGGCAAAATGGCAGGACATGGGAGCTTCATATGAAGGGGGGGAAAGGTGAGGGTTGAAATAAGGTTAGCTTCCACAGGGAGTACCTTGCTGCAGTTAACCTCTGGATTTCATATTTCTGCATAGCAATATGTTTGTAGATGCACTAGTCAAGGCTATGGTCTTCCAGTTGCAATGTATGGCTGTGAAAGTTGGACCATAAGGAAGGCCGAGCGTCAAAGAATTGAGGCTTTTGAACTCTGGTGCTGGAAAAGACTCTTGCGAGTCCCTTGGACTGCAAGGCGAACAAACCGGTCAGTCCAAGAGGAGATCAGCCCTGACTGCTCCTTAGAAGGCCAGATCCTGAAGATGAAACTCAAATACTTTGGCCACCTCATGAGAAGGAAGGACTCCCTGGAGAAGAGCCTAATGCTGGGAGCGATCGAGGGCAAAAGAAGAAGGGGACCACAGAGAATGAGGTGGCTGGATGGAGTCACTGAAGCAGTCAGTGCAAACTTAAATGGACTCCAGGGAATGGTAGAGGACAGGAAGGCCTGGAGGATCATTATCCATGGGGTTGCGATGGGTCGGACACGACTTCGCAACTAACAACAACAGATGTTTGTAGAGAGGCAGTTCATTCTACAGGCTGAGGGTCCTCCTATAGGGGAAGACTTCCCCTCATCAACCCTGACCCCAACAGCACCGCCACACTGTCGGCAGGGGAGAGGAGCACTCTCTGTGATCTCCCCCACATACCCAAACCCAGAAATGTGTCCAGCGTGCTGATGTCACTCAAAAATCTGCCTTCAACCATAGAGTTTGCCCAAAACCCAGAGTGTCACCCCCCCCCCTTTCGACAACCCCAGCATGCCAATGTCACTTCTGAGTGCTATCAGAATGTCAGGATGTTCTACCTGGTCCTGGTGAGTGTAGCGGGGGGAGTCAAAGGGTCCAGGATCACCTCAAAAGCAGTTGTTTTGGAGGGGATTTCCCCCGCCTTCTGAAGCCCCCAAAGCAGGGGGAGCAATGTCAAAGTGGGGGCTTCCACTGTACAAACAGAGGTTTGGCATCCATAACTGAGTGTGTTAGTGACTGTAAAATGAAGAAAAATACTGTTTTTATGTCATTTCCTAGAGGAAGCTGGAAGTGACATCACACCACCCTAGGATTCAGCAGAAACTCTATTGTAAAACCATAAAGTTCTTCCTTCTGAACTCTAGAGTGGTGTGATGTCATCTGGACATGCCCAGAAAAATCTCCTTGCAACAGTGCCCGCCCACCCCCATGTGGGATCCATTAATGACCTGCTTCTTATGGGCTAAAGGAGTAATATATGTGTGAACTAAATCTCTGCTACCAGAGATGGCATACCTGCTTTTCTCACAAGATCATTCTGTTCTCCTCCATGTCATTTCTTACAACAACAACCCTTCGAAGTAGGCTAGGCTGAGACAGTGACTAACCCAGGGTCACCCACTAAGTTTCCAGGGCAGTGCAAGAATTCAAGCATGACCCACTCAGCTTTCAAGTTAGAATTCTTCATCCAGCTGGATGTTAAAAACAACCCAACGGTAAGGGAGGGGGCAGAGAAGCCTAGGGCACAGTGTGAAGGTTAGGGTTACCAAGCTCCAGGTGGGAACTGGAAAGCACCTAGGATTATAACCAATCTCCAGATCAGTTTCCCCAGAGAAAATGGCTGCTTTGAAGTGGCCCCAAGAAGGGGTGTCACCAACAAGCCAACCAACTACTTCGAGAGTGTCACCAACCACTTCGAGAGAGGATTGGAGAAACATCTGGAGCAGAAGTCTCCTGATAGCTATTAGCCACAAGGGATAGAGGGAACACTCTGTCTTGGGCACTGAGGCTCCGTACTCTTGGTGCTTGAGGGGCAACAGTGGGAGGCCTTCTGGAGTTCTGGTCCAAATGGTGGACCTCCTGAAGACACCTGGATTTTGGCCACTGTGTGGCACATAGTGTTGGACTGGATAAGCCATTTGTCTGATCCAACATGGCTTCTCTTATGCTCTTATGTCTGAGGCAGTGATGTTCTGATGTTCTGACAAGTGGTGGACCTCCTGATGGTCCTGAATCTTGCCCATTATATAACACAATAGTGTTGGACTGGATAGGTTACTGGCCTGGTACAGCATGGCTTCTCTTACATTATTACGCCTGGGACAGTGATGCTCTGTGTTCTTGGCACCTGGGGGTCAACAGCAGGAGGGCTTCTGAAATTCTGGCCTCGTAGAGGAACCTCGTGATGGCACCTGGGTTTTGGCTACTGCGTGAAACAAAGTGTTGGACTGGAGGACGAGGGGTTTTTCATGACCTTGGCCTGATCCAACATGGCTTCTCTTATGTTTTTACAACCTTTTAAAGCTATACCTGGCCTAGGAGCTGCATATCTGAAGGACGGCCTCTCCCTGTGTTGCCCCATGGCCAGCTATGGACTTCAGATCGCTGCCTTCTGGGTGACTCATTATTATGGGTGTCCTGCCCAGGATCAAGGAGGAAGCCACGTTGTGTGGGTTTTGGTTTTCAGTTTTTGTGACTGCTCCCATTTTACAGAATGGGCCCCAGAAGAGATTTGAGGAACACCCCTTGGAAACTGCCAAGCTGCTTAATTTACCTAAGCTTTTAGTGGAGCATCGATTGAGTTTTATTGCATGTTGTTAGCCTTTATGGGGGAAGAGAAGATTTGGGGCTTATCGTTATATGATGCTTTAATGATAAGCCACCTTGGTCCTTCTGGAGAAGGTGGGATATAAATTACATTTTTAAAAAATGAACATTGCGGCTATTTAGGAAGTAAAAGTACTGGGGAGAGAAATGGCAAATGACAAGTTTCGTCTTAGCTGTTAAACTACAAAAATATGCACCCCTAATATCTGTAGGTTGTTGAAATGCGGTCAGGTCAGCTTGGATGTCGCACAAGATTTGCACAGAACTCTTGTATAGTTCAGGTTGTCAGCACTGCCGTGGGAATTGCTCGGAGATGTCAGTGGCAGTGCCAGAGAAGGATCGAAATTGGGGAATTGGTCTCATCACTTCTGGGTGACACTCTAGGCCAGGCTTTGTCAACCAAAGTTTTGTGGGACCCTGGGGTTTCTTCACAGCCCTGGAAGGGGTTCCTGAATGGGTAGGAGTAAACATTTATTAGGCGATATGACCATATATGGTCATGTCAACTTGCCCCTCCCCCAAAAAAATGGCCACTAATGGGCCTGGAGGGGGCAGGAAGGGGCGGGGCCCAGGTAGGCCTGTATACAGCTAAGCTTCCCAACCATATTCTGCACTATTGGATCACTTCTGGGGTTTCTCGAAGCCTAAAGAATGTTTCTTGGGTTTCTCAATGTTAAAAAGTTGAGACAGGCTGCTCTAGGCACGTCACCCCAGTCTCTGTGGTACAGTCCATAAAGATATGGGAAAATGCCTAGAGTGTCACTATGGGGGCTGTTTTCTGGCCAATTATTTCCTCCTTTTTCTGAATTCCTGCGGAGGATTGGGGCCAACAGCGGGGTTTTTTCCGCCATCAGCGTGCAAATGAAAAACCAACAAGTGCTTTGCAACAGAATGTCCCTCTGATCGACCCTGTTAGTTCTTCCCCTGAAGTGGTGAAATGAACATTTTAAGCCTGAGAATAGACATGGGTTTCTTTTTCCCCCATTGTAGGTGTGATGCAGGCTACACTGGACAACACTGTGAAAAGAAGGACTACAGCGTTTTATACGTGGTTCCCGGCCCAGTACGGTTTCAATATGTCTTAATAGCAGCCGTGATTGGAACTATCCAGATCGCAATTATCTGCGTCGTAGTACTCTGCATTACGAGGTTAGTAATGGGATTGATCCTCTCAGGAAGAAGAAAGGGGGCTCTTGTGTATGTTCTAACGCTAGACCACAGACGACTTCTTTGGAGGGTGAAATGTAGAGCTGCCAATCCATCACTGGGGGTGGGGAACCCCCAGGCCCTGCCCAATCAGCTGGCTAGTAGGGAGACATACCAGGAGCAGGAGAGAGCCCCAGGCGACATCACCAGTAACTTGGCAATGACATTTCTGGGATG
This sequence comes from Paroedura picta, assembly GCF_049243985.1. NCBI lineage: Eukaryota > Metazoa > Chordata > Lepidosauria > Squamata > Gekkonidae > Paroedura > Paroedura picta. The sequence goes on along the minus strand of NC_135370.1, from coordinate 25,063,973 downwards.
TACCGGAAGTAATGTCATCACACTGCGCCATCACTGGTTTGGGGGCCAGAATTCTATGGTAGAAGTGGTTTCTGCCATAGAATTCTTGTCCAAAAACCAAAGCAACACCACAGTGGCACCAGGTGGCGTCACTTCCGATATACCTTCCAGAACAGATGTCACCAAGTCACCAGCAACATAGGCTGGGCCTCCCAAAATAATCAGATGGCTGGATGGCCAGGATCCCTGGGCCCTAAACCGGCTATTTTTACACCTAGCCTAATCAGTGACAAAAGGAAAAAAGACATGCAACGAAGGATACATGAGATCAAAGCGGCGAATGCATGGCAACAAGGGAATGCAGCCATGGCAAAGGCTTGCAATGCACTGTAAAAAGAAAATGGTAAAAGGTTGCAGATCTCCAGGTGACAAAGATCAGGACCCCTGGAGAAAATGGCTGCCTGGAAGGTGGGCTCTATGACCCTGTACCGGTTGAAATCCCTCCCCAAACCCTGCCTTTCTCAGTCCCCAGCCCTAAATCTGTAGGAATTTCCCTGCCCAAGGTTGGCCACCTAAGCGAAGAGGCAGCTCCTGCCTCTCTCCTGTCCCGTTTTCTCCATTCCCAAATGGCAGCAGGGCTGTGCTTGTGCAGAATGCACCGTGCAAAGCAGCAATCCTGTCCGCAAGGAAATAACCCCTCATTTTGAATTGATGTTTTCTGAGTTGGAGCGAGCGGCTGAGAATGCCTAGACACTCTAATGGGGCGTAGGTGTTACCTCCTCTCTTTGTCTTTACCTCGGAGCTGCCCTCTGACCCTTCCTCCCTTGAGCATTTTGTTGTCTCCCTCTTGACACAGGGCCTTCCACGGAGACACCTGTCTCTGCAGGTCTTTTCTATTGAGACAATCTCTCTCTCTCTCTTCACATGGCCTTCCATGGAGACATGTGTCTCTGCAGGTCTTTGCTGTTAAGACAATCTCTCTCTCTCTCTCTCTCTCTCTCTCTCTCTCTCTCTCTTTCTTTGCATGGCCTTCCACGGAGACACCTGTCTCTGCAGGTCTTTTCTATTGAGACAATCTCTCTCTCTCTCTCTCTCTCTCTTCACATGGCCTTCCATGGAGACATGTGTCTCTGCAGGTCTTTTCTGTTGAGACAATCTCTCTCTCTCTCTCTTCCATGGAGACAATGCCCTTGTACTCCCACACACTTGATGCCAGACAAGTTGGCCATTCTTGACAGATTAGATTAGGCTTCTCTCTCTCTCTCTCTCTCTGTGTCTCTCTCTCTCCTTTGACGGCAACCTGAATGTGAACAGGATCTACTTGAATAAATCTAGTTCACCTATTTTTCTTGGGAGCTTTATTTACTGCACTCAGCATCAGGCTTCTATGACTGGGCAAAACTCTGCTAGAATAACCAGATAGCCCAGCACCATGCCTTTGCTAGAGACACAGAGTTGATCTGGGGTACCCACTGCCCAAATCACATCTAGTTTGGCCCTTCTTGCCCCACCTTGCTGCCCTGCTGCACAAGCTGCACAAATTCCAGGGGTTCTTCCAGTGCAAAGCCCTGCGTGCTTTTTTAATGGTGCCGGGAAGTTTGTTAGCCTCTCTTGATTCAGGAAGAGATGTCCAGTGTGGAGCCATGTGCATTCTGATCTCCGCAAGAAAGGCCACAGTCTCTGGGATATCTTGTTGGAAGATGTCAAGGAACTGGTGCTGTGTCAGTTCTTGGCTTCCTTCTGCTGGGGATGTGCTTCCAGCCCAATGACTGGACAAGACAGGCCACTGGTTGGGCTCAATGTAGAATTCAACAAGCAAATCAGCCCTGCCATGGATGGCCCAGTGGAGTCCAGTGTCATCTTGGATGGGAGACCACCAACGAAGTCCAGGCTGGCTACGCAGAGGCAGACAATGGCCAACCACCCCTGCCCTGACCTGGATGGGCCAGGCTCACCTGACCTCTCCAGATCTCAGAAGCTAAGCAAGGCCAGGCCAGGCCAGGCTGGTCCTCGGATGGGAGCCCAGGGTGGCTACGCAGAGGCAAGAAATGTTTGCTCTTACCTTGGAAGCCTGGCAAGGTCACTCTAAGTCAGCTAAGACTCGCCAGCCCTTCCTACCACCACATCCTCCAGGATCTTGCTGTGGCCTTGCGAGGTGAAACTCATTCCAGACTTCCTGCAGCCGGTCCACCAAGTTGGCCTGTTTTGAAATAAATCCTTTTCAAAAGAGAGAGAGAGAGAGAATAAAGCACAACAGGTATTGCTTTCCCGTGGGAAGTAAAAAGCTTTGATATATCTTCGCCTCCTCTGTGTTGTGCTCTCCTTAGAGGACGAGCCTGACATCCCGTCTGGGGGGGTGGGGGTGGAAAGGCCCCCATAATTCATAAACCCGTTCCCGAGCCTAAAGGCATGATAGAAAAATGGCTGCTGAAGCTTGGAGACACTCACCAACCGAGTGGAGTTCATCAGCTCTCTCCCATCCAGAGTCCATCCTCCCCAGCGAAAAGGCACTGTGTTATATTACAAGGGGTTTCAGGGAGCAGGGAGATAATTCAAGCCAGCCCCAAACACCGGGTCCATAAAAGGATGGAGAGAGGAAAGTAACGGCTCTGCAGGAAAAACAGCACTACATCATGTTGTTCCAGCAATCTTCCGGGTTTCGCCAGCTCCAGGCCACAAAACGAGTTCACGGTTTATGTGCCTGGGGGGCAAGGGGGTGGGTTCTACATGGGCACGGCCTCGTTAACAGCCCTGTGACAGACCCCTCTGGAAAGGCGCTGTCTTCCCTTTCAGATGTGTCACCTCCTCCCCTGGCTTATAAAAATACTTTTATAGCTTGTTCTGAGAGTTACGACTTGCGACTGATGAATCACTGAATCTAATAGGAAAGTGTCCGGTCCTTGTGCGGGGAGTGCAATTCACAGGCAACCCCTAGATGGGGGAAGAGAAACTACAGACTTGGGGGCTTCTCAGTAGGGATGCCAGCCTCAAGGTTGGGACCTGGGGATTCCCCAGAATTTTGCTTTATCTCCAGGCTACATAAGAAGTGTGGTCAATAGAGCAGGAAGTCACCAATGGAGCCAAACAAGAGACAGGAGGAGATTATTTGAAAAAATATTGTTCTTGTTGTTAGTTGCAAAGTCGTGTCTGACCCATCACGACCCCATGGACAATGATCCTCCAGGCCTTCCTGCCCTCTGCCATTCCCTGGAGTCCATTTAAGTTTGCACCGACTGCTTCAGTGACTCCATCCAGCCACCTCGTTCTCTGTCGTCCCCTTCTTCCTTTGCCCTCAATCGCACCTTATTCTTTGTCTGCTGCATACAAATTTATTTCCAAATCTCCAACTGTTGCAGAATATAATTAGGAGACACCGGCAGGTTATATCTCTCTCTATGGTAAAGATACCCTTTGAGTAAAATTGGACCGAACCCCCCCCCCACCCCACCCACCCCCAGAGCCAACTTCAATGGAAGACATTAGAACAGAGAGATGCAGATTTCCTGGGACCCTCGCAGGTGATCTGGGCTTTCCTGCAGCCAATTTGCAAATGCGCCATTACCAAACATATTTTATGAAGGTTAATTGAGATGAATAGACATGGACTGTTTCAGAGTCATAGGGGAGCAACCGGAGAGGGCTGAGGCTGTTTCGGAACCGGCGTGAGCTTTTCTCAGCCCCCGTCCCTCCCAACAGAACAGGATCAAGGACCCAGAAGAGCACCCAGGAGTGCTCTCACCCTTCCCTTATATAACTCTTACTTTCAGAGTGATCTCCCACTCCAGTAAGCATCCTTGGCTGCCGTCTGAGAGATTATTGGGATTCAGTTTTAAGGGAATGAGATCATTCGCCCCAGGCTAAGGAAGGTTAAAGTATAGTGACCATATGTCCTGCAAACGGCGGGACCGCCCCGGGTATCCCCCAAATGTCCCGCGTCTCAGGCCATGTCCAGAATATCCCGCGGCATCCTCTGGGCCCGGGCCCAGCCGCGCCGAACCCAAGATGGCGCTGGGCGTTCTCCCTGCCCTTCCACTGGTCCATCTCACTTGCTTTTCTGTCTCCAGTAGCGGTCAGTTCGATGCCCTCTCCCTTGCAGCTCATTTCTAGAGTTTGGCGTCGTAAAGTACGCTGCCTCTGATCGCAGCTAATGAGCGTTCAGCTAATAACATGGCGCCAGTGAGTTGTCCGATCCTTTTTTGAAGAATAAAAGACAGGCGTCAGAGGCTTCGGGCAGATCCCTCATCTCCTCGTTTCCCCTCGCGCCTTTTGCCCCGAGAGCCATGCGGCCATCTGGGCCCGCGTCGCTCTCACCCGGACACCTGGCTTTGGGCAGTGGCAGCGGCGGTGAGCAGGACCTGCGGGAGCAACAACAACAGCACCCCAGGTAAGGCAAGCCACGAGCAGGAGCTGCCGCCACCGCCCGCCACCGCCCCGCCCCCTCCCGCTGCCGTCCTCGGTGTCCAGCTTTAACTCCCCAACAATCTGGTCACTTTCGGTTAAAGAGGTTAGGGCTCTTTAGCTTGGAGAAACAGTGATTGAGGGGTGTCACAGCAGAGGTTTACAAAATTCTGCATGGGAAATCTCTTACTGCTGCAGGAAGTGGTGGCGACTACAAGCATAGGCAGCTTCAAGAGGGGATGGGATTAAAAGAAGGAGAAGACATCCATCAGTGGTATGGATGGAACCCTCTGTCTGGGGCAGGGACGATCCATAGTCCTGGCGCTTGGGGGGGGCACAGCTTCTGGAGTTCTGGCCCCAGTGGTGGACCTCCTGATGGCCCCTGGGTCTTGACCATTGTGTGACACAGAGTGGTGGACTGGGTGGGCCAGTGGCCTGATCCAACATGGCTTCTCTTGCATTCTTTTATTCTTACCCTGATCTCATCAGCTAAGCAGCGTCAGCCCCAATTAGTACTTGGATGGGAGACCCCGAAAGAAGACCAGGGTCTCTACAAAGAGACAGGCAAGGCCAAACCACCTCAGTTCCTCGCTTGCCTTAAAAACCCTGTGGGTAGCCAGAAGTCGGCTGCAACTTTACACACACCGACGCAAGCAAGTTTTCCCCCAGGATCTCTCTGTGTTGAATTTTTTAATAAACACAAGTCCTGCGCTCATTTGTATTTTGTTCAGATTTCATAATTCAACCAGTTTTTTTATTTTAAAGGTGCAAAAATTGAAATTTGAACCAATTGCTTTTTAATTTAGTCTATATTTTTTGTAATCTATTTTTAATGCACCTTGTCTCCACCCTGTAATCTACAATGCTAAAATATTGTCAGCCCCACTGAATGCTGTTTAAGTACTTGGGGTTATGTCCATGAGCACAGTTAGAAGGTCACGAACTTGGGTTGGGAAATCCCTGATATTTTAGGGGTGAGGCCCAGGAAGAGCAGTGTTTGGGGGAGGCGAGGGGAGGCACCCTATTGGAGCTCACCCTCCGAAGCAGCCATTTTCTGCAGCAGAACTGATCTCTGTGGTCTAGAGCAGGGGTAGTCAACCTGTGGTCCTCCAGATGTCCATGGACTACAATTCCCATGAGCCCCTGCCAGCATTTGCTGGCAGGGGCTCATGGGAATTGTAGTCCATGAATATTTGGAGGACCACAGGTTGACTACCCCTGGTCTAGAGATCAGCTTTAAAGCTGGAGATCTCCAGGCCATACCTGGAGGCTGCAGACATGCATACTTAGTTGACACAGGCGTAGTCAAACTGCGGCCCTCCAGATGTTCATGGACTAAAATTCCCATTTGCTGGCAGGGGCTCATGGCGATTGTAGTCCATGAACATCAGGAGGGCCGCAGCTTGACTACCCCAGTGTAGTCCAAAAGAGATGTATGCCCTTCTAAGTCCATTGAAGTCAAAAGCTATAATACGGTTAAGGATTGCAGTGCAAGACTCTCTGAGATTTACTTCTAAGGGAATATCTTTAGGATCAGGCTTCTTACTGGGTGGGAGCCAGCATGTTGTCATGGGATAAGAGCAGCCTCAGGTCTGGAGAACCAGATTTGATTCCCCACCCCTCCTCCCCAGGCAGGCAGCTGAGTGACCTTGGGCCAGTCACAGTTCTCTCAGAGCTCTCTCAGCCCAACTTGCCTCACAGGGTGTATGTTATGGGGAAAAGAAAGGTAGACAATTGTAGGCTGCTTTGAGACCCCTTTGGGTAGGGGGAAAAAACGGGTACAAAAAAACAGCTCTTTTCTTATTCTTATTTTTCTTCTTCTGGATCCACCTCCCCCCTGCCCTCATTTTCAGTTCTGAAGATACCCAAATACTTGTCATATAAGGCTGTATTTTATAGAGCCAGCTTAGTGATTCCCTGCTCCTCCGCCACATGCAGCCATCTGGGTGACCTTGGGCTCACCACAGCACTGATAAAGCTGTTCTGACTGAGCAGGAATATCAGGGCTCTCTCAACCTCACCTCCCTCACAGGGTGTCTGTTGTGGGGAGAGGAAAGGGAAGGCGACTGAGACTCCTTTGGGTAGAGAAAAGTGTCATATGAGAACCAACTTCTCCTCCTCCTTTTTAAAAAGATATGCAATGTATTCAGGTCCCCATTCTTAGCATTCCGCCTGCCTTATCATTTTCACTAATTGAAGTTAGCCCGAAACACAGGCGTGGTTGAGGCTCTGTCCAGGAGTTCTGACTTCGCGGGAATCCCAAGGGAAAAATATGCAAGATCCAGGTTTCTTTAAAAGGAGATTTGAATAAGTAGTGATCGAACTTACAGAAGCAGCAGGCTAAGCTGCCATTCCCCAGGGCTCACCCGCACACAGCAAACCTTAGCTGGATCCTGAGACACAATGCATAACTAAAACTAGATCTCTTATACCCTAAGTGCTTGCTACCAGTCAAGAAATCATTGATCAAGCTATCCCAAGCATTGAGATAAGCCAAGCCATCTCCCTTCACAAAATTCCAGGCAACTAAAGGCCTGTACCAAAGATGGAGTTACTGAGGCTCTTCAAGGTGTTGTCCTAGTTCTGGCTGTGGAATCAAATGATGGTTTTGTACATGCTATACAAGCACTGAAAATGCCATCACAGATTTGACTGTAGCCTTGTTTGTCTGTTTGATTAGGAGTTGTCAACACCACCGTTCTATTCAGAATGGCAAAATGAGGCTGACAAAATGTGTAAATGTTCTAAAACATCCACCCAGGGTCATTGCTGAGGGTCGGAGACATGCTGATGGGCAGGGATCGCCAGGTTTGGATTGGAGTTTAGGAGGAAGGAACCTGAGAAATGTGGGGCTTGGAGAGAACTTCAGTGGGGTATAATGCTATAGAGTCCACCTTTGGTCGTTTTCTCCAGGGCTGAATCTGCACTTACTTTGTTTATTCCATTGTCAATCCTGTTGAATTCAGATTGATTTGAACTCGGGTCTTCCTCTCCCCCCCCCCCTCCCCATTGAAACAGAAAAGTGTTCTGCACCTGGTTAAGGAAGTTCAGAAGGGGACAGAGGAGCCAAGCAGAGCAGGAGACGCTTTCTTTCTTTTTTTGAAGGGGGGGGGGAGAGGATTGAAGACAGCAGAGGAGGGAGAGAAAAAAACCAAAAGGCAAATCTCGTTAGGGCTTCTACTGAGAGAAATTAGGGGCTTCCTCTTTAAGGTAAGGTGACCAGATTGCCTCACTTTTGGAGGGACATCTGGGGGTACCTGGCAAATTGTACTTATGTTGAAATTAAAAAATATATATTACAATACTTTTTTGCGTTCTATGTGTTCTATGCAACTTTTTGTTGCTTCATATAGACCAAATTTTTAATCAAGAACCCCCCCCCCCCCGGTCAGTGGTGTCCTGCTTTAACAATGTTAAAATCTGGTCACCTCACTTTAAGGGAAGCTTGTTACCTGGGCAGCCTCAGCCAATCAGGGCTTCTCTACCATGGAATTCAGGAACAAATTTGAAGCAGCCATAGATCTGCTTGCTTTCTCATGCTTTCTCAATCTGATTCTTCAAATATTGAGTGTTAAAACCACTCTAGGATATTGCAGGATAAAGGTAGGGTCACTCTGGATCAATCAGGCTTGTTTCAGAGGGAAAATTTAAATCAGACAAAATCAAAATGGAAATCGCATTCAGTGGAGATGGCAGGAACTGAATCGACCTGAGATTGGAATAAAAGCTCCGTGCAGACTACACCCAGGTGAACTTAGCTCTGCATCGAGCTCTCCACTGCAATCCCGAAATCTTTGTATTTCTCAGTCTAAACAATTTCAGACCCCGTTAGGCTAGATAGGAAGTCAGGATTCTTTTAAAAATTATAGTGGGTATTTAAACCAGGAGGTGGAAGTGATCCTTGCTCTCTGCAAGGTCAGGGGAGAAAGAGTTTGGCTCCTTCAGCCTTAAAAATGGAAATCAAATTTCAGAAGAGCACACTCAGGGTTGACTGTCTCCCCAACGCGCTGTCACCAGCACAGTCTAGGAATGACCCGCGGCCCAGTCAGCCGGAGACGTCACCTACCCTTCACCGGCCCACAATCCGTTGCCTGGTTGTCGTTTAGCAAAGCGAATCTCACGCTGCTTTTCCCCCTCCCTCTTGCTTCCAGGAAATGTCCTAGGAGTAACAGAATCCACCGGCAGAAGCAAAACACAGGCCACTACAGTTCAGACAACACAACCAGAGCATCAACCCGATTAATTTAAAAAGAGCGCATGTTTCCACAATGGCAAAAGTAGACTGCAGAGAGCTTGGACTTACAAAAAAAAGGAAACGGAGAGAAAATGAAAAACCCAGTATTATAGACAAAAGATCACACATGTTGCCTTGCATTTGTGGTAATCGACACCAATGAGGAAGGAGAAGAAGAAAAAAAACATGTACTACAGCTATATTTGATTATGTATGGATATATTTGAAATAGTAAACATTGTCTTGATGTTTTTTCTGTAATGTAAATAAACTATTTATATCACACAATATAGTTTTTTCTTTTTCATGTATTTGTTATATATAATAAATACTCAGTGATGAGAAAAAAATATATTTTTGCTTTCTTAAATGCGTTCCACCTTCTAGCTGTGTATCTGTTACGGCACGGTTAACGCAAGGGTGATGGAAGTCACCACATTGAGTCACGAGCCAAGATGGGTTTGTTTCAGGGTTGCCAATTCTAGCTGCATTTCCGCACATCAGTAATAATAGCATTACGCCAGCTGAATGGCAACGCACTAAATTTTATCGTGCTTCCCAGACCTTCCTCATCTTTTCTGCTGTCTCGCCTTTGACTGCTGCCTTTTCGCACATCTCACCCTCCACATCTGCTGCTGGAAATGGCAGAAGAGAGGAATGCGCCTTATACGCATTGTGCTTCCGCCTGTGAATCGACCAATCCCCTTTCTCCATATTTTAAAGGTCCTGCAATGCCCACTATTTTTTTAATTCTTACTTCTCTGTTGAAATGCCTATGCATGGAATCACAGATGCATAGTGCTCTTTGAACGCCACTCCTTTTGGGAGCACGAGTCGTTAGATGCATTAAAAAATAATATCGTTCCTGATTTTGGGGTGGAGGGAGAAAACTTTCAAGAGGCACGCTTTGTGTTACAACTTTGAAAATAAATTATTTTTTATTTCTGTTATTGCCTGTACACTTGTTCGTCTATTCGTTGCTCCAGGATGTTAGCCATTTTTAAAAAGACATTACCATCCCCAGGAACAATGGAGAGGGAGGCGGGTGCGAGGGTGGGATGAGGCAGGTCCCTTTAGAGCGTTTGAGCCTCCATATCTTCCCTCTGCTGCTTGCCTGCTGGTTGTCCACTAGGAGGTAGCACTTCTTACATTGGGGGTAGCGCTTCTTACTATATGTGATTCCTGGACTCGCGCTTTAAAATAGAGGATGTAGTGAGCAGTTTGCTGCCTAGATGCTGGATGTGGTGACGTCATGCGGAGCAGCCAGAATATAACAACTACATTAGGTAAGCATTTCACTGTATTTATTGGGTATGGAAACGCTCCAAGTTGGGTAATACCTGGAGATTTGGGGGGGTGAATCCTGGGGAGGGGCAGGACCTCAGCCCTAAAACCCATCTTCTAACGTAGCCATTTTCTGCAGGGAAACTGATCTCTCTCTGCAGGAGATCAGTTGTAATTCCAGGAGATCCCCAGGTCCCACTGGAGGCTGGCAACCCTAAAACGTTGTTTACTTTTTGAATTCCTGGACATTGGAAGACTGCTTACATTGCACTGATGTCAGTGGGGTTGAAGCAACCAAATGATATGGGATCACTGTAAATATCAGAAGACTAAGTCAAGATGATGCCTTGTATAAATGTTTGTTTCTCTGAATGGTTTCTGGGCTAAAAGGAGATTAGAGAGATTCACGGAGAGAGGTCTATCAGTGGCTACTAGCCATGGTTGTTAAAGGGAACCTCTATATTCAGAGGCAGTGAACCTCTGAATCCCAGTGCCAGGAAGCCACATAAGGCAAAGGCCTTGAACTTCAGAGTAACTGTTTAGCCTCTGTGCGAGATAGGATCCTGGACTATGTCAGATACAGCAGGATTCTGATGTCCTTAAGACAGCCTTAGCCTCTATGTCCTGCTGTTGGCCTTCCAAAAGATGGACAAGATGGACCACTGGTCTGATCCAGTAGAGCTCTTGCTATGTTCATATGAAGGCCTCGGGCCTCTCTGCCCTGTTGTTGGCCCTCCAGAGGAATTGGATGGCCACTGAGTGAGGCATGATGCTGGACTAGATGGACCACTGGTATGACCCAGCAGGGCTCTCTTAATGTTCTTAGGAAGGCCTCGGCCCCTACGCCGGTGGTTTTCGACAGCCATAAAGCTGTGACCTCTACAGCAAGGGTGGTGGTGGCACACACATGCACATGCGTGCACGTGGGCAGGTGCACATGTGCACACATTGCCACCACCACTCTTACTCGCCGTGGCACTCACCATTGTGTTGGTCTCCTCTGCAGCTTCCATGAGCTCTGAGGCGGCAAGGAGGAGGCCAGCACCGGTGGCCCCCGGGAAAGGGCTGAACGACCCCTCGAGGGATCATAACCCCCATGTTGAGAACCACTGCTCTCTGCCCTGTTGTTGGCCCTCCAAAGGAACTGCTTGGCCATTGTGTAGGCAAGGCTGCAGGACTAGATGGACCACTGGTCTGATCCAGCAGGGCTCTTCTGATGTTCTCAAAAAGGCCTCAGCCTCTCTGCCATGTTGTTGGCTGTCCAGAGGAGCTAGTTGGCCACTGTGTGAGAGAGGATGCTGTAGTAGCCGGACCACTGGTCTGATCCAGAAGGGCTCTTCTGATGTTCTTAGGAAGGCCTTGGCCTCCATGCCCTGTTGCTGGCCCTCCAGAGGAATTGGTTGGCCACTGTGTGAGACAGGAAGCTGGACTAGATGGACCCCTGGTCTGATTCCTTCTCCACACATTTAAACTTGCCAGTAATTAGTGCCTAGTCGTACAAGCTGGTAAGGAGTCAGGTAGCCATTCAGGTGGTGACTAGGAATGTGCACACACAGAGAAAAATCAGCTTATTTTGGGTTTGGTATTTACCAAAATCACCCCAATCCAGTACTGTTATAGGGATTTGGGTTTAGAAGGATTTGGGAAAGCCAAAGTTTTTTCAGCTCGGAGGCATTTAAAGGGATGAGTGATCAGCTATTTTTCAGGCTGTTTGAACTGCGCCTCCTTGCACAGCCCAACAAATAACTGATCTGGGGGAGAGAAACCTCTGTGTGGGCTGGGGATGGGTGGGGTTTGGATCACCACCACCATGCAGTGCCCAGCCGCTAACATCCCGCTTTCCCTTTCTCTTTCCTCCCTTTCGAAGGGGGGGGGGGAGGGGGATAATTTAAATGGCTACCATTTATTTGAACTTAACTGCTGACCCAAGAACCAATCTAACTGTTACATTTAAATGGCTGCCTGCCATTTCAGGGCTCCCTTTTGCTTCCCCCACCTTCCAAAGGGAGGGAAGCAAAAAGGATCACTGGAATGGGGGAGCCCTGATTTGGGAATGCCGAATCTTCCAAAGTGAAAGATTAATTGATTCAGGGTTTAACAATTCGCTTCCCAAATCTATGAGAAAATAGCAGTTCAGTTTAGGGGATTAAAAAAAAAAAACCAAATCAGCACTGATTCGGGGGGGGGGGGGGTGTGTGAAACTGAGTCAAACACATCCCTAATTGTGGTTGGCAGCATTTTTCACAACCAAATTGGTCCAGATAGTTTCAGGATTCAGGAGAATATTAGGTAAGATTTTAATAAAAGAGGGACTCCCTTTTTGTTTTAATTGATGGGCCTGCTAGAACTTAAGAGTGTTGGATTTTCGCACATGTGGGAGGTTTAAGTCTATATTTCCACTAAAGAACAAAAAATGAACAAGATCTGATCTTTTTTTACACCCCACTTTTCCCAACCCAAAGGAGTCTCAAAATAGCTTACATTTTCCCTTCCTCTCCCCACAACATGCATCTTGAATGGTTGATGGGGCTGGGAGAACTCTTACAGAACTACTATGTGAGAGCAGCTCTAAGAGAACTGTGACTGACCCAAAGTCACCAGCAGGCTGCATGTGGAGGAGGAATGGGGCATCAAACCCAGTTCTCCAGATTAAAAGCCACCGCTCTTAACCATGACACCACGCTGGCTCCCGAGCACTTGAGAGTCCTTGGCCAAGCATTCTTTCTGTGCCTGACCCACTCACATTATGAAGTGGCCGGGGGAGGAAACGACAGGAACGTTGCAAAGCACCTTATATACATGAGACAATAAAAGTAACATACAAAGTTCTGAAAAGTGCTTTTGAAAAGACCTTTGTCTGATATGTTGTTTGAGCCAACTTGGTGTAGTTGTTAAGAGTGGAGAACCAGGTTTGATTCACTGCTCTTCCTCCACATGCAGACAGTTGGGTGACCTTGGCCTAGTCTTATTTTTCTGAGAGCTCTCTCAGCCCCAGTTACCTCACCAGAGCTGAATCTGCACAGAGCTTTTATTCCAATCCCAGGTCAATTCAATCCCTGCCATCTACACTGAATGTGATTTCCATTTTGATTTTGGGTGATTTAAATTTTCCCTCTGCAACAAGCATGATTGATTCACAGTGACCCTACCTTTCCCCCACGATATCCTGGAGTGGATATAGCCCTCGATATCTGAAAAATTGGCATGAGTAAAGGTGCAGCTCTCTGCTTGTCCCGAACTAACTTGCCACCTTGAGCCTCCAATGCTGTAGAAAAGCCCTGATTGGCCAGGGTGTCAGTTCAAAGGCTTCCTTGTCCCCAGGTTGCAAGGCTTTCCTTAAAGGGGAAGCCCTAACTTCTCTCGGCAGAAGCTCCAAAAGCCCTAACTTCTCTCGGCAGAGATTTTCATCTTGGATTTCTTCTTGGCTTTATTCCCCCTCCTCTGCTGTCTCCAATCCTCTCCTCCCATCCACCCACCCCATTCAAGAAAAGAAAGAGGCTCCTGATGCGCTTGGTTCCCCCTCCCCTCCTCTTCTGACCTTCCCCAATGAGTGCAGAACACTTTCTGTTTCAATGGGGGGTAGAGGAAGACTCAAGTTCAAAGCGATCTGAATTCAGCAGGATCCACAACAGAATAAACAAAGTAAGTGCAGAATCAGCCCATGTGTCTTTTGTGGGAGAGGAAGGGAAGGTGTTTGTAAGTGACTTTGGGACTCCTTCAGGTAGTGAGAAACAGCATCCAAAACCAGTTCTTCCTCCTCCTTTCTCATTTCCCACACATCTTTGCTGGATAAACACAAAGGCCTATCTTTTAGAACAGTTACGGCGCATAATGCCAAGATGCTTCTGGTTGGGTAAGATGGCTTCTAAACTCAGTTGCAGTTGTTATTTTCCTCTATGCTAACTTCCTTAATATATTGGGATTCCTAACACACACGCAAGGCCTTGTTTTTGGCTTCTTCTACATGACATGGACTCTCCACCTCGCTCACCATGAACTGCAGACAGAGACGTATATGTTAAGAGGGGTTGGGGGTGTGTGTGGAGATAAAAGCTACCATGCTAAAGACTAAAGAAAGAAGAAGGGGGGAAAGGAATTCTGATTTCCATTCCTATTCCCTAATACTTTTACTCTGGATCCATATACAATTGTTCTTATTTCTTAGTTTTTATCCATTCGTGATTGATTTTATATCTGTAATCTTATGTTTTCTACTGGGTGGTCTTTGACCATAAATAAAATTGATTGATTGATTGATTGATTGATTGATTGATTGATTGAAGAAAGAAGAAGGGGAAAAGAAAATTGTGCAGATATACAAAGAAAGAATTCTGATTTTCTCTGTGACAAACCTAAGTCAAATTACAAATGTATTACTTACTTTGCAATTATAAAAGGAAAAGAAGCTGTCTTTTAAATTCTCAAAAGTCCATAAGGGGTTTTCAGTAATAAATGAAGGTATTGTTTTTTCCTCTAAATTCATCCATCTCTGAAAATCCCACCCTCTTCACCAAAATAGCCCTCTGTTATGGTAACCCGAACTTTTCCATTTCTGAGCATCTAGTGAGCATCTAGTGCTGCCGTTGCCATATATAAAGTTCCATGGCTTTTTTCCTAGTTGTCCATTCATCCCAAAAGAAAAGCCTCTGGAATCATAGCTCATCTCCAGACTACAGAGATCAGCCCCTCTGGACAAAACGGATGCTTGGGAGGGTGGACTCTATGGCATTGTACCCCACTGAGGTCCCTGCCCTTCCCAGGCACATCTCCAAGAGTTTCCCTACCTGGAGGCTGGCCTCTCTAGGGCCTCGTCTGCACACGTAGGATAATGCACTTTCAATGTGCTTTGGCAGCTGGATTGTCCTGTGCAGAACAGGAAAATCTACTTCTAAAGTGCATTGAAAGTGCATTATCTATTGTGTGCAGACTAGGCCCAGGCCTAGAGATATCCAGGAATTCCAGCTGATATCCAGGTTGCAGAGGGACCGGTTCCCCTGGACCTTTTCTGCACTTCTCATTTGCCGGCACGTTCCCACTGCATTGCATTCTGAATGCAGACCCCACATTTCCACTTGCCCATCTACATTGGTGTCTTTCTCCAGCCCCGTCCAGGAGTCCATTCACAGCTTGCATTCTGCATTTCCCTCAGCAGAGTGGGCATTCCCATGCCCCACTTGCCTCCCCTACTGTTTTGTTATTTGAGCATGTGCAATAAGGCGACCAAAACAGGAAAATGCCCCTCCCCTTTTCACATGCCTGCTTGTTCCTCCCTCCCCCCTGCCTTTCTCCCCCCACTTATAACCCAAGTGCTCCCCTCTTCCATCTGCTGTGCATCTCCCACACCCCCCCCCAAAGCCTTCTTGGGAGCAATGCCAATCCACAGGCAGCTTGAAAAAAACCTGGTGTTCGCTTGCGGTTTCGTTCAAGTGCACCCCTTCATTCAAGTATTATGTGCACTCAGTTGCCTCCCCAGTTCTCCTCCCTGCCCGATATATTGAATGTTATTGTAAAAAAAAAAAAACAACACCTCCGTTTTCGCATTACAACCCTCTTGCATAGTAACGGATAAGTCTTTTTTTATAGATATACTTGGACCCTCAGTGGTGGCCCCTAGTGCAGAGGCATTGGGAAGCTTGCCTCATTCTGTTTCCCTCGCAAGCCTCAGGATCCGGCTTCCGGTGCGGGGAGAGGGCAGGGTGCTCTGGGGATGCTTCCTACCCACCCTGCCCTCAGCCATGATTACTAAAAGGTTTCCTGCATGGAATTTACAGAGTGTCCCATTGAATGCTCAGCCATGCTGAAAGGGGAGGCGGTGTGTGTGTGTGTTGCTTGTGCTACCGCAGAGTCATGTTTTAGATCAGGGGTAGTCAAACTGCGGCCCTCCAGATGTCCATGGACTACAATTCCCATGAGCCCCTGCCAGCATTTGCTGGCAGGGGCTCATGGGAATTGTAGTCCATGGACATCTGGAGGGCCGCAGTTTGACTACCCCTGTTTTAGATCAATCACGGTCCAGATAAAATCACAGCATGGAGAGGAGGGGAGGAAGAGGAGGAGGGAGGGAGGAGACACAGAGCATCGGACGGATCTGAAACATCAACCTTTTGAAGCGGGAAACAGCACTCTTTGAGCTTGCACTTTAGGCTAAAACAAATTCCCTTCCAGGGAATCTGGGGAGGGGTCCAGTTTTAGCTGCATTCCCAAACTGCGCAACAAAAAGGGAGCACATTCGGTGTAGCGCCTGAATCGCGAGATTTGTGTGTGATCCCACAGAGCACTAAGACAGCTCTTATACCAGGTTTTTGGGGATGTGGAGAGAGTCCTGGAGAAAATGGCAGCTTTGGGGTAGGGTCTGTCTTGCATCACATCCCCCCCTTAGCTCCCTCCCCTCCCCAGGCTCCACCCCTGAACGCCCACAAATTTCTTAACTCAGAGTTCATAACGCTCACTTCATTTAAACCCGGGCATCTCCAAGGACCGCTCCAGCACCACATCCAATGGTAGGGCTCAGCTCTGGAAGACCTGCTGCATTAAGGGGCCTCCAATGTCGTATCCTCCAAAGACAGGGTGGTTAGTGGGGGTTAACTTGCCTATCGAGTCACTTTTTAGTCTCACGAACAGCCGGCACCTAAAAGCAGCTGGAATTATCAGCTTCCAGGTGGTACCTGAGGATCCCCCCAGAATTACTGCTCATCTCCAGATAAGAGATATTAGTTCTCCTGGAGAAAATGGATGCTCTGCAGGGTGGGCTCTATCGCTTTGGTCCCCACAGAGGTCCCTGTCCTCCAAAAGCTCCACTCCCAAATCTCCAGGAGTTTCCCAGTCTGCAGCTGGCAACCCTACAACCCCCACCCCGATCCCCTTCCACTGTGCAGGGGGGACCTGTCAACCCTACTTCTTCTACATGGCCTGGAACAGGGGTAGTCAAACTGTGGCCCTCCAGATGTCCATGGACTACAATTCCCAGGAGCCCTTGCCAGCATTCGCTGGCGAATGCTGGCAAGGGCTCCTGGGAATTGTAGTCCATGGACATCTGGAGGGCCGCAGTTTGACTACCCCTGGCCTGGAAGCTGTGCATTGTCTGCCTTGACGCTGCGAATGCAGAGGTGCATGTGTTGTTGGCCAAGCAGCCATGTTGGAATTTTATGCACACTTTCCTGCACTTTTATCCTGATGTCTCGTCTTTGGTCCTCGGGGACGTGGCGATCACAGTTGCTAAGGTAACTCACAACCACCTCCACCGCCCCCCCCCCCTTTTGATTCATTTCTTTATGAATGCACTATAGTGGCTCTGTTAAAATTTGGAATGACAATAGATAAGTGACAGTAGACGGTTATAATACTTGCCCTCTAAGCACCATCCCCAAGTCTGCCTATGGTACAGCAGGAATTGCTAGGAAACGGTGGATAAAGACGACCAGCGTGGGCAGGTCTAGGGTTACTCAATCGGGTAGGGCCAGCCCTAAAATTCAGCATTTCTTCCAGTTTGTTGCCTTTTCCCTTCTGGTCGGTGGTTATCAGTTTCCCACCCTTCTGCAGATTAATTACTGACATGGGGTCCCTTTGGTGTCATTGCTTGAGTTTTGTTAGATTGGCTGACATTTTTCCCTACAAGGCAGAGAGGGGGAGCAACAATGGACAAGACCGAAGCCCTCCCGACTGAAGCCCCCTTCATCCACCTGGGGCTGTTAAAGTCTGCTCTCTCCCCATCCTGTCGCCGAAAGGTTAGAAATAGTCATTGAAATGCTGATTTTTATGAACTTAGGCAGATGGTGAGTGGGTGGGTAGTTGTGAGTTCCTGCATTATGTGTGTGTGGGGGGGTGGACTAGATGACCCTGGTGCTCCCTTCCAACTCCATGATTCTAGTATTCTATGAGTCTACAAGGGCAGAATGGTTTTAGCTATTACAATTTTAATTATTGATTCTAGACTAAATTTTTGTATTCTTTCTATTTTTATTGTGCCACGTCGTCTGATGGAATTCGCCCTTGAGTCTGCAGAGCAGCCTTTTGACTGTAGAGGGGCCCCAAAATAATTTTTCAGGCTTCAAGGATCCCCGGAAGTGATGTCAGCTGGCCACGCCTCCCTGCCACGCCCCCTGAATTCTCATTTCACCAGAAGTGACATCATCACCTGCGCTAACAGGCAGGCTTGAGGAGGACTGGAGGGGGAGAGAGAAGAGGCGGTTTGAGGCAGGCGTGGACCTGCAGGCTCCGCCCCCTCCCAGGCACAGAAAGTACGAGAGAACTCATGCTCAGGAGGTGGTGCAATGGAAGCGGCCGGATCCCTAGCTTGCAGCTGAGTCCATTAAGGCAGGAGGGGAAACGCCATGGACCCCTGGTTGGGAATCCCTGCTGTAGATAAAGTGCAAGTAATACATTTACTTTGTTTGTTTGTGTGTATTTATTAATTTGTTTATTTATTAATTTGTTTATTAGATTTTTATGCCACCCTTCCATACAGCTGAGGGCAGTTTACATATAATATTGTGGTGGGTTACATGGAACGATCCAACATATAACATAGTCAAAAATAACATCGTCAATAATACAGCAGTGGTTCTGAATCTTAATCATGATGATGACGATGATGAGGGGACACCATATTCAGGATGAGGCTGTCTCACTGAACCCCGTTGTCCCACTCATTGAAACTTGGAGAGTCTTTAGAAGCCAGGATGCACTGGATGAGAACCAGTTTTGTGTAGTGGTTAGGAGTGCGGACTTCTAATCTAGCATGCCGGGTTCGATTCTGAGCTCCCCCACATGCAGCCAGCTGGGTGACCTTGGACTCACCACGGCACTGAGAAAGCTGTTCTGACTGAGCAGTAATATCAGGGCTCTCTCAGCCTCACCTACCCCACAGGGTGTCTGTTGTAGGGAGAGGAATGGGAAGGCGATTGGAAGCCGCTTTGAGGCTCCTTCGGGTAGGGAAAAGCGGCATATAAGAACCAACTCTTCTTCTTCTTCTTCTTCTTCTTCTTCTTCTTCTTCTTCTTCTTCTTCTTCTAAATGCCCCAATATTTTGGCCTCCTTTGGCGGGGAGAAAGCCTGTGTGGGATAGCCGGCAATTCCCCCCTCAAGGCCAACGATGGGCAGACATCCAATCCATTGCCAATTAAAACGGAAATGGAACCTGATGAGTCTTCATAATATAACTACATTACTGAGCATTGGACACAGGAGCCCATGGGACCACCTTGGACTGAACCAGACCTCCATGCCTTCACGGTTAGTATTGTCTACTTAGGCTGGCAGCGGCTCTCCAGGGTCTCAGCCAGATATAGATCTTTCCCATCGCCTACTGCCTGGTCCTTTTTTCAACTGGAGATGCTGGGAATTGAACCAGAGACCTTCTGCATGAAAAGTAAATACTCGGTCACTGAGCCATGGCCCTTCTCCGTCCACCTGGAATGGATCTGAAAGCTACACATTCACATGTGTCTACATTTATACATACGTAGTTCTTCCTGGGAACTTGGAGAGAATAGGGGTGAGATCCATGGAACGAATGTCTTGCTCAAAATATAAAATGGGGTCAAGAGCTTTGTAGAGTGAAAATTTGTAGCGAAGGGGAAGTAATAGCACAAACGCAGCTATGGCTGTAAGAAATACCAGTCCTGCCTTTTCCCTTCAAAGCAACCTTCTAGGACAAGGATTGCCAAACTGTGGCTCCGCAGATATCTATGGACTACAATTCCCATGAGCCCCTGCCAGCATGCTAGAATTTACTCCAAATACACCACAGAGAAGCACATGATTGATCTCAGTCTAATTGATAGGGCTGCCCTAGGATTTTACCCGCTAATGGCAAATGCTGTGAGCCAAGAGGGCTAAATCAGTATGCCCCCTTCCCTCCCCCCAAAAAACCCCTTGCTCTTAATTTTGACAACAACCTTCACAGTCACTGGCTTTGCGCCAACACAGCATGGACAGAACCAGCAGTGGGAACTTACCTCAAGAGGCAGCGAGGCCACTATGCGATCACGGCAACATTCACAACCTATTTGAAAAACAGATCAATAGCTGTTGTACCTCCTTGGCTACTTATTTTATACTAGCTTCAAAGCCCGTTCCTAAGAACGGGCCTTGAAAGGGTTCCCTCCCCTGGCCCCTGGCCAGGTAGTTTAAGGTCGCTGTGGGCCGCAGCTGGATCAAGTGGGGTAGGCGGGGGCTGGCCAGCTTGTTAGCAGGCCCTAGACACAGCTCCCTAGCAGGCAGTCAGAAGGCCAGGAGGCCGTCGTTAGGAGGCCCAGCCTAGCAGGCCAAGAGCAGACCAAGAGGCCTTCGTTAGGAGGCCCAGCCTATCAGGCCAAGAGGTCCTCGTTAGGAGGCCCAGCCTACCAGGCCAAGATGCCCTCGTCAGCAGGCCTTCCACCACGACACTTTGCCTAGGGCCCTTTCCCCTTACCTGCTGCTGGCTCCAGGCACTGAGGTGTCTGAGAGCAAAGAGGCTAGAGTCCAAGGACAGAGGGCAGGAGCTGCAGGGGCAACTTGGCAGCCAGACACGTTCCACCCCCAGGCTGTTTCACAAATATATAGAGGAACAATGGATGAGGATTTTTAATAGTCTTTCTGTGTGTAACTCTGCCATGCGATAAATAAATAAATAAGATCCACTTCATAAATTGAGAAGTGATGTGTGTTTCTCAAGCAAGCAGGGGGCAAACTTAGAATGAGAGAAAGTTTAAAGCAGGGGAATTGGGAATTGTAGTCCATAGACATCTGGAGGGCCACAGTTTGCCCACCCCTGGTTTAAAGGCTGTACAGAAACATCTTGTGAAGCATCTCAGTGTAATTACAATGCAGATCAGAATGAGAGGAAATCATGAATAGAAAGGTATACGGAGATGAATTCTGAACAAAAATATTCTTTTTTTTAATTGCAAAGTGTAGATTTTCTTTTGTCATGTTTTTGTTTATTGGGGGAGGTGTGTTTGTTATTATTTCTCATTAGGGGGTTATTGTGGCGGTGTTGGTGGTAGCATTTCATAGGTTTTGTGTCTCTTTTTTGTTGTGTAAAATTTTCAATAATAACAAAAACAAATTTAAAAGAAGATTTGGGAATTGTGAAAGCTATGGGTAGTGTGTGGCAATGACAAATGTGTAGGAATGACGGAATGTGCAACGTGGAATGTTTAGTAGTGATGAAATTAATGAGATGGCTGTAAAGTACATCAGTTGTGAAATTTGAAAATGAACGAAGAGGATGTGGGAATTTTTTTAAATTGTTGTGCCGTACTCCCTCTTTTTCTTTTGTGCCCCATTTATATGATTGTCTTGATTTTTAAAACAAAACTGTTATCATGAGGAAGGAGTGAGGGAGGCCTTGGCCACACCACCAGCAGTGCGGTGATGTCACTTCCTGCACGCACTGGAAGTGATGGCATCATACTGCTACCATTCCATTGACGTTCTAGCACTTGGGCAAAACTCTATGGTGAAAATGATTGAGATTTATTTTTATTATACGGTCAAAGACCAGCAAGTCACAAAATCCGGCATCGAGGATTTAGCTTACAATGTTAGGAGAATATAGCAGACTCTGTTTATTAGAAAAGCCATAAAAACATTTGGAAAGTTTTAAATTATGTAATTTTTATCCTAACCCTGTGATCACTATCAAACAATGGGCTCTAAAAGCTATAGCAAGAAACTTTACCTTCAGGGAGGGCAGTATATTGAATGAATGAATGAATGAATGAATGAATGAATGAATGAATGAATGAATGAATGAATGAATGAATGAATGAATGAATGAATGAATGAATGAATGAATGAATTGCTGGTTTCCATCTTCCAGTAACTGCTAGGCATTTTCCAAATTTGAGTGACGCTTGTCCAGCAGATGGGCAATTAGCTTATTGCAAATCTCTGAACAAAACAGGCAGCAAAGAGGACATGATCTACACTTTCAACCTCCCCAGATCCACAAGGCATGGTGAAAATGATTTCTACGAAGAGTTTTTGCACAATGGCTTGTGCATCATCATGAAGTCAGTGAGGCGATGACATCACTTATGGTATGCACTAGAAGCCATCTCACTGCATTGTTGGCAACAGAGGTCTTGGCCTACCTCCCCTTCCAGTGACCTCCCCTTGGCCCCAAGTGGCCAACTAACTGTTGTCTGGGGGCAGGGGCAGGTAGTAGGGGAACCCCACCTCCACTGGGGGACTGGCCACCCTGTCCGTGTCAGACTTCATATTGCATAGGTTTAGATCCAGTGCATGTTGCATTATGTACATGTAATCCCCAATGCAACAGTGGAGTACAATATCGGAATGACAGTCGTAGTGGATACAGGAGCGCCAGGGGAGATGGGGCAAAGACTGTACATAATTTCCATCTCTTCAGCCTGCATTTGAATGGTAAGATTCTTGATGGTTTCAAACAAGCTCCAAAAAGAAAAAGAAGAAAAAAAACCCTCAAGGAGAGCAATTTAAGCAGAATCTGGAAGCTGTTGGACAAAGGGCCTGCCTCCTCTACCCCTGACCTTGACACTTGTCCCAAGGTCACCACAACAATATGCCAACTGGGAACATTAAGTGGTAGTGGGGGAAGAAGCATTGAACTGTAAGTTTGAATTCCACACAAAGACAGTTCAAGCATCCGACTAGGCCAGGGAGATCTGGGTTCAAATCACGGAGTTTTCTGGGTGACTTTCAGCCAGCCCCTCTCTCAGCCTATTTTGCCAATTCCAACAATGCTCCTGGGTGATTCCTGAAGGTCTGAGAGTGCAGCCTAAAGAGGGTGGAGTCCGGAGAGGGCAGAGGCCAGTCGGGGTATAATGCCACAGGGCTGGCTCTCCAAAGCAGCCATTTATCAGCCCTGTAGTCATTCTTGGAGATCTCCTTGCAGGGTTGTGAGCATCGAGGGAAGAGCTCCAAGAAGCAAAGGCCGGGTAACAAAATGGTACTCAAAAGAAGAGGGTCTTACCCTCCGCTTCTTTATAGGTGTTATGTCTGTGGGCATTTGGACTCGGATGCAAATGAGGGTTCTCCGCTAGCCAAGGAACTAACCAATCAAGGAACCCGATCACTCTGCCAGAGCCAATCCGACAGCTCCGTTTAGGGCCATGCCCACAGACCTAGCAACAACCATCCAGAGCCCTCAGACACCATCTCTCTGCTTTTCCACCTGCCAATTCCTTTCCCACCAGCCGTGTCGAAGGACATCCAAGGAGACCACCGTCCCGGCGAGACAATTTCATCCCGTCTCTGCAATTAGACGCCCGCTTGAATCGTGAGCCACTTGAACCTTCGAAGGGAACGCTTCTGGAATTAGGAGATCTCATTCTTCCGGGGCGCGTTGGATTGAATTCGGAAGCGTTTTAATTAACTGCTTTGTCTGAGCGCGAGGGCCCAATGAAAAAAGCAGTGGAGGCAAACGACACACACACAAGCCGAGGCGCGCGCATATATTTCTCTGTGTGTTTGTGCGGGATTGAAAGGGAGCCGCCGAGTCGTAAAACGTGCCGCAGCCGTGTTCAGAAGCAGCCAAGTGTGCATAATAAAAAAGAGAGAGAGAGAGAGAGAGAGCCGCTCTGGGTTGGTTTTATAGTGCTAAGTAGATGGCATTAACCAGGGCTTACAAAGAAAGAGTCAATACTATAGAATGCGTCTTAGGAAGCCGGTCCTGGGATGATCACAAGCAGGACGAGGCCTCGGAGATGACCTTTGCTCGCGATTATTTTTCTCCCCGCATGGCTTACGGGTGACCTTTTTTCGCTGGCGTTGGGCAAAGTCATTAAGCACTTATGTAAATGAGACCAGAGAACGCCTGGCGGAGCAGAGAGGAGGCCGGCCTTTCGGGCCACGAAAACAAAAGCGTCAAAGGTGATGATGATGGGAAGCAACAAGGGCAGGGTGCGCCAGATCCCCCTCGAAACGAATCTGCCCTCGTCAAGCGGCTTTCCATTGCTACCCGCCAGACGGGAAGCAAGACCTGGTTCGGGGTGGCCAACGGGATGCCGGCAAAATGTAGTGTCACCCCTTCTGATCCTTCTGGAATGGGGCTTTCAGAACGGCAGGCCGTCACTTCTGATCCAACGTCAAGAAAGAGTGATTATTCCCTACTGGTCTCTGGCCTCTCTAATGCACTTAGGCCCGATATAGGGCAGCCAAGGTGAGTCTCACCTGCCATCAGTGCTTATGACAAGGTGGGGAAGAGATGGGCTCAGGGCTGAGAGCTAGCTTCGTAGAGAGCCAGCTTGGTGTAGTGGTTAGGAGCGCGGACTTCTAATCTGGTGAGTCGGGTTTGATTCCATGCAACCAGTTGAGTGACCTTGGGCTCACCACAGCACTGATAAAACTGTTCTGACCAAGGAGGAATATCAGGGCTCTCTCAGCCTCACCCGCCTCACAAAAGGTGTCTGTTGTGGGGAGAGGAAGGGAAGGCGATTTTAAGCCACTCTGAGACTACTTCAGGTAGAAGAAAAGCGGCGTATAAGAACCAACTCTTCTTCTTCAGTAATATCAGGGCTCTCTCAGCCCCACCTCCCTCACAGGATGTCTGTTGTGGGGAGAGGAAAGGGAAGGCGACTGTAAGTCGCTTTGAGACTCCTTCAGGTAGAAGAAGAGTAGCATATAAGAATCAACTCTTCTTCTGCGGTTTACGTGACCCAACTTACAAGATATGGGGAATGCTTTCCATGTGTTTTACATTTTCAAAATAAGAAAAAGAGGAGGGCTTTTTGTGTCAAAGAGCCAATAAAAAATGATTAGCGCTCACAGGCCGCCAACTTTGGCAGGGACAAACACGCGCAAGATGGAGGATACCGACCCAGCCGCTGCAGGAAATTAAACATGTTTTTATTAAATGTATCCCTATAATGCGTTTACAAGTTCCGTATGCTCGATTACCTACTCCCTCCCTCCATACAAGTGAAAGGCATCAGGCCAGGAGGAGTTCTCCTTTGTTAATGAGACCTTCTGTAGGCTGTAGGGTTGGTCCAATGGGCCGTTATATCACTGCGGAAATGATCCAGCATTCTACCTGCCCTGTTCCTCTCTGAACAATCGGAGGGCCTTTGAAATCGCCGCGGCTCCGGAAATCTTTCATCTTAAGCCTGGTGAGTAATTACGGAGCAGTAGAACTTCAGGGTACTTAAGCTCATTGGTGCATCCGGCTCTGCATTGCAGCTGCCTGCCGATATTTTATTTACGTATATGTTTATTACCACCCACCTCTCCAAAGGCAGAAGGCACACGCAAAACCACAATGCAAAAAAAGAGAAGAACAATCTAGTGCAAACCGTACAATGGACTCTGCTCCAAAACTGGTGAGAAATCTCCTTCCAAAAATGCGCCGATTAGCTTGCGGCTCGGCAAGCTTCTCTTCCCTCCCCTCCCGAAACAAGAAGATTGCCGGGCCGCGAGCTAATCGGCCGCTTCGGCAGCCGATTTGCTCGCGGCCTGGTGAGCTTCTCGCTTCAGGGGGGAGGGAAGAAGGAGCCGTAGCCCGACACCAAGGCCTTTGCGGCCCGGCACCGGGCCACGGCCCACGGGTTGGGGACCACTGCTCTAATTCACCCATTCTCCAACCCTTTTTTTTAACATCCCTTTTAGGAACTCTTCTCAAGTTTCAGGGCCCCCTGCGGTAGGCTGGCCACTTGTGCAATGAGCAAGGCTACAAAAAGCCTAAGCTAAGAGTGAAATAACTATACTTGATGTACCTTTGGGTCATTTATAAGATAGTTACCTTTATGGACCTTTGATACTAATAGACCCAAATTATATGGCTTAAAATATAAAGTATATATAAAAGATAAGAATTAGGTAGTGGGTCGAAGACTTTGTTTGTGTCCCTGGAAAAAAAAAACAGTTAAGAAATAAGTTTACTGAGGAAATGCTGGCAGGGGCTCATGGGAATTGTAGTCCATGAACATCTGGAGGACCACAGGTTGACTACTCCTGACTTAGAGTGACTCCAGGAGAGCAGTGTACTCTTTGCAGTGCTGATGGCTGGGAAATAGTGCTTTACCAACAGAAATTGTTCTTCATTGCAGATGCAACAGTCAGTCTTGAAGTAGGGCATGGAGATCTCATGACTTCCCTGTTTGATCAGACCAATAGTCCATCGAGTCATGCATACTGTCTCACATGGTGGCAACAACAAAGCAGAGAGGCCAAGGCCTTCCTAAGAAAAGACTGCTGGATCAAACCAGTAGTCTATCTAGTCCAGCGTCCTGTCTCACACAAAAGCCAACCAGTTCCTCTGGAGGGCCAGCAACAGGGCAGAGAGACCGAGGCCTTTCTAAGAACATCAGAAGAGCCCTGCTGGATCAGACCAGTGGCCCATCCAGTCCAGCATCCTGTCTCACACAAGGTCAACCAGTTCCTATGGAGGCTAACAACAGGGCAGAAAGGCCTAGACCTTCCTGAGAACATCAGAAGAGCCCTGCTGGATCAGACCATCCAGTCCAGCATCCTGCCTCACACAGGGGCCATCCAGTTCCTCTGGATTGCCACCAATAGGGCAGAGAGGCCTAGGCCTTCCTAAGAACATCAGGAGAGCCCTGCTGGATCAGACCATCTTGTCCAGAATCCTGTCTCACACACGGGCCCACCAGTTCCTCTGGAGGGCCAACACCAGGCCTCCTTGTTCTGAGATTGAGAAGTTTAGTGTGTTAGAATGTGGAGGTTCTTAGTAGCCACTGATAGACTTACTCTCCATGAATCTATCTAATCTGGAATTGCAAATAGACTTCATGTGACAGGTGTCAGTTCCCCAGGATAAAATAGCTGCTTTGAAGAGTCTATGGCATTTTAACCCGCTGAGGTGCCTCTGCTCCCCAAACCCTGCTCACCCCTGGCTGGATCCCCCAAATCTCCAGGTATTTCCCAACCCCAAACTGGCAACCTGAGGTGGTCTTTGTCCCTCCGCCCCCCTCATGAGTTCAGATGTGGGTTAGTGCAGGGAAGCAAGAGCATGGAAGATTCACGGAGCACTTCCCAGATGAACATATTTTGTTGTTGTTGAAGACTCTTGCCTAGGTAGGAGAAGTCCTTGGGTTTTTCAAATGCAATGCCCAACTTTGAACTATAGGTGGCGGTAGCTCCCAATGGGTGTTTCAACCATTCTTAAAATCCACTCCCCAGAAATAGATTCAAATGAGTAGCCGTGTTGGTCTGAAGTAGCACAATAAAATCAGAGTCCAGTAGCACCTTTAAGACCAACAAAGATTTATTCAAGGCGTGAGCTTTCGAGAGCAAACGCTTTTCGTCAGACTATGAACTGACCATCATAACAGTAGGAATATATAAGCAAAAGTTAATCCTTTGCAGAGAATTTAAATGGCCGTGAGATTATCTGACCCCCAACTGGTGGGGAATGATGCTTTTAAGGGCCTGCTTTAATAACTGCACCTGTACAGACCGAATCCTGTGCTGACTTTTTCAACAACAAGTATGACCAAGGACCAGATGGATGCCATTTGGGGGGGGGGGGTATAGGAAAGGTCCCCCTGCCCCAAAAAGGCAAATTCTAGCAGATTCTGTAAATCTCCACAGATGTAAATAAACCATTTCCTTACTTTGCATGACTGCATTTTTCACCGTTTGGCCCAGTTTATTTATTTTTAAACATTTAAACATTTCTATTAACATTAAACATTTCTATTTGGAAAGGAGAAATAAGATTATAATTGAAATGCAGGAGTGATACAGAAAAGAAAAGGGGGGGTTATCCAGAGCGATGCATACAAAAGGTGACCAGATTGTCCCCCAGAGGGACATCTGGGGGTACCTGGCATATTGTACTTATGTTGATATATATATATATATATATATATATATATATATATATATATATATATATATATATAACAATACTATTTTTGCGTTCTATGCGTTCTATGAAACTTTTCGTTGCTCCATATAGACCAAATTTTTAATCAAGAACACGCCCCCTCCCCCAGTCAATGGTGTCCCGCTTTACCAATGTTAAAATCTGGTCACCTTAGCATACAACGATTCAGAGTTTACTTCATTACACATTGTATTAAACAAACCAGCAGCAGAACATCCTCCTCCTTTTCTTAATCGTTCCAGCGGACCTTGCTCCAATTATTATAACCAATCTATTTTGCTACTGTATTCTCATTTTCGTCGTTTTCATCGCAGCTATACAGCCCATGTGACACACCCCATCGAATATTAACTTCGACAGGTAATACGTCAAAATCCATTTTAAAAGACAATCCATCAGAGATCTCACATGAAAGAGGTGAGTTGGCAATCAAAGAGATTATTGTTCGGGTTGTTTGGCCCAATTTATTAACGTATCATCCGGCATTTTCACTACTCTGTTCAGTGTTTTCGATGTTCAGGGAAGGCGGGATCTCTCTCGGCACCTGCTGCAGTCTTGTATGTGGAGACTGAACCCAGGGCCAGAAGCACCTGAAGCATGCAGGCTTCCATAGGTTGCCAACTTCCAGGCACGCCCTGGAGATCACCTGGGATGACAGGAGGTCTCCAGGTGACAACGCTCAGTTCCCCTGGAGAAAATGGCTGCTTTGAAGGGTGGATTCTGTGTTATTATACCCTGCTGGTGTCCCTCCATCCCCAAACCCACTCTTGACAAGCTCCATCCCCCAAATATCCGAGAATTTCCCTGCATGGAAATGGCGACTACAGCTCTCCCATCCGGCCACAGCTCCTTTTGCTCTGTTTTTGCTCGTAATGAGTAAAGCCAAGGAAGAGCTGGGGTTTTTGTCCCCTGCTTTTTACTCCCTGAAGGAGCCTCAAAGCAGCTTCCCTTCCTTTCCCCATAACAGGCACCCTGTGTGTGTGGCGGGTGAGGCTGAGAGAGCCCAGAGAGAACTGGGACTGGCCCAAGGTCACCCAACTGGCTTAACCACCGCACCGAGCTGGCTGGAGAAAGGCAAGGTTTCGAAACCTGCTTCCGACCACTAGAAATCATCCCTTTATGGTCAGAGATTTTAACACGAACATATGCACTGTCATACAAAATTTGGTCAAAATTAAGAAGCCAAAATTAAAAAAAAAAGAAAAGAAAACTCGTTCTCAATGAGGGCTAGAAAATGGATGTCATCATTGTTCCTGGGCACAAGTGCAGGGATCGTCACAAAGCCCAGTGAAAGCTTCCCCTCCCTTAAGGTTGCCAGTCTCCAGGTGTGGCCTGAAGACCACCCTGGAATTACAACTGGTCTCCATACCACAATCCCAGTGAGAAAAGGGCTGCTTTAGATTCCACAGCATTGGCCCTGCTGGACTCTCTCCCCGCCCCAAATTCCTCCTTCCTCCAGGCAACGCTCCTGTCCCCCAACTTAGCCCAATTGAGGGCATCCAATGAAGCTGATGGGCAGTAGTTTCAGGGTGGACAAAAGGAAATTCTGCCTGACACAGGGAGTGAATCACAGGTGGAATTCACTGCCAGAAGGTGTTATGGTGACCATAGGAATGAACAGCTTTCAAAGGAGATGAGATGGATTCATGGAGGAAAGGTCCATCAATGGCTACTGGTCATCACCTAGGGAAAACTCCACATTCAGAAGAAGTCAAGCTCTGAATCCCAGAGGCAGGAGGCGATATCAGGAGAAGGCATTGGCCTCTATGCCCTATTGTTGGCCCTTCAGAGGAACTGGGAGACAGGATGCTGAACTAGATGTCCCACTGGTCTGGCCCAGTCTGGTCTGATGTTCTTAGGAAGGTCTCAGCCTCTATGCCCTGTTACTGGCCCTCCAGAGGAACTGGTTGGCCCCTGTGAATCAGGATGCTGGAGTAGATGGACCACTGGTCTGATCCAGCAGGAGTCTTCTGATGTTCATAGGAAGACCTTGGCATCTGTGCCCTGTAACATAGAGGAGCTGGTTAGCAACTGCAGATTCTATGATTGTACCCCACTGAAGACCCTCTTTGGAAGGGAGATGCAATGACATTGTATCCTGCTGTGGCCCCTCTTCTCCCCAAACTCGACCTGCCTCAGGCTCCACCCTCAAAATCTTTGGGTATTATCCAACCTGGGTGTTGGCAACTCTAGCTGTAGGGGATCCAGTGGCTCATCTCCCCTTCCTCATGTGGTTGCACAGAAGATATCGATGAACATCAGTTCCAGGTAGCTGCAACTTTGTTTTCTTTCCCACCCATGGAGTGGTTTATGCCCTGAAATTCCCAAGAAGCTAAATTCTGTATCGTTTCATGTATATATTTACATACACAAAGGGGTCTTCTACTGAGTGAGACCCTGGGTCCATCGAGATTCATATTGGCAGCAATTCTCCAGGGCAGGGGTAGTCAAACTGCGGCCCTCCAGATGTCCATGGACTACAATTCCCATGAGCCCCTGCCAGCATTCGCTGGCAGGGGCTCATGGGAATTGTAGTCCATGAACATCTGGAGGGCCACAGTTTGACTACCCCTGCTCCAGGGTCTCAGGGAGAGAGACCTCCCACCTGGTCCTTTCAACTGGAGAGGTCGGGGGTTGAACCTGGGACCTCCTGCATGCCAAGCAGAGCTTCTGCCACTGAGCCAAAGTCCCTTTCTGCCTATGTCCTTGTGATCTGCTAGTGGGAGGCACGTGTGCTCTCAGTTTGTGAGTTCTGTGGGGTAGAACTTGGAATGAATCTTGCAGTAATTCAAAGAGAATAAAATGTTTTGACTTTTCACTTTGCATCATGTAACAAAAACATCACACTTGGGAACACAGCAGACCAGCGTCCTTTTCAAACCCAAACAAGTAGCTTCTCGCTCCTTGACAGCCTGCCACCCATAAAGTCTATCTTTTTATTTGTTGATATATTTATAAAGTCCATCTTGTTGGTGGGCCCAGAGGCCTCTAGCCGACCTCTCCTTGCCCCGGCTTCCAAGATGAAGGGCCCCAAAGGAACACAGCTCTGAAACAATAATTCTAAAATTATGAACAAAAGCCTCCTTGCCTTACCAGATTCCATACATAAACCTTAAACCTGGTGTTAAGAGCTTATGGCTTATTGGAATCTGCCAGATCTATTGTGTGCATGATTAAAAAGCACATGAAGAATATCCTGCAGGGGGCATTGGGGGAGATGCATAGTTAGCACAGTTAGTTTAGGAATTTCCTAGTATTTTTCAAATACCTCCTGAGTCCTGATTGGCTAAACTGGAGACTTACTGCTTCTTTGAGCCCATTTCCTCCCTGCTTGCCTCCAGAACAACTGTTAGTCAGTTAGAACCATCTCTCTCCTCCCTTCTTTACAAAGAAGAACTAAGATGTTTTAAAACAGCCTATTTTACCCTGTTTTAGTTTATAATATTAGCCTATTTTACCCTATCATATTCTATCCTGCTTGGCTGTATTTGCCTCTTGTTGTTTTATGCCAATAAATGTTTATTATTATTATTAGCATTACAAAGTTGTTTCTCTCCGAAATAAAACTATTTCATTCTTTTGTTCTTCCCCTCTTTGCATATGCAAACTCTGCTAACTTAAGGTTCAAGCTCCCTGATAGTGCAGTCTTGCTTCCCAGTTTTGCTTTTCCACACCTTCTGCGCCTAAACTGGCTCTCCAGATGTTCATGGAATACAATTCCCATGAGTCCCTGCCAGCATCCGTGTATTCAGAGGAAGCCATGACAACTGGGCGTATAAGCCGCTCTTTTTATTGCAATCTTAGCATGAGTACAAGTTTCTAGTGATCAACAAGAAGACTGGGGGGGACAAAAAACCCCAACATTCATAAACACAACAGACAATGAATCTTCCCACCAGAGTGCGTAATTGTTTAGATTAGCGATCCCCAACCTGTGGGCTGCGGACCACACGTGGACCTTCGACTAATTGGAGGTGGGCCCCGAAGGACGCCTTCCCCCCCCCCCGGCCCTTTACAACACACTTCGGGTGTCATTGTCTCCCATCACTCCCAGATGGGACTATCTTGTTGCAAGAAAAAAAGGCTCAGAGTTCCCGCTGATTTGTCATTGTCATGAGTTAAAATTTCCATGAAAAGAAAATGTTCCTTATGTTCATTGTTGTGGCGTGTCTGTATCTTATTTTGAAGGGATGTTTAAACATTACCAAAGCGATCAGAGAGCGTTAGGGCAGTGGTTGAGAGTAGAGGAGTAAACTACCCCCCCCCCACCTGGCCTCAGTAAAATTGTCAAGCGTTGAGTGGTCCCCAGTGATAAAAAGGTTGGGGACCACTGGTTTAGATGGAGGTTTAAACTGACTGGATCCAGCAGACAGGATCTAGCAGCACATCGGTCAATTGCATGTCTGCTTGGATCCTGCCTTGAATCTCAAGCTCGGTCCCCGGCAAATCCACAACCACAACAACGGGGACCTGGAGAGGCAGGATTTGCCCACTCCTGATCTAGATTCCCCGGCTCTTCCAGGCTCATCCCATTCCTACCTAGGGGTCACATCTACACAGAGTGATCTGGTCATTTGGCTGCGGAAAGAAGTAATCCACCTGCTTAATGGTGATTTCGCTTCTTTTAGGCCTCTGGTGTTTCTCTCAATGAGACAGCTGGAAACCTCTCTCTTTCTGGGCCTTGACTATGAGCCACCTCTGGCACATTCTACAAAGCTAAAAAGGTGGTATGGATGGGGAGAAGCTGCCCAGGGTGGAGACATTTGCCTACCAGCTCTGGGTTAGGAAATACCGGGAGATTTAGGGTGTGGAGCCTGAGGAGGGAGGGGTCGGGGAGGGGAGGGGAGGGACCTCAATGGGGCATGGTGCCATAAAATCCATCATCCAAA
The DNA here is from genome assembly GCF_049243985.1 of Paroedura picta. Taxonomy (NCBI): domain Eukaryota; kingdom Metazoa; phylum Chordata; class Lepidosauria; order Squamata; family Gekkonidae; genus Paroedura; species Paroedura picta. Next base: position 25,031,380 of record NC_135370.1, on the reverse strand, counting down.
GCAACCATTTTCTCAAAAGGAACTGATCTCTATTAGTAAGGTTATTCCATCCATCGATCCATTGATCCATCGATCCATCCATTCGTTCGTTCGTTCGTTCATTCATTCATTCATTCATTCATTCACCATATGGTGTAGCTAGGAGATCTGAGGATTGTCTGGCAGCCAGGAGAGGGACGTTCGGAGGTGGTTCGCCATTTCCTGCCTCTGCATCATGACTCCTTGTGCTCCTTGGAGGAACTCATCTGCACAATCCTTGGACATCCAAGATCCTTGGACGTCCCCTGCTTAGCCTTCGAGATCTGTTGGGACTGGGCTTGCCTGGGCTATCCAGGATCGAGTCTGCACTTTGCTTTATATCCTCTCCCAACCCGAATAAACCCCTCCCCTCTGCACTGTATTCAATTTTCATTTTGATTTTGGGCGCTTTAAATTTCCCCTCTGCAAGATGCATGATTGATCTGTGGTGGCCCTACTTCCCCCCCACACACACACACACAATATCCAAGAGCAGATATAAATTGTAATATTTGAAGACAATATACACAATATCCAGGAGCAGATATAAATTGTTATATTTGCTTTAGGATGCTTTGGGCTGATCCTGCATTGAGCAGGGGGTTGGACTGGATGGCCTGGATGGCCCCTTCCAACTCTATGTTTCTGTGATTCTGTGAAGACCTGGCTTTTAAAGCCCCCAGTATAAGTGTAGATGTTCTGCATTTTGCGGATTAACTTCCTGCTCCGTGCCTGCAACGCTCATGTAGCAAAGCACTCTTCCCTGATTGGCCAGGGCATCTGTTCAAAGACTTCCTGGTTCCCAGTTGCAAGGCTTGTCTTAAAGTGATTTTGCCCCAGAAGCCCACAGTTCTCTCAGCAGAGATTGGCCTCTTGGATTTATTCCCCCTCCTCTGCTGTCTCCAATCCTCTCCCCCTCCCCTCATTCAGGAGCTTCCCCAATCAAGTGCAAAATACTTTCTGTTTCAAATGTGGGGTGGAATAGGAGGAAGACCCGGATTCAAATCAATCTGAATTCAGCAAGATCGACAACGGAAAAAACAAAATAAGTGCAGAATCAGCTCAGGTCTGGGCTATTATTTAGAGATCAGTTGTAATAGTGGGAGAACTCAAGGCCCCACCTGGGAGTTGTCAACTCCTCCAAGGACAAGGTAGAAAAGGGATGCCAATCTCCAGGTGGGACCAGGGCATCCCCCCAGAATGACAGCTCATCTCCAGGCAACAGAGACTAGCTCTCTTGGGGGAAATAGAAGTTCTGGAGGGGGGGGACTGTGTGGTCCTGTATACCACTGAGGTCCCTGTCCTCCCCAGGCTCCACTCCCCACCCCCAATCTCCAGGCACCTTTCAACCTGGACATGGCCACCTTCACTGCACCACACTTCCCCTCCGGCCGCCGAGGAGACCTGGCAGCCCTGAGATAAGAATTAAATGAGCTGAATGAGATTTTAAAAATCTGTCAGCAGTAGTTTTGGAGCTGCTTTAGAATCTTGCTCTCCTGATTGCAAGTCAGCCCTGCGGTTTTCTTTACAAAGCCCTCCCGTCCGCTTGATCCAATGTAAAATGAGGAGATGTGGGAATCTGCCCAGGCCTGCAGCCTGCAATGCATTTGGCGCTCTTTGTGGCGCCTAGAGATTCGTGGCAGGTGGGGCCATCCCATAAAAACAGCGATTATTACGGCTATCATTACTAATAGCGATTATTATCGTTCTGTGTTCGGTATCCAGATGGCTTTCCGTCTCCAGGCCTCGGCCGTGCCAATCTCGGAAGAAAGCGCATTATTTCAATGATTGCTTTAGACTGTATGGAAGCAGGAGCAGTCAAGGGTTTGTTTCATTTTAAGGGAGGGAGGGAGGAACAGGAGGGAGGGGGAAAGAGTGGGAGAAAGGGTGGGTGTGAGGAAGGAAGGAAGTAAGGAAGGAGGGACAGATGGAAGGAAGGAAGGAAGGAAGGAAGGAAGGAAGGAAGGAAGGAAGGAAGGAAGGAAGGAAGGAAGGAAGGAAGGAAGGAAGGAAGGAAGGAACAAAAGGGAGGGGGGAGGGAGGGAGGGAGGAACAGAAGGGAGGGAGGGAAGGAAGGAACAGAAGGGAGGGAGGGAGAGAAGGAAGGAAGGAACAGAAGGGAGGGAGGAAAGGAAGGAAGGAAGGAACAGAAGGAAGGAAGGAAGGAAGGAAGGAAGGAAGGAAGGAAGGAAGGAAGGAAGGAAGGAAGGAAGGAAGGAAGGAAGGAAGGAAGGAACAAAAGGGAGGGAGGGAGGGAGGAACAGAAGGGAGGGAGGGAGAGAGGGAAGGAAGGAACAGAAGGGAGGGAGGAAAGGAAGGAAGGAACAGAAGGGAGGGAGGGAAGGAAGGAAGGAAGGAAGGAAGAAAGGAAGAAAGAAAGAAAGAAAGAAAGAAAGAAAGAAAGAAAGAAAGAAAGAAAGAAAGAAAGAAAGAAAGAAAGAAAGAGCTCAGTGCTCAATTATAAGCGAATAAAATATTACCCAGAAACAACAAAGCTTTAATTAAGGAAATGGTAATGAATCACTGTCTGCAACTGGGCGACTCGATAAAATATTACGTCTTTGAGCCTCTCTGTAACAAATGAGAGGCACAAAGGCCTTTGTTCAAAACGTTACGGCTATATTTAGGAATGCCTTATTGAGTGCCACTGTTGGGGGGGGTGGCGGTGTCTCTGGCCGCAAGTCCGTCATCATTCCCTGTGCTTCAGCCCCATTCCAAATTGCGACATTCCTGGAGATTTTGGGGGTGGAGCGTGGGGAAAGGAAGGGTTCCAGTGGGGCACAAGGCCGCAGAGCCCGCCCTCTGAAGCAGCCATTTTCTCCAGGGGAACTGGAGTCTAGCGATCTCTGTAGTCTAGAGATCAGTTGTGGGTTCAGATCTTCAGTCCCCACCTGGAGGTTGGCAACCCTGAAATCAATCCTCTACTTGTTTACTTGTGGCTATGTGCTGTGAACCACTGGGAAAATGACTCATCTCACCACCCCATCTCTGGAAACCGCCCTGGCTCGAAGGCGAAAATTGCTTTGCTTGAGCTAATCATATAATAAAAATCCGTATGGACAGAAATCCAAGCTCATGTCATGGTTGTCACTTCTCAGCGTTGGCAAGGGTGGCTTCCGCCCTCTTTGTCCTTGCCCTTCTGTATTTTCGTTTCACTTTTCCAGATTCAAAAGGAAAGAGCCTTTTTCAAAGTTATATAAACAGTAGGACCCTGATTGAACAATTGTAAGATTCAGCGCAGGGATCCCTTTGGATGAAAAATTGTGCAGACCAAAAACAAAGCCTCAAGGGTAGGGCGTGCGGGATTCTGTAAGATATGTAGTTTGCATCAGTGGTCCCCAACCCGCAGGCCGGGGCCCGGTGCCGGGCCGAGAAGGCCTAGGCGCCAGGCCGTGGCTCCCTCTCCCCGCCCCCCCAGTAAAAAACTTCCCAGGCTGCAAGCTTGCGGCCCGGGAAGCTTCTTACTGTGTGGGGGGGGAGGGAATTAGGGCCGCGCCCACGTATTGCGCATGCGCGGCCGGGTCGCGCATGCGCACATGCGCCATGCGTGACCGAAATCACACATGTGCAGCACTTCCGCGCATGCGCAAAAGTGCCGTGCATGTGTGATTTCGGTCACGCATGGCGCATGTGCGCATGCGCGACCCGGCCGCGCATGTGCAATGAGCGGGCGCGGCTGCGGCCACGCATGCAAGGCATGCGCGGGCGGGCAGTTGCCCTGCCGGTCCCCAGCCTCAAAAAGGTTGGGGACCACTTGTTTGCATGACTCGATAACATATAAAGAACATCCGGCTCAGTGGAAATGTGTATTTAACATAGAGTAGGCACTTCCCGGTACTTTTCAACTCATCGCCTCCTGTGTTTTCATCTGCAAAGCTCGATCAAGATGGGCTGCCAAGTCAGTCTGTCTGTAGCAGCAGAAAAGGCTCTCCAAATTGTGGTGGGGAGGAGGTTTCAGGAGTCACGGATCACCTTTTCAAATTAAAATTTGGCTAGTTTTTAAGGTTCTGTTTCACTCTTTTTTTTCCTCTGCAAGGTCATCCTTGCGGCTCTGCCATCTAAGAACCTTCTGGAATTGGCAAGATGTATAGTGCGGTTGATTCAACAGCAAAAGAAGAGCATTCTGCACGGAGCATTGGGGGAAATAATAGAATCATAGAATCATAGAGTTGGAAGGGGCCATACAGGCCATCTAGTCCAACCCCTGCTCAACGCAGGATCAGCCCTAAGCATCCTAAAGCATCCAAGAAAAGTGTGTATCCAGCCTTTGCTTGAAGACTACCAGTGAGGGGGAGCTCACCACCTCCTTAGGCAGCCTATTCCACTGCTGAACTACTCTGACTGTGAAATTTCCCCCCCTGATATCTAGCCTATATCGTTGTACTTGAAGTTTAAACCCATTACTGCGTGTCCTCTCCTCTGCAGCCAGCAGAAACAGCATCCTGCCCTCCTCCAAGTGACAACCTTTCAAATACTTAAAGAGGGCTATCATGTCCCCTCTCAACCTCCTTTTCTCCAGGCTGAACATTCCCAGGTCCCTCAACCTATCTTCATAGGGCTTGGTCCCTTGGCCCCAGATCATCTTCGTCGCTCTCCTCTGTACCCTTTCAATTTTATCTACATCCTTCTTGAAGTGAGGCCTCCAGAACTGCACACAGTACTCCAGGTGTGGTCTGACCAGTGCCGTTTATAATGGGACTATGACATCTTGTGATTTTGATGTGATGCTCCTGTTGATACAGCCCAAAATGGCATTCTATATGATAACGTTACATGTGGTGGCCGGGTTCCAAGCAGCTGTGCTCGGAACCCATGAAAAGGATGAATGTGTCCATGCCACGTGACCAAAATCTGAGCTTCCATCGAAAATTTCATGCATTTGGCCAGTATAGGTTTCTGAGACACAGGACAAGAATAAGTTCCGTGAGCTCTGTCATTCACTGTCATACCAATAATTTGGGAACTCGTATGCCATTCTGACAGTCACGTTCCAGATTCTAACAGGAAAGCCATGCCCTTCTCCCGCTGTGTCTCCAGTTTGAACCTTTGTTACTTTGTCACCAACGAATATTCTCCGTCATCTTTTTTTAAAATCTGGAAGCCAATTCCCAGGGTTTATTTTGCTTATGATGTTTATGAGTCTCTTAAAACCTAATGTCTCTATTTGCAATTCTCCTTATGCCATTGTCATCTTTGACAGCATCAAAATATGGAAATACATGAGGGGGCAGAATGGTGATTCCCCTCCCCCCTCACACACACACAAACATTTTGTTACTGTCATTAGAGTTTGGAGTGGGGGGGCGGTGGGGGGGGGAGATGGTTCCAGTTTCTCACAAACCCACTGCCGTTATTGAGCCGATAGTTATTTTGGAAGCAGATGACACACAGAAACAAATGGGCATGAAATGCCATCTGTACTGCATGGATCTCCCTTTTTATGGCGACAATATCTTTCTTTTTTTTTCCCCTGCAGTTCGGTTATGAAAGTGAAATTAGTCAGGGGTTGTCTTTAAAAAAAAGAAGAAGAAGAAGAAGAAGAAGATGCATAGTTGCCATTTTTGTATAAGTAAAGAGACATTGCCAAATCAGGAAGTGTGGAGGTTGAACATTTAACGAAATTTGTTATATATGAAAACACGGGCAAGGCAAACGGCCATTGCCACCTTAGAGTAATTTCTGTGTACTTGGTGTAGGGAGAACATGAGAATAAGAACATAAGACAAGCCCTGCTGGATCAAGCCGATGGCCCATCCAGTCCAACACTCTGCATCACACATTGTCCAAAACCCAGGGGCCATCAGGAGGTCCACCGGCGGGCCAGAACTCCAGAAATCATCTCGCTGTGACCCCCCTAAGCGGCAAGAATATAGATCATCACTTCCCTAGACATAAGAGAAGCCATGTTGGATCATGGATCAAAAGTCGTACACAACTGAATGCCTGACATTTTCATCATCAATCCTGGGTTGAGAACTACCTAGGAATTTGGGAGACGGAGCCCGGGGAGGGAGTGGTTTGGAGATTGGGCATAATGCCACAGCCTCCATCTTCCGAAGTGGCCCATTTCTCCAGGGGTACTGATCTCTGCCACTCGTGGAGTAGATCTAATTCTCAGACCCCTCCAGGCCCCACCTGAAGCTTGGTGAACCTAGATTTCTGCCTTGGTCTAGTAAAGGCAGCTGATGTGTTTTCTTGGTTTTGAGCAGAAGGCTTTTGTTGACATTTGAGAGACGGGCTGCCACTCAAGGAACCGAGCACCGTCCACTGCTCCAGACCGAGCCGATGCTATGGAAACTTAATTATAGACATTATGTGTACATTTGCATCTATGAATGTAAATTACCATATGCCAATACTGTGTGATTTTTGCCCTGTCTTCCTCCCCCCTTCTTTGTCCTCTTTTTGGAGGACATCTATCGTCTTCTTTTGGAGACCTAACTTCTATTTATATTGCAGCAATTCTGGAAGCATCCAATGGGGAGGGGGGGGGGCTAACCTTGTTTAGGAAAGTGAAAAAGGGGGGAAGTTTGATTCAAAAGCTTGAAGACAAAGCTGACACATTCTCCAATGCGAGCCCATTAGAGAAGGCCAGTTTATAAATCAAACAAAAAATAATAATATTCTTTCTCTTTTTGGTGGATTGCTCATACTTGATACGGTAGACTTAAAAAAGAATTCTTTACCCCCACAGAAGGATTAAGATGTGGAATTTGCTGCCAGAGCATGTGCTGATGACCACAGGTATAACAGCTTTCAAAAGGGGGGGGGGGCTCGACCGATCCATGGAAGAAAGTAGCTACTAGCCATGGGGACTGAGGAGAACCTCCACATTCAACCTCTGAAACCCAGAGCCAGTAGGCAAGATCAGGGGAAGGCCTTGGCCTCTCTGCCCTGCTGTTGGCCCTTTGGAGGAACTGGTTGGCCCCTGTGTGAATCAGGATGCTGGACTAGATGGACCACTGGTCTGACCCAGCAGGGATCTTATGGCCTTGAGAAGGCCTCAGACTCTGTGCCCTGTTGTTGGGCCTCCAGAAGAACTGGCTGGACACTGTGTGAGATGATGGAGTAGGTAGACCATTGGTCTGATCCAGCAGGGTTCTTCTTATGTTCTTAAGGCCGACGAATTTTCCGCTCAAAACGAACGTAAAAGCCAGGACTTTGATGATCGTAAAAAGCCGGACGGCTCTCTTGCTGGCCTGTCATCTCTTGAAGGATTCCTATTAAGTCATAAACATGGCAGAGATTAAAGAGTTTATTAATGTTATTAGAGGCTTGAGAAGAAATGCCATGCCTGAAGGGCCTCTCTCTCCCCCTCTCCGTCTCTCCATTTAATGAAAACATTTTCATCACCTTCCGAATCTATAATAGTGAGTCTTCATTGCAGGAGTCCTACAATGATTTTTGCTTTAATTAGAAGAGATGTCTAAAAAGACTGAAAGTAATATAACCAGGATTCCTTACAGCACGTATTTGTTGTTTTCATCCTTCCATGAAGTCAACTCTCCTTGGTGAGTGAGAAGAGCTGATTCACACGTTTCAGAAGGTCCACTGGAAGGTGCTTCTGAGATGTCCATTCTTGGGCAGATCCTCCACAGGCCCAAGGATAGCTTCCCACGAGCCATATCCCACCCATTCAAAAAATTGGCATCCCAAGCTCAGCTGGTTGTGCCTTTATATCAGCTGTGTTTACTCTGTAGTAGTGGTCTGGAGGCACAACAGATCAGTTTGAAACCCCTCCATATCAGTGGTCAAAGAGAGGGGTCATTAATGACAGGGGCAGGGAGAAGTTAGTTACTGAGCATGCCTGGAAACCGGGGGGGGGGCACTATAACAGTGTTTGTATATGTGTTATCTCCTTAAATGGGATGCCTCTCTTTGTCTTCACCTGGGAGTTGCCCTCTGACCCCTTCTCACTTTGTCTTCCCCTCTTTCTTCACATGACCTTCCATGGAGCCACATGGCTCTGCTGTAGAGACAATGCCTCTCTCTTACTTTGTCCTCTCACTCTCTTCACATGGCCTTCCATGGAGACACACATCTTTGCAGGTCTCCCATAGATACAGTGCCCTCGTATTCCCACACGCGTGATGGTGGACAAGTTGGCCATTTGGTATACGGAAAGGCCTCTTTAGATTAGGCGTCTCTCTTTCTTTTTGACTGTAACTGGAATGTGACGTTTTCACCTTTTATAACTATATAACTATAAGAGCCTCTTGTGGCGCAGAGTGGTAAGGCAGCAGAAATGTTGTCTGAAAGCTCTGCCCATGAGGCTGGGAGTTCGATCCCAGCAGCCGGCTCAAGGTTGACTCAGCCTTCCATCCTTCCGAGGTCGGTAAAATGAGTACCCAGCTTGGGGGTAAACGGTCATGACTGGGGAAGGCACTGGCAAACCACCCCGTACTGAGTCTGCCATGAAAACGCTAGAGGGCGTCACCCCAAGGGTCAGACATGACTCGGTGCTTGCACAGGGGATACCTTTACCTTTAGCTTTAACTATATAGCAATATAGTTCTCGGGAGATATATTGACTGCACTCAGAATCACGTCTATGACTGGGCAAAGCTCTGCTATATTAACCAAAAATCTCAACTCGCTCTATGTGGGCTTTCCCTTATCCCTGAACCTGAAATTACAATTGGTACAGAATGCAGCTGCCCAGGTCCTTCCGAGGATCTCCAGGAGAACCCAAATTCGACCTGTTCTCCAACTGCTGCATGGGGTGCCAATTGAGTTCCAGATCAGGTTTAAGGTGTTGGTTTTAACCTTTAAGGCCTAATGCAGTCTGGGACTTGCATACTTGTGGGATTCCCTCTCCGTATATGCCTCCCCCGCAAGAGCTCTCTGCTCAGCAAATTGGTGGTTATCTTTGGCCCCAAAGAGGAGTGCCTGGCCTCAACCAGAGTCAGGGCTTTTTCAGCCTAGTGGAATTAGCTGCCCAAGGACACCTGCCCCCTTACTCCACTCCCAAAATCTCCAGGTATTTCCCATCCCAAAGCCGGAAACCCTATAAGCATGCTGCATCTAACACCAAAGCCTTAAGAATTGACCAGGTACAGGGAGTGAACAACTAGGAAGAAAACACAACATCCCTATGTCACCATAGGGACTTTGGTGACATTGTGGTGCGGGGGTGACATAGGGACTTTGGTGACATTGTGGTGCGGGGGTGACCCTCTGGTTTTGGGACAAAATTCTATAGAAGGAGGGGAAGCTAAATCTACCATTGAGGTTTTGTTCACAAAGCTTAGAGTCGCTCCCAACCTCTGTAACGTGAAGCAGTTCTTGTGCCTAACAAATACATACTCAGGGGTTCCTGCTGGGGACTTAATTCTAGGGAGGAGGAGGAGGAGGAGGAGGAGAGGAGGAGGAGGAGGAGGAGGAGGAGGAGGAGGAGGAGAAGGAGAAGGAGAAGGAGAAGAAGAAGAAGAAGAAGAAGAAGAAGAAGTTGTTTTTTATATGCCGTTTTTCTCTACCCGAAGGATTCTCAAAGCAGCTTACAGTTGCCTTCCCTTTCCTCTCCCCACAACAGACACCCTGTGAGGTGGGTGAGGCTGAGAGAGCCCTGATATTCCTGCTCAGTCAGAACAGCTTTATCAATGCTGTGGCGAGCCCAAGGTCACCTAGCTGGCTGCATGTGGGGGAGTGCAAATTCAAACCCGGTTCGCCAGATTAGAAGTCCGCACTCCTAACCACTACACCAAGCTGGCTCTTGGTGTAGAACAAAAGCAGTAATATTAACCTTGGATTTAAAACGTTTTTCACGCCTCCGCCAGTTGAGATTACCATTGAGGTTTCTTTCTTTGGGGGGAGTGGATCAGTTCTTTGCATTCTATCAGATGCCAGATTCCAGATGGGAACCAGGGATTCCCTGGAATTGCACCTCATCTCCAGTGTTTCAAGGGATCTCCACTTTGCCAGGAGAAAATGGCTGCTTTGGAAGGTGGAATCTATGTCTTTATACCCCATTGCAGTCCCTCCCCTCACAAACTCCTCCCTCCTAAGGATCCACCCCCTCCCCCAAAGAACAAAACCCCCCAATCTCCAGGTATCTCGTAACCTTGAGCTGGCAACTCTGATTTCCGTAGATCTCCAGATAATCAGATTCAGGTCCTCTGGAGAAAAGGGCTGCCTTGTAAGGTGGATTCAATAACTTTATATCCTCCCCTCCCCAAATCACACCTTCCCCAGGGTTCAACCCCTCCCCCCTCAAATTTCCAGGAATTGGCCAGCCCAAGGCTGGCAGCCTTAAACAAGTCCCCGAAAGAGCACTGCATTCTTTGTACAAATTAATTAATGAATCTGTCTGGCATGACCCGCATTAGGCTCACAGGTAGAGGGGCCAGGACTCCTTGTGTGCATCTCCCTCCATTCCTGCCCCCCACCCCCATTTTGTTCCAAAGGACCAACTCTACCTTTTGCTCGTTCGGAAGTCCGGGGTTGCTTTTCATATAAACTGGAATATTTTCTTTTCTTTTTTAGAAACTTTTTTTTTCATTTTTGGACTTCATAAATACCGTATTTGACAGCGTATAAGACGACTGGGCGTATAAGACGACCCCTGAACATTTCCACTCAAATTATAGAGTTTGTTATATACCTGGCCCGCCCCTGCATCTCCCTGTGACCGGCACTAGTGCGCAAGTGCGCATGTGTGAGCTCTGCATAGACAAGGGGCGGGCTGGAGCGCCACTGCTTCCCGCCGAGCAGAACGGGCCGGTCACGCCGAAAAGGCTGGCACCCCTGTCTCGCTGCTGATGCTCGCCACAGCCACGCTGATGACCCGCCAGGGCCGCGCTGGATACCGCGCGATACTGGATGGTATGTAGAATGAGGTGGGCGGGCATCGGAAGGCCACTATGGGCAGTTCTGTCTATCCCAACTGAAGTGCACCCAGCGTATAAGACGACCCCCCCCCACTTGGAGGCATGTTTTTCGGGGTGGGGGAAGTAGTCTTGTACGCCAGCAAATACAGTACATTTGCAATGCAGGGAACTGCAAATGTTTTCTTCAAGGAAAGGGGAGGGGGACAATCCAAGGGACACCATTTGCTTTGTTAATTTATTCAGAGCAGAGCCCTCTTTCTGTGGCAGAGATCATTCAGCTTTTAAAACACATTAATTTGGACCGTTCTCAAACGTTCCCCGATAAACAAAGTATGGGCCATGCCATGCAGAAGGCTTTCAAAGTTTATTGACCTTAAATAATTTAGATCTGTGCGTTTTCAAATTAATCTCCAACCCAGGAAAGCCAGGATTACACTTCATAAATGTACCTTTGGATAGAACAACTTCCCCCCACCTTCCCTGTTCCCTAGCAACAGCTGTACCATCCCTTTAAGCAGTGGTTACAAAACTTTTCAGGCTAACGCTCCCGAGGATCTCAGGCCATATACTGTGCCCCCCCCCCATGAACACACCCCTCTTTCCTGGTGTTTGGTCTACTCCAAATTCAAAATACACTATATGGCCCGCTCTTCTTTTTTCGTTGTTGTGCTGCAGCCATATTTTAGTCTGGAAAAAATATATAAGTTCTTCAATTAAAGTAATTTGTAAATGACAATGTGGGTCCTTATTGAGGAGAAAGATGGGGGGGAGAAGCAAGCACTGGGGAGGAGGAGGAGGAGGAAGAAGAAGAAGAAGAAGAGTTGATTCTTGTATGTCGCTTTTCTCTACCCGAAGCAGCTTACAGTCGCCTTCCCTTCCTCTCCCCACAACAGACACCCTGTGGGGTGGGTGAGGCTGAGAGAGCCCAGATATCACTGCTCGGTCAGAACAGTTTTATCAGTGCCATGGTGAGCCCCAGATCACCCAGCTGGTTGCATGTGGGGGAGTGCAGAATCGAACCCAGCATGCCAGATTAGTTCACACTCCTAACCACTACACCAAACTGGCTCTCACAAGACTCTTCCAACCACTCAAAAGATGGAGACTTTGGGGGAAGGGTTGCCAACCCTGTGTGAAGAAATTCCTGGAGGTCTGGGGTGGAGCCTGAGAAGGACAGAGCTGAGGAAGGGAAGGAGTTCAGCAGGAATGCGTTCCCATCCAGCCCACCTTCTGGAGCTGTCTTCTTCAGGAAGCTCAGCAGGGCTGGCCCTGGTCAGCACCGGGATGGGAGACTACCGAGGAAGTCCAGGGTCGCTACTACCCAGAGTTAGCCAATGGCAAGCCACCTTGGAACGTCTTGTGATAGGAAAACACAGTTGTGTCAGGAAGAGTCAGACTACTGCCCCCAAATTCCTCAACGTCCCCCTGGATCCTTCCACTGCCCACTTCGGGAACTCCTAACCTAGAGGGAGTTCCACCCAAATAACAATGGATTATTGGGGTCAAATATATTCCCTTCATACCCTCCAAATCTAGCTCGGCCTTTCATTAAACAGCTTCACACTTTGCTACGATTCTGGGTCCAGTATTAGGGGCTTTTCCTTTGGGGTGCGAAAGGCCTTTGTCATCAAGATAATCTCCAATTTCCACCAGCCATAGATGTTGCCAACCTCCAGGTAGCACCTGGAGGCCTCCCACCATTACAGTTGTTCTCCGGTCGACCGATCAGCTAGCCTGGAGAAAACGGCTGCTTCGGAAGGCAGACTCTGTGGCATTGCCCCCTGTGGAAAGAAAGTGAACGGAAGCTCCGCCCCTGCCACAGATTTTATTAGTCTTGCAGGGGCTACAGGATTCGTGCTTCTTTCTTCCGCTGCAAGCAGACTAACACGGTGACCCATCTCGATCTATACCAGGGGTAGTCAAACTGCGGCCCTCCAGATGTCCATGGACTACAATTCCCATGAGCCCCTGCCAGCATTTGCTCATGGGAATTGTAGTCCATGGACATCTGGAGGGCCGCAGTTTGACTACACACTGCTGAGGTTTCTCTTCTCCCCAAACCCTGCCCTCCCTAGACTTGCGCCCCCGAAATCCCCAGGTATCTCCCAACCCAGAACTGGCTATGCCAGTGATGCAATAGATGCTGCTTACGATTAAGGCAGAAATTCAAAGGGGAGAAGGAAGCATGAAGATGGCTGAGAGGGCCACCAGCTGCAGTTGGGAGAAATCAGGAGATCTCAATGGGAGAACATGAGGAAGGTGGGACTTGGGTAGGGGTGGGACTTCAATGGGGCCTAATGCCGTAAAGCAGTGGTTCCCAACCTGCGGGCCACGGCCCGGTGCCGGGCCGCTAAGGCCATGGCGCCGGGCCGTGGCTCCCTCTCCCGCCCCCCCCCCCGCAGTAAAAAACTTCCCAGGCTGCAAGCTTGCGGCCCGGGAAGCTACTTACTGCGGGAGGGCGGGGAGAAGGAATTGGGGCCGGGCCGCGCCCATGCGGCCGCGGCCCGATGCGGGGGCGCGGCCCGATGCGGGGGCGCGGCCCGCGGGCGTGGCCCGAAGTGCAGGCGCGGCTCGCGGGTGCGGCCCGATGTGGGGGCGCGGCCCGATGCGCGGGTGCGCGGCCCGCAGGCACGGCCCGATGCACGGGCGCGGCCCGCGGGCGTGGCCCGAAGTGCGGGCACGGCTCGCGAGTGCGGCCCGATGTGGGGGCGCGGCCCGATGCGCGGGTGCGCGGCCCGCAGGCACGGCCCGATGCACGGACGCGGCCCGCGGGCGCGGCCGATGCATGGGCGTGGCCCGCGCGGGCCACAGGCCGCGCCCCAATGCCCTGCCGGTCCCCAACCTCAGAAAGGTTGGGGACCACTGCCGTAAAGCAGCCATTTTCTCCATGGAGAACTGATCTCGGATCCCTGGAGCTTGGTTGTGATGGCAGGTGACCTCCAGCCACCACCCGGAGGCTGGCAACCATAACTGCAAATGCATATTGACATTGGGATGGCTATCATAGGTGCTTCCTCAATTCCTCTGCTGGTTTCAGAACAAAGAAACATGTCCACGCCGACACACTTCACAGCGATCACCTCCAGATAAAGAACATTACGTGTGGGAGAGCCCGAGGCATCCTGGAAGGGCCTTCTCTTCTTCTGAAAGCCTGAGGTAGGCCCCCCAGCCAAAGAACTGTCATCTTTCATCTAATTCCCTCTGACTAGACATGTGGGGGGGAACAAAGAACATTTCTCACTGCCTACACCAGGGGTAATCAAACTGCAGCCCTCCAGATGTCCATGGACTACAACTCCCATGAACCCCTGCCAGTGTTTGCTGGCAGGGGTTCATGGGAATTGTAGTCCACGGACATCTGGAGGGCCGCAGTTTTACTACCCCCAGCCTACACCTTCTTGTGCCTGTACACGAACGTTAGAGTCTCCTCCTGACTCTTTGGTTGCCAAAAAGCGAATTGGAATTTGGCTGCGGCCTACCGGCTTACAAAATGGCAGGCCAAGACGCTAACAAAAGGCATTAACCCTCGTCGTGACGGACGGCTCTGAGAGTCCGGCCTGGCGCCGTGTCATCGGAAGGAGAAGCTTTTTGGCGAAAAGGATGCCCATAAGCACCGTCTGTTGGGAAAATGGGAAACGCTCTGCCAGAAGGCTGGGCCGAACACGACACTGCAGCGGCCAGAAACCCTGATTCCGATTCTGGCTACGACGGTCGGCTTGGCAAATACAATGGAGGGGAGGCGGAGGCGGAACGGCAAGCAAGAAGGCCGCTATTTGAAGCCGTTCTCCTCCCTGGCAACCTGAGAGAAGATGAAAAGGCTTCCGAGGGTCACAATGCGGTTAGAAGCGCAGGGGGACACAATTAGCATTCCTGAAGTATGAACCCAGTCCCGGAGTCTCAGGTGCGCTGAGGAGATGAAGAGCAATCCAGAGGGGTCGAGAGGAGGCTGGATAGAGCTGAATGCAATAAAGGCACTGGAGAAAGATTCACCAGCTGAACCCACCGGGCCCAAAGGCACTCAAGGTTAAGGACTTGTGCATTCTGCCTGCCCCGTTTATTTATTTCGTTGCTTTCCACTCTTTTCCCTATCAACCTCTTTTCTGACGTTTTCAATCGTTGGCGGCTTTGGGGCCCCTAGGGTGGGTGGAAAGCCCGTGTTAAAATAGTTAATTCTCTACAGATGCATCATAGGTGCATCTCAGTGTGATATAAGCGGTATCTTACATATATTCTCGGGGCAGGGGATTAAAATAGTGTTGGCAGAGCTCAAAAATGCCTAAATGTGCAAGAGAGGAGCAAAACACCAGGGCGCTTAGAAGAATGCAATTATTTTATTTAGAAGAGAAACAACTTTGTGAGGAAAGAGGAGAGAGAGCGTGCTAGCTCCCCCTCACTGGTGGTCTTCAAGCAGTGGCTGGACAGATCCTTCTCCTGGATGCTTGAGGCTGATCCTGTACTGGGCAGGAGGTGGGACTAGGTGCCTGTGTGGCCCCTTCCAAATCTAGGATTCTACGAGTCTAGTTCAGCAGTGGAATGGGCTGCCTAAGGAGGTGGGGAGCTCCCCCTCACTGGTGATCTTCAAGCAGCAGCTGGACAGATACTTACCCTGGCTGACCCTGCACTGAGCAGAGGGTGCGATTAGGTGGCCTGTGTGGCCCCTTCCAATTCTATGATTCTATGATTCTAGATAACTCTTCTGTTCCAGAGGCAAACAGGAAATAAGTGCATTCAAAGTGATGCTCCCCAAGTATAACCCTGACTGCGCAAGGAGGAATGTGGCTGCAGCCCCCATTTTGTTTCAGGTTCACTATAAGCAAGAATGAGCCTACCCAGAAACTTTGCATGTCGTAGCTGGCTGGCTATGAAGTCAGCCTCACCCAGCGGATGTCCTGGCTGTCACAGGAGTGATGCAATTAATCTGCACAGGGAATGGGCTGGGCTGTATTCCCCAGCCAGGCACAACAAAGACAAAAGAACTGGCAGCACCCGGTCATGCACACTGCCCATCTTGCATATTCCAACAAACAGAAACATCGTGTCAAGGAACAACAGAAATTGAGTCCAATAGCACCTTTACGAACAAGAAGGATTGATTCAAGGCTTGAGCTTTCAAGTAGTGCCTGCCCTCGAAAGCTCACGCCTTGAATCAATCTTTGTTGGTCTTAAAGGTGCTATTGGACTCTGATTTTGTTGTGCTACTTCAGACCAACACGGCTACCCACTAGAATCTATCAGGTCAGGGAGGGAAGGAGGGAGGGAGGCCATGGGGAGAATGAATTGTTAGAGGCATAGAAGGGAAAACGAAATGAAAATTTCCACCATTGGAAAGATTTAAGTCAGCTTCCCCTTCATATTTCAACCTTAAAAATGTCCTTGGAATAGATCCCCAGGCTCCACTTGGAGGTTGGCAACTCTATGAATGGACGAGGTGGGGTCAGAGGTCTGCAGTGGAGAGGTCAGCATCTCCTGTTGTACACACTTCCATTCCCAGTGCCTGTCAGTGGGCTGCTGAAAGACTAAATTGTTTTATTGAGAACTGAAACAACTTTGTACAGAGAGAGAGGAAAGAGAGGATCCTAACTATCTAACTGACCGTCTTCTGGAGGCAAGCAGGGAGGAAGTGCGTTCAAAGGAGCAGGAAGTCTCCAACTGAGCCAATCAGGAGCCAGGAGGAGATTCTTTGAAGAATACCAGGAAGTTCCTAATCTATCGACTAACTAGACATCTGCCCCTATGTTCCCCTGAAGGATATTTCTCATATGCTGTTCAATCACGGACACTACAGGTCTTGCATATTCCAATGGTGTGGACATAGATTCCTTTTCTACCTTCAAAGCAAAACCTGGAGGACAGAAGCAGTGACAGTCCCACCCTCACCCCTCAGAAGCATCCACAGTGTTGATGTTATTGCTGGAAAAGGATCAAGATTTGTCTCATGAGCTCCCAGTTCCAGAGGTGAGGCACGAGACCTCTGTCTTTGCATCTGCCCCCTACTATACCAGAAGGCTGCCTTCTCTTTCTAGACTCACAGGAAGAAGGCTAGCACTTCTTGTTTCCCCTCCAGCACAACTTATTCTTTATTTACAATCTGCTCTTTTCGGCCAGCTTTGAGAGAATGCAGAGGGGAGACAAATCCTCTCGTGCTTTGAAGCAAAACAAGCTGTGCCCTCCCGGAAAGATGTTCACACCAAGCGCCGAAAATTGGTTCAGCACACGATGCGGTCAAGAATTACATTTTTGCTGCTTCTGCCTCGCAGACCAGGATACGGTTGCCAACTCTGGGATGGGAAATACCTGGAGATGAGGGATGCCAGCCTCCAGGTGCAGCCTAGGGATCCCCTGGCTTTACAGCTCATCCACCCAGAGCCAGCTTATTCCTATAGGACATGTACCATGTGCTATGGGCCCTGCACTTCCAGGGGCCCTGCGCAGTGCCATCACCCCACGGATCGAGGCCATCGCCTCTCTCTCCCCCCCCCTTTTCTCTCTTTAAAGGTGGGCAGGAGGGATTGTGTCTGAGCTTGGCTCTTGTGGCCTTTTCTTGCATGCCCAGGGAAACGCTGATCACCACTTTGGGGTCAGAAGGCGAATTTCCTCCAGACCACACTGACCAGGGATTCTGGAGTTCTTTTGGGGGAGGGCATCATCTGGACATGGAATTGGGGTCACTGTGAGTGGGTGGGCAGTTGTGAATTTCCTGCATCCTGGAGGGGGTTGGACTAGATGACCCTGGAGGCCCCGTCCAACTCTATGGTTCTGATTCTAAGCACACAGGCACCATGTTGGAGACCCCTGGTGCAAATTAGCTCAGTTCACCTTTAGTATGCACCAACATGTTCCCTGAAAAATCTGGGGAAAGACGCTTGCCCTCCCATTCATACAAAGTGGTGAATGCACATATTGAGAAGATAAGCCATAGCATGTCCTCCTTCTGTGAGCACACAAATAAAAGGGCTGACAAGGGGTTATTTGCACAACTAGAGTAGGGTTGCAGGTAGGTTTGTGCATCAGGGGCCCAATCCGGACCGATTCGGCTTCTGCGCCCATTAAAGTCAATGGCACCATTGACTTTAATGAGAATTCTGGTATTCCTGCCTTTCCCGGAGCCTGGGGGTAGGGGTCCCAGTTACAACCTCCAAACTTTCAGGGTCTCTCTGGGAGGCTCTCCCCTGACCCCCACCCTCCAAATTTCATAACCATTGGACCATGGGGTCCACTTCCAGGGGTTACAAAAGAGGGTGCCTCCATCTGATCCGTTCTATCCAATGGGACGGACTTTCTATTGGATAGAATGGAGAGATGGGGGCACCCTCTGTCGGGATCCCTGGACATGGACCTCATGGTCCAAGCATTGTGAAATTTGGAGGGGGCCATGGAAGAGCCTCCCGGAGCGACCCTGAACGTTTGAAGGCTGTCACTTGAACCCTAACCCCCCCCCAGGCTCCGGGAAAGATGGGAACGCTGAAATTCCCATTAAAGTCAATGGCACCATTGACTTTATCGGGTTCTGAAGCCAAATCGGTCCAGATCGGGTCCCTGGTGCTCAAGCCTAGTCGCCAGCCTCCATTTGGGCCCTGGAGATCCCCAAGAATCACAAGTCATCTGCAGACTACTGGGATCCATTCTCCTGGAGAAAATTGATGCACTGGAGGGGGAACTCTATGGCAGGGGTATTCAAGCTGTGGTCCTCCAGATGTTCATGGACTACAATTCCCATGAGCCCCTGCCAGCGTTTGCTGGCAGGAGCTCATGGGAATTGTAGTCCATGAACATCTGGAGGACCACAGCTTGACTACCCCAGCTCTATGGCATTGTGCCCCACCCTGGTCCCTCCCCTTCCCAGGCTCCATCCCCCAATCTCCAGGAATTTTCCACCTGGATCTAGCAACCCTTCCCTCTCCCATTCCCCACTGGTGGCCAAAGGCTCTCTGTGCCATCACAGGAAAAGATCAGGAGAGACATCCCACAGCAAAGATACAGGGGACAATGTGCCATAATGGCAGGGTGAGTCCTCTGTGCAGAAGAGGTCTGGGTGAATTTGTAGCCTGATCCATCTTGGCTTTTCTTCTGTTCTTATGGTTTGGAGGAAAAAAATGTTATCCCTGAAAGTAAAACTGCCTTATTCTTTGGAGAAAGGGGAAAGGATTCATGCATCCCCCACCCTTGAACATGAAATAAAGTTTCGTTGTATGTGCATATATTTAATTGCAGAACAAGGCATTTCTTTACAAAGAAAGACTTCTCAGACAGTCGTTTTTTTATACCCAGAACAAAAAAAAAAATTGTATAAGAGGGGGAAAAAGCGATGCAAAAAACTCTATAAAAGTTTTAATGGAGTCTTCCAACTTGGAATGGCATTTTAATGTGATGTCTTAAATGATCTCTCTTTTTTAGCTTTGAGACAGACTATTAATCTGAAAGGGTTCTTCTCTGCCAGGCAGAAAAATAACATTTCAAATTGCAGTCACCAACCAGAATTTTCCTGGTGGGCAAATTCCAGGATGGATAGGCTGCTGGATTGGCCAGTACATATACAAATGCTGATCTCTGCCGAGATCAGGAAGAAATGTCCCAAATTGTACAAAAGACAACCCAATTAAACATCTTGTGTATCGAAAACACAGAGGAATTATGCCTCTTCTCTTAGTACATCATGAAACAACATCACTGCTTCCTGGCTTAGAACCAAAGTCAAATGTCGCCTTTTAACAGTGGTTGGCTTCCTACTGATTTTATATACATATGCATTTTTCTTTTCTGGTAAGGGCATTAGAAAAATCCGTCAAGCACATGTTCAGGATATATGGCTAAGAAAAAGTCTGGGTGAGGCACCTATTGGCTAGGAACCATGCCATCACATCGCCAGTCTCTGAAGTCATAAATGTTAATGATTTGGGGGGTGGGAGGGTTAAGGTAAAGAAGGAACATATGTATGTGTTTTCTAAGTTAGCAGCCCACCTGATAAACAAAGGGAAAACATGGGGGCTTTCCGCACCGGGATCCTTGTAGCAAATTGTTTGCTGAACGAAAAATCGACATTTAAAATAGTGGAATTCGTCGTTATCCATACCTGCCTTTGTAGTGGAATCCAGTTGCGTTTCCATTGTTTCCCACAAGCTTCCGGTCTCAGCAAAAATCGCTAGAAAGGAAGCGCTATTGCCGAGCTCGTCCCGCCCCTGGCCGTCAAGCAGCCAATGGGTGGCTGTTAGCATGCTCCCAAACAGCCCCTTTCCCTTTAAGAAAGGTTTTTTTAAAAAACACACACACACACACACACCCGTTGCAACGAATATGCGTTGATTCGTTGCAACGGAGAGACCCATCCAGCTGGCAGGTGTGTTTGAGCTGCCATTTCATCGTTGCCACGCTCCCCCCGAGTGAAAAAAAAAAGGTACTTTGTAGAAACCACAACAATGGTAACGCACAGAACTTTCCAGCTAGTGTTGCAGATTGGTTGCAGGAGTGTAGCGCTTTCCGGAGGGTGAATCCACTTTTGGGGATTTCCCTGAAAGCGCTACAAGGAAGCGCTTTTTGCGGATCAGTTTCAGGTGTGTGGCAGATTGTCAACGACGTTGTGCATAATGGCAAAACTGTAGCGTTTTCAATTGGCAACCATTGTGCGATTTTGAAGGAGTGCGGAAAGCCCCATGGTTTATCAGTACTGATAGTTGTAAAAATCTAGCTCACACCAAACATAAGAATTGTGATGCCTCAGTAATTCAGATGTCCATCTTTGTAGAGAATTCAGATTAGATTTTCTTAGTAAATTTGCCAGCTTTTAAACTCTGGTGCTGGAGAAGACTCTTGCGAGTCCCTTGGACTGCAAGGCGAACAAACCGGTCAGTCCTAGAGGAGATCAGCCCAGACTGCTCCTTAGAAGGCCAGATCCTGAAGATGAAGCTCAAATACTTTGGCCACCTCACGAGAAGGAAGGACTCCCTGGAGAAGAGCCTAATGCTGGGAGCGACTGAGGGCAAAAGAAGAAGGGGACAACAGAGAATGAGGTGGCTGGATGGAGTCACTGAAGCAGTCGGTGCAAACTTAAATGGACTCCGGGGAATGGTAGAGGACAGGAAGGCCTGGGGGATCATTGTACATGGGGTCACAATGGGTCGGACACGACTTCACAACTAACAACCACAACAACTCCATGGGAATGCCAGCCTCCAGGTGGGACCTGGGGACCCTCCAGAATTACAGCTCATCTCCAGGCAACAGAGATCAATTCCGCTGGAGAAAGTGGCCACTCAGAAGGTAACTACATGGCATTAGACCCCAGTGAAGTCTAGATATGAACCATAATTCCTGGGGATCCCCAAATCCTACCTGGAGACTGGCTTCCCTTGAACTGATCTGTGTTGCCTGTAGGTCCCTTGCAATCCTAGGCGATTTCCGGCCACCACCTGGAGGACTGCAACCCTAGTTCTCCTAGGGAAAATGGCTGCTCTGGAAACAGGACTCTATGGCATTATGCCCAGATGAGGCCCCTCCCTTTCCCAAACCCCGCCCTCCTCGGGCTCCATGCCAAAATCTCCCAGAATTTCCTAACTTAGAACTAGATTCAGGTGGGTCACCATGTTGGGTCTGAAGCAGCAGAATGCAGAGTCCAGGAGCACCCTTAAGACCCACAAAACTTCATTCAAGGTATGAGCTTTCGCTGTACAGAACATTGTCTCTGAGGAAGTGGGCGTGCACACGAAAGCTCATACCCTGAATAAAACTTGGTGGGTCTTAAAGGTGACCCTGGACTCTCTGTTCGTTCTGACTGGCAACTGGCAATCATACAATCCCAACCCAGAGCTGGCAAGCAAAATGCATAGGTCAGCCGCAATCCTGCTATCGGTAGATCTTTCTCGGCTGAAATGGAATGAAAGCAGAGGGAGCTTTATGAGCAATAATAATATATGCACTGCAGAAGCAGTGTGACTTTTTGCAGCAAATGGGAATAGCCGGGCCGCAGGCCTTGAAATCTCCACGTTTTGCGGGGGGGGGGGGAGCCTCATCCCAGGAGCCAATTCTGCACCAAGGAAATCAATGGGAACTGAGCCCGTGGACTTCAAAGGGGGCCGGCATCCGGGGAGAGGATTTCTTTAACGAGAAAACGAACGGGCTGTGCAAATCGAAGCACAACAATTCCACCGAGGGTATTACTGATACCGGAAAAGCCATTGCGCGGGGGGCGGGAGGGAATCTTAGTTAAAAGATTGCCTGGCTGATTTCTATACTTTTGGGTAAGAGCCTATTTCCTGAAGCCGAGTCAGTCCTATACATTTGGAGGAGATTACAAAGACCCCCAAATGTCGCCTTCAAAACATCCGTGGCCTATTGTTGACCTTTGAAAATCCTCGGAATAGGCATTTCTTTTTGCTGATGCAGATGTAGGAAATTCTAACTAAATCCTAAGCGAAACCCAGAGAAAAAGATAAGCAGGCTTAATCCTCCTGCCTATCAGGCCCTTTGCACTCCTGGACTGTAGTTCGAGGGCTTCCGTCAGCAGTTTTGTGCGTCTCGGCCGTTTCTGGCTTCTGCTGCTCCAGGGGCCGGTGGGAGACAAGTAAATCGCACCTGATTTCCTGAGACACAGTTTTGCCTCAGCCTACTAGGCAGGCCGGATCCTTACTGGTTCTGTTTCCGGCTGGCAGAGGGATTTACCAGCAATGAGGAGAGGCCTAGGACAGTAAAGTGGCAAAAGCAGAAGTGATGTCATCGCGACACAGGATGCGGGCGTATCTGGACAAAAACTCTATGGTAAAGATGGTTTCGAATTTATGCCCCGATACCAGAGCATCCTGCACCACGGGCAAGGCAATGACATCACTTTCCGTACATGTCAGAAGTAGGGCCTATTCTGCACACAATAGAGAATGCATTTTCAATGCTCTTTAGAAGTAGATTTTCCTGTTCCGCACAGGAAAATCCAGCTGCCAAAGCACATTGAAAGTGCATTATCCTCTGTGTGCAGAATGAGCCTAGGTTTGTAGTCCTCCTGATGGTGGCTAGAGATCTCCTGCTGTTACATCTGACCTCCAGGTGACAGAGAGCAGTTCACCTGAAGAAAATGGACACTTCAGAAGGTGGCCTCTATGGCATCATATCCCATTGAAGTCACTCCTTCCTCACCCCAAACTCTGCCCTCCTCAGGGTCCACTGCCAAACCTCCAGGTATTTCCCAGCCTGGAATGAGCAAACTTAGCTAGAGCGAATGTCACAACATTATGGCCTTTCAAGGCTTCTGGGACCATAGAACCTGGTGGAAGCCAGCCGAAGGAGTAACATCACTTCCGGTGTACACCAGAAGTCATGTCATCATGCTGACAACATAGGACACTGGGATTTGAGCAAAAAATTCTATGGTAAAAGAAGGTTTCTACCACAGCTTTTGCCTAAATACCAGAGCATCCTGCATAACTGGCAATGAGATGATGTCACTTCTGGTGCGTGCCGGAAGTGATGTCACAGCATTGCAGCCTAGGCCGCTTCTCACTGCCAGTAAGTTCCCCACACGCATAGTGGTTTCCAGGGGAAACCCAGCAACTGTATGATTCAGAAATTATTTATTTTATTTAAAAACCTTTCTATGGCTGATTCTGCATGAGCAGTAAAGGCCAGGGTGATGTCTATATGGACCTGGGGTAATCCTTGTGTCCATATGATGACGACGCCAGACTGCCGCCCTGCTGGGCCTGGTACGGATCGAGCCCCAGAAGACCCGCGCTAAGGGAACACTAATTCTTCTGTGTGGGGCCAACAGGGCCTGTCCCGTGGCAGGTCTGTTACAGGCCTGGACCCTCCCTGTCTTACGGAGGCCTGCAGGGGACAAACAATGCCCTGGATGGCTTCGCGGCATGGCATAGTGCCACAGGGCAGACCAGGACATCGGTTTTTAATTTGCAGGAAGGTCGGATTGCATTATTATTGTTGTTGTTGTTGTTATTGTTGTTGTTGTTGTTCGATTTATTTCCCGCCACTCCCAACAGGCTCGTGGCAGGTAACAATAGTCTTAAAATCCCCCATTAAAACCCCTGTTAAAAGACTATAAAAATACCCAACGCAGCGGAAAATACCAGTCTCCCCTACCCGAACAAGGGCATTGGGGGATGGAGGGTGATGATGACTCCTTCAAACCCCCCAGGGGGGCAATGTTGCAATCCCACCATTCAGCAAACTACAACACCCCCCTGCACAGCAGAACCTACCTACCACCACTGCGTTTCCAGGGGGGCACTCCTTTCAGTGGGACACTAGGTGTCCCGCTGATATATGTCCCCGCGAGACAAATTTCCACACTGGTGATGATCCCGCACTAAAATGCGTTCCCTGTTGGTATTCCATATGCTGAAGAGCATGCAGCTCTGCAGTACTGTACTGGTGGAAGCCCGGAATGGCGCTGATGGGGCAAAATTGCCCTATACCACCTTCCCACCCCACAAATATTGACCCATTAAAATATTTTGACCTCCAAACAGCCCTGGAAATAAAGCATCTGCCAAATAATTCATGCATATCAGTTGCGCAGACTTCAAAGAAAGTGCAAAAATATTTCCACGGTTTACTAAAACACACAATCTCCCTACCCTTCAGACTCCTAATTCTCCCCAGCATTTAGTGATGCTTTTCCGTCAGGAGCAGTTAGTGGTAGCCAGCTAATAAGGGCAAGCAGCTTCCAATGCACCCATGGAGTGCATACAAATTGTACTGACACGGCTGCCTTTGGAGAGTTGGGTTAAAAATAAATTAAAAGCGTGGAGGGGGGGGGGACATTCTTCTTGTTTCAAACAGAGTTTGATATTGGCATTGGGATCATCCTTCTTTTTTCAGGGGGAAACAACTCATCCATTTTTTTTAACCTATTCGTGCACTCATTGAAAGACCTGGAACTAGAATAGGGAACCCAAACGTGGTGCCTCTTGGACCATGATGCCCGACCATAATTATCCTGGGGCCCCTTTGCCTTGTCACCGAAGCGTCCCTCCCCCAAAGTGAATAGCCAGCTCTGACTTCCAGCCACATCTCTGGAGGAGGAGATTCTTTAGAGCCTATTCGGAGAGAGCAGTCTCCATTGTAGAATGATGCTTGACTTGTTAATTCCTAGGGGTTTATGATTGATCCTTGTACCCATATTGCTGTTGAGCACAATCCCCAGTTTCCAAATTCCAGCAGTGTCCACAAACTCTAACAGAAGAAGAAGAAGAAGAAGAAGAAGAAGAAGAAGAAGAAGAAGAAGAAGAAGAAGAAGAAGAAGAAGAAGAAGAAGAAGAAGAAGAAGAAGAAGAGGAGGAGGAGGAGGAGGAAGTGATGGTTCTTATATGCCGTTTTTCTTTGCCAGGAGTCTCAAAGCAGCTTACATTCTCCTTCCCTTTCCTCTCCCCACAACAGACACCCTGTGAGGCAGGTGAGGCTGACAGAGCCCTGATATCACTGCATGGTCAGAACAGTCGGTGCGAGCTTAAATGGACTCCAGGAAATGATAGAGGACAGTAAGGCCTGGAGGATCATTGTCCATGGGGTCGCTGTGGGTCGGACACGATTTCACAACTAACAACAACAACAACCACTGAGAAACACCTGAAACATCCTTCAGCCTTCAAGAACCCCAAAAGGGGTGCAATTGTGTAGAACATGGTTGGGAAGCATAGGTGTGTAAATGCCCACCCAGGGACCTTCCTCTTTCCACCCATTCCAGGTCTTTCATTGGCCATTTGGGGAGGGGTGTTGATATGACCATATATGGTCATGTTATTGACATCCATTCAGTCGTGTCTGACTCTTGCCAATCCCATAGCACAGATGTCGCCACAATCCCCAATCCCTCACTGCTTCACTTGGCCGTGCAATGATTTGGCTGTTGTCCACCTTGATCATGTCTTAACATCATGCCCTTTGTCAGCCTTTTTTCCTTTTTCCACTGACCAATCTTAGCATAATCGCTTTCTCCATTGAGTTGGGTTGCATGATATGGCCAAAGTAAGTGAGCCGGAGTTTCGTGATTTTGCCTACCAATGATGTATCAGACTTTATGTGCTATAATATTTCCCTGTTTGTGACCTTTGCCATCCATGGAACCCGCAGAAGCCTTCTCCAGCACCAGAGTTCAAATGAATCGATTCTTCTCTTGTCCGTTTTTTTCATCGTCCAACTTTCACAGCCATCAGGTGCTATTAGAAATATGATAGATCTAACTAATCTACATTTGGTAGCCAGTCTTATCTCCTTC
Organism: Paroedura picta; assembly: GCF_049243985.1. Classification (NCBI taxonomy): domain Eukaryota; kingdom Metazoa; phylum Chordata; class Lepidosauria; order Squamata; family Gekkonidae; genus Paroedura; species Paroedura picta. The sequence continues at coordinate 25,005,322 of NC_135370.1, read as the reverse complement.
CTTTTCCATGTTTGTTTCAAGCTCATCATTGCTGAGCGACCCAGAGCAATTCAACGTTTTATTTCCATACTGCAATCGCCACTCACATCAATTTGTGATCCATGAAAAATGAATTCTTGAACACACATATGGTTATATCACCCGATAAATGCTTAACAAATTAAATATGTATATTTAAAAATCTAGCAACAAGCGGACTCTCACCCATTATGGGGGAACACATTCCAAATAATGGATGCAGCAGTGGCTGGGGAGGCCCAGCACTCAGCCCTACTCCCTGTGCCGACTCCACTGCTCATCTTCTGAGACTGTCCCTGCTCTCCAGAGGGTGGGACCAGCCTCACCAACCACCAGATCCACTGCCCATCTTCCAAAGCTGTCCCTGCACTCCCAACAGCCAAGACGGCTGGTGGAGGATGCAGTGGCATGGCCAGCAGGGCTCAGCACCAGGCCTGGCCAGCCACCATCTACTGGCATGCTTCCTGGAGTAAGACAACAGACTTCACATCTTTAGTCATATCCATTTCATGGGCTCACCAGTAGATGTGTTTCCACATCAAAAATTAACTAACTCCCATTCATTCAGGAAACTCTTCCAGGGCCGTCAAGAAACCTTGGGTTTCATGAAATCCTGGTTGAGAAAGCTTGTCCTGGAACAACACCTTTGAGGAATATCTTGTTAATTTCAAACGCATAGTGGTGGTGGAGGTGGAAAGTGCCCCCATAAGAATATAAGAGAAGCTGTGTTGGATCAGGTCAGTGGCCCATCCAGCCCAATGCTTTGTGTCACACAGTGGCTAAAACCTAGGCACCATCAGGTCAATCAAGAATACAGAGCTTATCCATCCATCGATCCATCCATCGATCGATCCATCCATCGATCCATCCATCGATCGATCCATCCATCGATCAATCCATCGATCCATCGATCCATCGATCCATCGATCCATCCATCCATCCATCCATCCATCCATCCATCCATCCATCCATCCATCCATCCATCCATCCATCCATCCATCTATCTATCTATCTATCTATCTATCTATCTATCTATCATTGCCCTCCCCTTGCTGCTCAGGGCGGTTTAAATCAAAAATGGAAGAACATCAGAATAAGTACAATATAGTTCAATAATAACCTCAAATAATGGCAGCAACATGGTATCAATAGTGGTCTAATAACTAATAGTAACAACATTAACATGTTAACTGTGGTCCCGTAGGTTGGTCAGTTCAGGATTTCCTTATGATGTGCTTGATGGGTTGGTCTGTCTGGGGGCTCTGGGGGCCAGTAGATATTATTGATCAGGCCAGTTACTCATCCAGTCCAATGCTATGTGTCACACAGTGGTCAAAACACAAGGGTCATCAGGTGGTCCATCAGAGCGGCCAGAACTCCCCTAAGAATACAGAGCATCATCTCTCCAGACATAAGAAGCCATATTGGATCAAAACAATGGCCCATCCAGTCCAACACTCTGTGTCATGTTGTTGTTATGTGCGAAGTCGTGTCCGACCAATCGCGACCCCATGGACAATGATCCTCCAGGCCTTCCTGTCCTCTACCATTCCCTGGAGTCCATTTAAGTTTGCACCTACTGCTTCAGTGACTCCATCCAGCCACCTCATTCTCTGTCGTCCCCTTCTTCTTTTGCCCTCGATCGCTCCCAGCATTAGGCTCTTCTCCAGGGAGTCCTTCCTTCTCATGAGGTGGCCAAAATATTTGAGTTTCATCTTCAGGATCTGGCCTTCTAAAGAGCAGTCAGGGCTGATCTCCTCTAGGACTGACCGGTTTGTTCGCCTTGCAGTCCAAGGGACTCGCAAGAGTCTTCTCCAGCACCAGAGTTCAAAAGCCTCAATTCTTTGACGCTCGGCCTTCCTTATGGTCCAACTTTCGCAGCCATACATTGCAACTGGGAAGACCATAGCCTTGACTAAACGCACTTTTGTTGGCAGGGTGATGTCTCTGCTTTTTAGGATGCTGTCTAGATTTGCCATAGCTTTCCTCCCCAGGAGCAAGCGTCTTTTAATTTCTTTGCTGCAGTCCCCATCTGCAGTGATCTTGGAGCCCAGGAAAATAAAATCTGTCACTATCTCCATTTCTTCCCCATCTATTTGCCAGGAACTCTGTGTCATACAACAGCCAAAACCCAGCAGCCATCAGGTGGCCCAACAGAAGGGCCAGAACTCCCCTCACACCAGCAATAGGAATACAGAGCTTGGCTGCCCCAGACATAAGAGAAGCCACATTGGATCAGGCCAATGGCCCATCCAGTCCAACATGCTGCATCACACAGTGGTGAAAACTCGATGGTCATAAGGACATCCACCATCAAAACTCCCAAAGCCCTCTCACTGTAGCCTCCACAGACTACAGAGAATCACTGCCCCAGACCTAATGTTCCATCTGTACCTTGTGGCTAAGAGCCACTGATGGACCTCTGCTCCAGATGTTTCTCCAACCCCTTCTTGAAGCTGCCTATGTTTGTAGCCACCACCGCTTCCTGCGACAGGGAATTGCACATGTTCATTCTCTATGGCAGACGCCAGTTATACCACAGGGTTTTTGCCTGGACGTCACTGGCATGATGATGTCATTTCCTGGGCAACGCAGCCTAGTCCTTCTTTTTTTCCCACTGGTCATTCGTTCCCCCCATCCCCTTCTGGTTTCCAGGAGGGACCGAGCAACCCTGACTCAACTCCTTACATTCTGAAGTTTGTAAGGCCACTGCAGAGTCTGGAGGAAACAGAACGTACAGCATAAAGATATATTTTGATCCTTTTTACTTAGGAGGCAGCTCTATTTTTAGGCAAAAAGGATAAGAACACTTCTGCTTGGTACAAAGCACTGTGCTGACCTAAAGTGCTTCTACCCACTTGTAGCAAAATGCAAAGGGAGAAATGTTCATGCTCCCTTTACCTTAGAAGGCACGGGGGGGAGGAAGTGTAGAAATGGGAAAGCTGGGAAGTTTTAGGTAGGAGCTTCACACAGAGGCATTTCCCACCCCACAGGGAAGATGGGGCAAGCATGTCAGTGGCCAATAGTCTTTACTAGCCAGCAGTCTGTATGCACACACACGGTACTTATTTGTTTGCCTGGCGCTGCCACAGGGAGTCACTCCAGGTCCAATTGCCATCATGGAGGGAGCCACCAGCTATCCTATGTAGAGTCTGCACGGGGCTTTTTATCCACTCCCAGCCTGAATGAATCCCTCCTGTCTACACTGAATTCGATTTCCATTTTGATATGGGGTGCTTTAAATTTCAGCTCTGCAACATGCAAGATTGATCCATGGTGACCCTACCTTTCCCCCGCAATATCCAGGAGCAGCTATAACTAGCTATAGTTGATCAAGCTGCTTTGAGGGCTCCCGGTATTAAAGTGTAGATCTCTGTTTTGCCAGATTAATGACCTCCCTGCTGAGGTAGAGAAACAGTCTGTCCCTGATTGGCTGGGCTCTAGTTCAAAGACTTCCTGGCTCCTCCCAAGGTTTATTTTTGCCCACCTTTGGAATCTGTTTTAAAGTGACTGTGCTCTAGAATCCTGCATTTCTCTCAGCAGAGATTTGCCTCATTCTGTGAGGCTGCTGCTGGCACAGCACAGCTTGGCTCCCCTCCCACCCACCCCGCTCATAAGAAAGAGACAAGCAGCCTCTCCACCAGCAGGCTTCTCCACCAGCAGTCAAAAGAGAAGACAGCACACTCCTTAATTGCCGGCTGGATTTCACCTACCCTGCCTTCTGCCCTCCCCCCTCTGAGCTTCCCCAATCAAGTGCAGAATGCATTCTGTTTCAATTCGGGGGGGAAGCAAGGAGGAAGACCCGGGTTCAAATCAATCTGAATTCAGCAGGATCAACAATGGAACAAACAAAGTAAGTGCAGAATGAGTCCTGGATTTCCAGAGTGGCTCCTTGTCCAGCCAGTGTGAACTCTGGAAGAGTCTCTGGCCCGAGACACCATGACGGAGCACCCTGGGAGCTGCTCTGGGCCTGGCCACCACTGCAGAGGATGGTGGAAGCCCCTCTAGGCCTAGAGCAGGTCCTAGGCCCCACCGCTGTCACGACCAGCCTGAGCCCTCTGCAGAAAGGTGGCCTACCAATCGAAATTACAACTAAAATACATAAATAAAATAGTGTTGACCCCTTGGAAGCCAACATTTTCCCAGGGGAAACAGAGCTGTCTAGTCTGAAGAGCAGGGGTGATCCTGGGAGGACTCCAGCTTTGGTTGCCAACCTCCAGGCCTGGAAATCTACTGAATTTACCACAGACCTCCAGAGAGTGACTCCCCTGGAGAAAATGGCAGTTTTCAAGGGTGGACTTTATGGCATTTTTTTCTGGCTGAGGGCCCTCTGTTTCCCATGCCAGAGCTGGCAATTCTGGGTAAATTTCACCCTAGATTTAGGGGTGCCAGCCTCTAGATGGGACCTCGGAATCCCCTGGTCTTACAGCTGACCTCCAGGCAAGAGAGATCAGTTCCCCTGGAGAAAATGGCTGCTTTGGAAAATGAACATTGAAGTCCCTCCCTGCCCCAAATCCTGCCTGCTCCTGGCTCTACCCCAAATTCTCCAGGTACTTCCTAACCCAGAGCTGCCAGCCCTACCCAGACTCCAGCCTTTGAATTCTGCTGCAATGGAAACCATATTAGATGCCTGCTTTGGAACTGATGCAAAGGAGCAACTGTCTAAATTTAACGTTTTTGTTGTGAAACGGCTAACAGCCCTGCAACCGCCTTGCTACACGCTGTCTCTGTGTCTTTGCGCCGAGCAAAAGGAAAACAGGAGGATTCCTGCTGCTAGCCAAGTTCAGCGTGAGCCAGACACCAGCAGGCCCCAATCCTGCTCGGGGGAATTGGACCGAGGAACCCCCAAGGTGTGCCAGGCAGTGAGCGCAAACTGACACTGGGTTGGAAACGTTTGCAACGTTTTCCCTTTTCAAAAATCCCACAAAATAAGGCTAAACCTCTGGGACCCCCGCACAGAACTGCAGGCAGCCAGGCATCCAAGCTGGAGATTAACAGCGTCTTCCAGGACACCTTTTGACTTTCTCTCTCTCTCTCTCTCTCTCTCCCATACGCATGTACACATTACATTTTTAACAGCGTGTGCCGACTACGTGCAGCCTGATTCTCCTTGCAGGAGGCCCGGCCGCATCGCACGCTGCTTGTTCTAGCCGCCTGCTGCAGGCTGCTCCATAAAGGGAGCGCCGGACCCCCGGTCCTCCCCTGAACCGTGCACAGTTTCTCTAAGTAACTGCCGCTTCTGCACCAAGCTGCTCACGTACGCCTGCAAAAAAACCAGTTTTGCAGGGAACAGGCCACTAATATCTTCCCTCGAAGGGAGACCGTGGCTAAATCTTTGGTCACGACAAACCCCAATGGCGAGGAGTCGGTCGAAGGGAAACGAGGCCTGTGTTGCTCAGCAAAGGTTAAGAGGGGCAGCTGGGAAGACAATTGTGCCTTCGACCAGAAGGTTTATTCAACTCCTCCTGGTCCTACATTTCTCTGACTCATCTTTCCGAGGCCGAAGGAATTCATGCTGAGGAGAAATTGTTGCTTGTGGAAATGTGGAATCTCCGACAGATCTCCTTTTATGTTAGGCGCCTTTGGCCTTGCCTAGCGCTATCCTGGCTGAAAACTCTGCTTCAGAGAGTGAACTGGAAGAATAGCAAACTCTGTAAGGAGCAAGTTCTATCAAAGTTCTTGAGAGCTGTGCTACAAGCGCCCAGATGTGTCTCAAAAAGGATGATCAGACTTGAGACCACCAAGAGTCCATCTTAGGTCGTTCTACATGTGGCTTAAGGCAATTTTGAAGCCACAAGGCCTTCTCCCCCTGATACTCCTGGGCCCATTCTGCACACATTGTATAATGCACTTTCAATGTGTTTTTGCAGCTGGGTTTTCCTGTGCAGAACAGGAATATCTGCTTCTAAAGTGCATTGAAAGCACTATCTAGAGTATGTGGAATGGGCCCGGGATTCTTTCCAATCAATCTGGCTTAAAGCTAATAGGATCAAACTGGTGACCTTGGGGCTCTCCCTCAATGACCTCCTTAGGCTGTTTGAGGCCCAGGCAAGGCGACTCATCAAACAAACAGCTGAAAATACTAAAGGACAGAAGGACATTGCAATTGCTTCTGCCTTCTTTGCACCAGCACCCTCGAGATATACTCTAACACCAGCTGCCTATTTATCAACTCTCAACTTCCACAAACATAAAAGAGCCTTCACCTTGGCTAGTTGATCTATTTTGCCTTCTGCAGTCCTGGGTGTTGACTGCACTGAGCTTTTTACCCACTCCCAGTTCGAATAAATCCCTCCTGTCTACACTGAATTCAATTTCCATTTTGATTTTGGGCACTTTAAATTTTCCCTCTGCAACATGCATGAGTGACCCTACCTTTTCCCCGCGATATCCAGAAGTGGATATAACCCTTGATATTTGAAAAAATCGCCATCAGTAAGTGTGCAGATTTCTGCTTTTTGCGAGTTAACTCCATTCTCTTTGCCTCGTGGCAAAGCAATCTTCCCTGACTGGCCAGGGCATCAGTTCAAAGACTTCCTGGTTCCCAGTTGCAAGGCTTGTCTTAAAGTGACCACATTCCAGAAGCCCTAACTTCTCTCAGCAGAGATTTGCCTCTTGGATTTATTCCCCTCTCCTCTGCTGTCTCCAATCATCTCCCCCACCCCTCATTCAAGAAAAGAAAGAGACTCCAACTGTACTTGGCTCCCCTCCCCATTCTGAGTTTCCCCAATCAAGTGCAGAACACTTTCTGTTTCAATGTGGGGGGGGGCGGGATAGAGGAAGACCTGAGTACAAATTGACCTGAATTCAGCAGGGTCCGCAACACAAAAAAAGGAAGTAAGTGCAGAATCAGCCCTTGAGACTCAGTTCCTGTCCTCTAAAAGAAGCTGAGACAATAGAGCACTTTTTCCTCTGCTACCTGCTTTACGCTCAAGTACACTCCAAACTTATTCACCCACTAATAGATGCGATGGCACATCAAAGCGATGCAGAGGGGATTAGAAAACTTCTCAATGAAAAGCCTCAGATCTCTCTGCAGACCGCGAAATTCTGTGTGTTTGTGATTCTAACTCACCAGGAGGACAAGAAATATATGAAAAGATCTTGAATTCTGAACTTTTGATCTCTTAAACTTTTAATTTTTTCTCCCTGTTACTTTTTCATAATGATAACTTTTAGCTTAATTTTAATTTATTCTTAAACTGTTTCAAATGCTTGAGTATCACAAGAACTTTGGTTTTTTTTAGCCTTTATGTTCTTGTACTCTGGTCTAAGACAGTATAACTAAATAAAATTTATACTCTATAACAGGGATGGGCAAACTGTGGTTCTCCAGATGTCCATGGACTACAATGACTTTGAGCCATTGCCAGCAAGCTGGGGAGGGGTTCATGGTAATTGTAGTCCACGGATATCTGGAGAACCACAGTTTGGCCACTCCTGCTCTATAACATTATACACTACTAAGGTCCCTCCTGAAAACCCATCTTAACTGTGTCTAAGGCTACAAATAGGGTTGCCAGCCTCCAGGCAGCACCTGGCATTTCCCCGAATTACAATGGATCTCCAGGCAACAAAAATCATCTCCCCCAGAGAAAACAGCAACTTTGAAGGGTGAATTTTTCCAGGCTTGTCCTCCAGAACCTCCAAGAATTTCCCAACCTAGAAGTGAACACCTGCCCACCTCCAGGTGGGGAAAGGGACAGACTGACAATGAAGGAGGGTGAAGAGAAAACGTCTTCAATTCAAGTTAGTACATAATTCCAAAATGTGGACCAGTTAAAAGACACATTTTCAGAGCTTCCCTAACATTTCTTTGTAGCCAGCCTGTCAGTTTCTCTGCCTACTTGCTTGTCACATCTACTGACGGGTCACTTTCTCTGTAACCTCCAAGTGGGGCCTGAGGACCTTGCAGAATAACAACTGATCTCCAGATTATAAGGATCAGCTCCCCTAGAGAAGAACATAAGAGAAGCCATGTTGGATCAGGTCAATGGCCTATCCAGTTCAACACTCCGTGTCACACAGTGGCCAAAACCCAAGAGCTACCAGGATGTCCACCAGCAGGGAAAGAACTCCAGAAGCCCTCCCACTGTTGCCCCCAAAGCAACAAGAATACAGGCCTTCACTGCCCTAGACATAATAACATAAGAGAAGCTGCCTGGATCAGGCTAATGGCCCATCCAGTCCAATACTCTACCAGAGTGGCTCAAACCCAGGTGCCATCAGGAGGTCCACCAGTGGGGTTGGAACTCCCACTTTTGCCCCTCAAGCATACAAAGCATCTCTGTCCCTGAGATGCCATTTGGGTTCAGGCCAATGGCCCACGGAGTCCAACACTCTGTGTCACACAGTGGCCAAAACTCCATCAGAAGGTCCACCAGCAGGGCCAGAACTCCAGAAGCCCTCCCACTGTTGCCCTGCAAGCAACAGGAATACAGATCTGCCATGAACAGATCTGGGTTCAATCCTTCACTTGCCATGAACAGATCTAGATTTAATCCTTCACTTGCCATGAACAGATCTGGGTCCAAACCACCACTTGCCATGAAGAAATCTGGGTTCAAACCATCACTTGCCATGAACCTTACTGAATTTACTGGGGGCAGTAACTGACCGTACAGGGTTGTGATGGGGATGAACAGAGAAGCAGAGAATGACATTTGCCACCATGAGTTTCCTCTGGAAAGGCTGGGTTAAAAATGCATCAGAGAAGGAAAGAAATGGGCACCAGCCAGTAGATGCCTGCAGTGACTATATATGCCACAGATAATCTGTCTTTCATCGAAACCAGATTGAGATTAAAATTTAAATTCTCTTTGGTTCATCCAGAACAAAGTAAAAAAACAAAACAAATATAAATACAAAACCACCCTCCCAGAATGAAATTGAGAAGATCCTATTGTTGTTGCTTAGCCTACTTAATCACACTTGTTTATCTGCAACCCATGGAAGACTGGAACCCCTGCCCTCTCTCTTCATGTATAATGCTTCATGTATAATGCCACTACGTATAATGCTTCAGAACACCAGAAGAGCCCTGCTGGATCATACTGGTGGACCATCTAGCATTGCACCCTGTCTCCCATTGTAGTCAGCCCATACATTTTGAGGTTCAGTGATGTAGGACAGGGGTAGTCAACCTGTGGTCCTCTAGATGTTCATGGACTACAATTCCCATGAGCCCCTGCCAGCGTCCATGAACATCTGGAGGCCCACAGGTTGACTCCCCCTGACGTAGGGCATCGAGGCCCCTGATGTTGCCTCCTGTCACTGGTATTTAGAGGTTTACTGCCTCTGAATATGGTGGTTCCCTTTAATCACCCTGGCTAGTAGCCACTGATAGACCTATGCTCCTTGAATTGGTCTAATTCCCTTTGAAAGCTATTAAGTCTGCGGGTTCAGTGATCACAGACTCCAAGTCTTCAGAACAGCTTTTTTTATTAGCAACTCCAGCAACAGACTAAAACCACTGAACAGAGAAAAGCCGGTAAACTCATGCACTTTTATACCTTTCAGGCAGCCAGCTGCTGCCTCTGATTGGCTCTAAGCAGAGCAATCTGATTGGCCCTTGTGGAGCAATCCGAGCAATCCGATTGGCCCCTAAGCAGAGCAATCCAATTGGCCCTAGCGGAGCAATCCAATTGGCCCTAAGCAGAGTAATCGGATTGGCCCTAAGCAGAGCAACTGGATTGGCTCTAGCAATGCGATCAGGTTCCTTTGATTGGTTAGTTCCTTGGCTGGCTGGAGCCCTCATTTGCATCAGTGGCCAAATGCCCACAGACATAACAAAAGCTGTTTATTCCTGTGACTACCATGACACCCACACTTCTATTACTCACTGCCCATCAGCTTCATTGGATGCCCTTGAATCCCTTACGTACAAAGGGAATCTCATTTGAAAGATTTCCAAAGGGATTCACATCAAATCTCTCCCTATCCTGTCTTCTCCCCCTTCCCCATCCTTCAGAGTCATTTTGGTGTAGCGGTTAAGAGCTGGAGAACTGGGTTTTATTCCCCACTGTTCCATCTGCAGCCATCTGGGTGACCTCGAGCCAGTCACAGTTCTATCAGAGCTCTCTCAACCTCACCTACCTCACAAGGTGTCTGTTGTGGGGAGAGAAGTGGTAGGTGATTGTCAGCTGCTTTGTGACTCCTTTGGGTAGTGAAAAGCAAGGTACAAAACCCCAGCTCTTCTCCCTCCTTCTTCTCCTTCTTCTCCTTCTCCTTCTTTCTTTCTCCTTCTTCTGTTTTGTTAATTTTCCCCTTTCGTTGCATCTGAGGAAACACACTCTGACTCACAAAAGCTCATGCTGGAATCCACTTTGTGAGTCTTTTAAGGCCCCCACCGGACTCCTTGTTGTATTTTGGAAACCATATCCCTGCACACTGATTTCAAGAACGGTCCCATCAGGAAGGTCCTTCCCGCCTGCCCTCTTGAAACATAGCCCCCGTCACCATCCTGAGAGAAACAGACCATATTATTTGCGGCAAGTGGTGGAAGTGGAGAAGTGTTTTAAAGAACTGAAACTGAAGTGGAGAGATAGTGTGCACACGGCCCTCTGTCTCAGAAAAGAAACATCATTTTCCCGTCAGATTTGTGACACGTCTCACACAGGGCACCTGAGAAGGGAGGGAGAACAGACATTTTGTCTCTTGTGCCGCACTTCTAAAGGTTTTCTTGAAGTGCGGGTTTTTCAGATGTATTTTCTGACAGCGAACAGGATTGCTTGAAGTGTCTAGGGTTTTTTTTTTTTTGGGTGGGGGGAGTGTTTTTTTCTAAACTTGGGAAACTTTTGCATCAATAGATAACTTGGAGAAATTCACTTAAACCCTCACCCAATATTGCTCTGAGAGACAAACGGAAAAGATTTGTCGGGCATCTTTGTGCGATTAAGAGCTGCACTCTTCTGAAAGGTGAGATTTGGTCACAGGGTTGCCAGGCAACTACTGAGAAGGTTGGGGGCAGGGATATGGGGTGTGGTGGGGGGGAGGGAGTCACAAGCAATACTATGTCAGTTCTGAGGAATAACCTGGAAGTGACAGTGGTAGCTCTAGGAATTGCTGGAAACTCTATGATAAAACCTAGAGCTTCCCTGTGGCAATTCCTAGACCTTCCCTACCAGATTTCCCTTGGAAGTGACTAGAGCAGCTTTTTTTCAACCTTTTGACTGTGGAACAGCCCTTGAAATAATTTTTCAGACTTCGAGGAGCCCCAGAACAGCCACACACCCGGAAGTGACGTCACTACCGTACCCTTAGCCCTCCTTTTGCTCCCTCCCCCTGCCTTTACTACCACTATGGCAGCTCTGCCTCATCTAGGCCAGAAAGAAGAGTAGGAGCTGAGAAGACAGCCCAGACACACACACCCCATACCAGGGCGCTCCAGAGCTCCCGCGGACCCCCTTCAGAACTCCCCCAGACCTCCAGGGGTCTATGGATCCCTAGATGGGAATCCTTTGGTGATTTTTCTCATTTTCTCCCCACTGTCACAGTGGTGGGCAGCCGGGATTCCCTGCTTCCACCACAGGACTCACGGTGCTCTTTTGACATCATTAAAGGCAACAATTCAGGCTTGTAGTACAGCTTAGGAGCCACCGAGCCTCTAATGCAGCCTGACAGTTACGGACGACAACCCATGGGGTCCTGGAACCCTCCAGGGCTTTGCTGCCTTCTCCCGACTCTGAAAAGAAGAGGATTGTTATATGGCTGGTGAAGCGTTTTCTAACTGGTGCCTCAGCATCTGGGGAAGCCTGCAACGAAGTAATACATTAGAACAAGTCGGAACCCGCAAGGAAGAAGAAGAGTTGGTTTTTATGCCCTGCTTTTCTCTATCCTAAAGAGTCTCAAAGCAACTGACCATCGCCTTCCCTTCCTCTCCCCACAACAAACACCCTGTGAGGCAGGCGGGGATGAGAGAGTCCTCGGAGAACTGGGATTGGCCCAGAATCACCCAACTGGCAACCAGTGGAGGAGGAGTGGGGAATCAAGCAAGGTTCTCTAGATTAGGAGCTGCCTCTCTTAACCACCAAGAGCCTCTTGTGGCGCAGAGTGGTAAGGCAGCCGTCTGAAAGCTTTGCCCATGAGGCTGGGAGTTCGATCCCAGCAGCCGGCTCAAGGTTGACTCAGCCTTCCATCCTTCCGAGGTCGGTAAAATGAGTACCCAGCTTGCTGGGGGGTAAACGGTCATGACTGGGGAAGGCCCTGGCAAACCACCCCGTATTGAGTCTGCCATGAAAACGCTAGAGGGCATCACCCCAAGGGTCAGACATGACTCGGTGCTTGCACAGGGGATACCTTTACCTTTACCTTTACTCTTAACCACTACACCACGCTGACTCTTAGGGGGTGTGGGAAGATCCACAGTGCCTGCAGAGTAAGGTTTGTAGGATCTTTCTGACACACCTCACCAATAAGTTTCAGAGGGTAACTGTGTTGGGCTGCAGGGTGGGACTGTCCAGTTTGAGTCCAGGATCCCTTCTGAGATACATAAGATGTTCCTTTTTGAGCCCGCAGGCACCTTTGGTATTCTGAAGCGACTGGCACAAAATGGCTGCCGTGGCTGGCCTTCCGTCACACAGATAAAAATCTGCACAGCCAATCACATCTCCGATGGCCAATCAGAAGCCTTGCTGGGCAAAAGTCCTACCTGGCCCCGCCTACTTTCTTAAAAGAAGAAGAGTTGGTTCTTATATGCCGCTTTTCTCTACCCGAAGGAGGCTCAAAGCAGCTTGCATTCGCTTTCCCTTTCCTCTCCCCACAATAAACCTCCTGTGAGGGAGGGGAGGCTGAGAGAGCGCTGATATCACTGCCCGGTCAGAACAGCTCTATCAGTGCTGTGGCAAGCCCAAGGTCACCCAGCTGGCTGCATGTGGGGGAGCGCAGATTCGAACCCGGCTCGCCAGATTAGAAGTCCGCACTCCTAACCACTGCACCAAACAGGCTCTCATGGAGGGTGCCTGGAAAGGTGCTGGCGGGAACCACATGGGGAGGGGACCCTTGTGCTAGAAACACAACAGCAGGAAATGAAGAAATAACAAAACAAGGTGGATAGATAAAGACCATTAACGGTGGACCCCTCTTTAACTTTTCTACATGTGGCTACAGAGCTGCCTTCAACAGTCATTCCCTGGATGTGCCTTCAGTAAAAGGATCCTGCTATGCATTCAGAACTCTGCTCACACTCAACCCCTTTCATGCCATCCTGTCCCATCATCTCTTCCAAGAAGAGAATAGTAACGCCAGCTGACATTTCCTAGCTCGAGATCTATTCATCTCCGCCGTTGCATTACCTAAGGACAATCCTAAATGCTGGCTTTTAAAGCATAACTGATCCACTAAAAGCCAAAAGTTATTTTATATTTTTTTTTAAGAATTATTTTCTTGGCGTGCCATGTCAAATTTTGAACGCTTCAATTGCCTTTGAAGGGGGTTATGTCCTCCGGTGTCATTTTGATTGTTGACAAGTAGCATTATACAATGGGACAGATGCCTCGAAGCCAAAAGGAAAAGCCGGCAGCCCGTCTCCCAGTCTCCATTAAAGCACTCCCTCCCCCCCCCCCCCCCCGACCCCCCTGTAAGGACAACAAAAAATGGAAACAAGAAGAGACTGACGGTTGAAGTGCAGATCAAGGAATGGTTACCTAGAAACGTGGGCTTTTTGATCACTCTGGTTTAACATCAGATGATGGCGGAAAATGCTGTCAAGTCGCAGCTGACGTAGGGCCACCCCACAAGGAAATTTCAAAGCAAGAGATGTTCAAAGGCATTGTGCAATTGTGACCTTGGACTGGAAGTCATTCTTTGGGGTCTGAGGTGGAACCTAAGAACATAGGAAGAGCCCTGCTGGATCACACCAAGAATACATCAGGGCTGATTCTGCACTTACTTTGTTTTTTCCGTTGTCGATCCTGCTGAATTCAGATCGATTTTAACACGGGTCTTCCTCCCCCCCCCCTGAATTGAAACAGAAAGCCTTCTGCACTTGATTGGGGAAGCTCAGAGGGGGGAGGGGAGTGGTGGTCAGGAAGTTGAACTACCTTTCCTGAACTAGCAAGGGGAGGTGGAAGGTGAAGTCCAGCTGGCACCAGTGGTTTATTTCTTCTCTTTTGACTCCCGAGCCAGCAGCAGCCTCTCAGAGAACAAGGCAAATCTCTGCTGAGAGGAGTGTGAGCTTCTGGAGCACAGTCCCTTTAAAACAGGGAGGGAAGCCTTGCAACCGGGAACCAGGAAGTCTTTGAACTGATGCCCTGGCCAATCAGGGAAGACTGCTTTGCTACATCAGCATTGTAGGCATGGAGCAGGATGTTAATTCACAAAAAGCAGAAATCTACACTTATACTTGTGGTGGTTTTTTCAAATATTGCGGCTTATATCCGCTCCTGGATATCGCAAGGGAAAGGTAGGATCACCGTGGATCAATCATGCATGTCGCAAAGGGAAGATTTTAAGCGCCCAAAATCAAAATGGAAATTCAGTGCAGACGGGAGGGATTAATTCGGGCTAGGAGTGGATAAAAAGCCCCATGCAGACTCAACCCTAGTTCAGGTGATGGTTGCTGGTGGGCCTGGCCTCAATGAGTCCTCCCTGGACAGAAAGAAGGGAGAACAGCCCTAGAAAGAAAGGGCCCTGCTCCCTCTACCTATCTTTTATTGACAGAAGCCTGGAAAGCTAGAAGCACTGTTGTGGTTGCCTAGCAAAGGACACAGATGGTTTCTTAAAGCTGCAGTTCTGTTTCTTAAAACTACAGTTCCACCTTTAATTATTTGGCTGTTTTTTTCAACCCCTCTTTAAAAAATGATGTCAGATTTTTCTGCACATCTGTGACAGTCTTTTCATTTGTAGCAAGATCTGTCTTGTCTGCTCCCAGCTCCAGTCTCTGGATTTAGATATCCATACATTTGTCAATGATGAAAATCAGATATATTGTCGAAGTCAATAAAGAGAGAGAAGAGAACAACTTATGTCAGGTTTGTTTGCGTCCGTAAGGGAAGGGCAAGCATGTCATTTTGCAGACAAAGGTTTCATGGGAAAGCATAAAGTATGTGATCTCTAGCTGTATCTACCAAAGGCTCACTCAGCATTTCAGTGGGCACTAATCTAACTCTGAGATTAGAACATGAGGGATTGCCATCTTTTTAGGCAGTCCTTGGAATCAGGGAGCACAAATCCTAGGTGGATTGGCCTTTGAATTAAGACACCATTCTGGTATACTTAACAATACCAAATAGCCTCAAGCCACATCCCAGATCCAACTCAATGGGGATGCCAAGAAACAAAAGAAAGAAAGGAAGGAAGGAAGGAAGGAAGGAAGGAAGGAAGGAAGGAAGGAAGGAAGGAAGGAAGAAAGAAAGAAAGAAAGAAAGAAAGAAAGAAAGAAAGAAAGAAAGAAAGAAAGAAAGAAAGAAAGAAAGAAAGAAAGAAAGAAAGAACATGTCATTAGATCAACACAGTACAAGAGTTATGAAATGTTCTCCCCAAAAAAGGTTGAGTTCAGTGGCAACTTTAAGACCCACAAAGTTTTGTTATGGGTTAACCTGCCATGTGTATGCACATTTCTTGTGAGCCAGCTTGGTGTAGTGGTTAGGAGCAGCAGCCTCTAATCTGAAGGACCAGGTTTGATTCCACACTCGACCTCCATGGGCAGCCAGCTAGGTGACCAGTCAAAGTTCTCTCAGTGCTCTCTCAGCCTCATCTACCTCACAGGGGGTCTGTTGTAGAGAGAGGAAGGATAAGCTACTTTGAGACTCCTTCAAGTGGTAAAAAGCAGGGTACACAGCTCTTCTTCTTCTGAGGCATATTTGAAGAAAGCGTATAGTCTGGATAAAACTCTTAAGGGTGTCGCTGGACTGAAACTTTGTTCTCCTACTTCAGACTAACACGGCTACCCACCTGAATCCGTAGTCCAGAAAAGGGACTGTGTTATCCTACCAGGGCAATCGCTTTCACAATAATACTGAACTTTGGGGAACATAAAGGGTGAAAGAAACTAAACATGCAAAATGGTGCTTAACGTTTGCTAATCTATGTCTTCAGGGTTATATCTTGGGGATAATTAATCTGTAATGGCTCATTTGCCCATAGATGTGGGGCTTAACTAAGCCAGTGATGAAAATTCATGCTCAAACCGGCCTGGCCAGTGGGTGAAAGCCGCAGGAAGAAGAAGACGACGAAGACGAAGACGAAGACGAAGAAGAAGAAGAAGAAGAAGAAGAAGAAGAAGAAGAAGAAGAAGAAGAAGAAGAAGAAGAAGAAGAAGAAGAAGAGTTGGTTCTTATATGCCGCTTTTCTCTACCTGAAGTAGTCTCAAAGCAGCTTACAGTCACCTTCCATTTCCTCTCCCCACAACAGACACCCTGTGAGGGAAGTGGGGCTGAGAGAGCCCTGATATTACAGAAGAAGAAGAAGAGTTGGTTCTTACATTCCGCTTTTCTCTACCTGAAAGAGTCTCAAAGAGTCCCTTTCCTCTCCCCACAACAGACACCCTGTGAGGTGGGTGAGGCTGAGAGAGCCCTGATATTCCTGCTCCGTCAGAACAGCTTCATCAGTCCCGTGGTGGGCCCAAGGTCACCCAGGTGGCTGCATATGGGGAGCGGGGAATCAAACCCAGCTTGCCAGATTAGAAGTCCGCACCCCTAACCCCTACACTATGGTCCCAAAGGTCCTGAAGAACTTATGTACTCTGAAGTCGATGTTAGCTTCGTAGTCTTGGCCTAATGTGCGAAAGACAGCTCTTCGAAGGCAAACTCATAGCGAAGGGTTCCCTGCTGAGGGGAAATTGAAAACGTTAAAACAAAAAGAGAGAGGCCTTGTATGACGTGAAATATATGACATCCGAAGGACGCGGAAGCAGGTTCCGGATCTCTTTTAAGCAATATATTGACAAGAAGTTAATATGGAAGGAAGCAAGAGTGGCCCCCCTAATCAGCTTGACTAAATCATACGGTCTGCAGGAGAATTCCGGTTCTCCCCCCCTTGTGTTGTAACAAATAATAATAATTCAGGGCAGTATTGGAGACGCACACACACACAAAAAAAGCCATTTAAAATACACACAGAAAAACACAACCCCGTACATATCATCTATTTCCGGAGCGTTTTCTCGCACGTTTGGAGAATATAGTAATAAAACCCATTTTTCATTTAGAAACAAATTAGGTAAGATGAAATTTCCATGACAGAGAAAGGAGGGGAAATGTCGTTTCCTTAGAATAATAATAATAATGTAATAAAAGGAATGTAATTTTGTCTTTCTGGGAAGAGCGCTGAACAGCTGGCCAGTCTAGAGCACCATGGATGTAAATTGAATGGCACCGAGCCAGGCAGGACGACGGAAGCGGCCTCATTGTGTTTTATCAACAGTGTATAGAAACGGCTGTCGAGGAGAATAAAAACATCTATTAAATATGAAGTTGCAAGAGGAATGAAACTCTACGTTCCTTCCCTGGAGGTAACAGTAAGACACTCCCCGCCTTCTCCGCCTGTGTTTTTGGAGCTCAGGGGGGCTGCCATGCCGGTCAGTGTGAACTTACTGCTGCCCAGATCTTTGGACCTGTCACCCAACATACCTGAATTTGAATATCACTATTATCACATAGAATAGAATCATAGAATCATAGAATCATAGAATATGATTCTATGATTCTTCCAACTCTATAAGGGGCCACACAGGCCATCTAGTCCAACCCCCTGCTCAATGCAGGATCAGCCCAAAGCATCCTAAAGCATCCAAGAAAAGTGTGTATACAACCTTTGCTTGAAGACTGCCAGTGAGGGGGAGCTCACCACCTCCTTAGGCAGCCTATTCCACTGCTGAACTACTCTGACTCTGACTTTCCTGATATCTAGTCTATATCGTTGTACTTGTAGTTTAAACCCATTACTGCGCGTCCTTTCCTCTGCAGCCAACGAGAACAGCATCCTGCCCTCCTCCAAGTGACAACCTTTCAAATACTTAAAGAGGGCCAGGCTGAATATTCCCAAGTCCCTCAACATCTTCATAGGGCTTGGTCCCTTGGCCCCAGATCATCCTCATCGGTCTCCTCTGTACCCTTTCAATTTTATCTATGTCCTACTTGAAGTGAGGCCTCCAGAACTGCACACAGTACTCCAGGTGTGTTCTGACCAGTGCCATATACAATGGGACTATGACATCTTGTGATTTTGATGTGATGCCCCTGTTGATACAGCCCCAAATGGCATTCGCCTTTTTTACCGCTGCATCACACTGCCTGCTCATGTTTAGCTTACAATCCACAAATACCCCAAGGTCTCATTCACACACAGTGTTACCTAGAAGCGTATCCCCCATCCAGTAGGCATGCTTTTCATTTTTCTGACCCAGATGCAGAACTTTACACTTATCTTTATTAAATTGCATCTTGTTCTCATTTGCCCGTTTTTCCATTGTGTTCAGATCTCGTTGAACTCTGTCTCTATCTTCTGGAGTATTTGCCAGTCCTCCCACAGATCACTTGGGCAAACTGTGGCCTTCCAGATGTTCATGGACTACAATTCCCACGAGCACCTGCCAGCGAATGCCCACTGCTGACTTAGACATAGCTGAGGTTCGAACATTCTTGAGCAATGCCTAAGTGATGTGTGATAATTGTGATATTCAAATTCAGGCATGTTGAGTGATGAGTCCGATTATGATACAATACCTTGTTGTAAATAAGTTACGGGATATGACTGTAACGTGGGTATTAATTTCAGTACTGTCTGATTCTAGATACTCATTTGCAACCACTGACAAAGATCCAGAAAGCGGGATAGGAATACCTGGGACCCCGTTTGGGTTGCTGATAGATCAAAAATTAAGAAAGAGATCCAAATAAATTTGGGGAAAGAGTTTCACATATTTTTGCCAGTTTGATTTTGGGTTTTGGTCCTCTGGAGATCGGCTATCATTCCAGGAGATCTCCAGGCCCCACCTGGAAATTGGTAACCCTGCTTGATGCATGCTGGTGTTGTCTGCCAAAGCAAAACTGTCCTCCAATCCAAGCTGTGTGATTTGCTGGCTTGATTAGAGACCAGCTTAAATGTAATAGGCTAAATAGATACTAAATAGATACTAGAATAGGCTAAATAGATACTAGAAATTCAAGGCCTCACTTCAAGAAGGACGTAGATAAAATTGAAAGGGTTCAGAGGAGAGTGACGAGGATGATCTGGGGCCAAGGGACCAAGCCCTATGAAGATAGGTTGAGGGACTTGGGAATGTTCAGCCTGGAGAAAAGGAGGTTGAGAGGGGACCCAAAAGAAACCAGTCATACACCTCTGAGGACGGAGTATTCCAAATGCATAGCACTCCATATTCAATTAACCCCAACAACATTTCATTTCATGCCACAAACCAAAGAAAACCAGCAGATCCCAACAGCAAGAACCCATTCCCCTCAAAGTCACTCATTAAAGCCCTCTTTAAGTATTTGAAAGGTTGCCACTTGGAGGAGGGCAGGATGCTGTTTCTGTTGGCTGCAGAGGAGAGGACTGTTGGCTGCAGAGGAGAGTAATGGGTTTAAACCTCAAGTACAACGATATAGGCTAGGTATCAGGAAAAAAGTTTTCACAGTCAGAGTAGTTCAGCAGTGGAATAGGCTGCCTAAGGAGGTGGTGAACTCCCCCTCACTGGCAGTCTTCAAGCAAAGGCTGGATACACACTTTTCTTGGATGCTTTAGGATGCTTTGGGCTGATCCTGCGTTGAGCAGGGGGTTGGACTAGATGGCCTGTATGGCCCCTTCCAACTCTATGATTCTGTGATTCTATGATTCTAATTTGGCCCCATCCCTCCTTCGGGCCAAAATGGTTGCCCAGATATAACTGAGATCCAGATTTGCAGGCCTTTGTCCATTAAAGGTTTCAGCTGGCCAGAATCTGAGGAGAGATGGTGCGTCTATTATGTAAATGGAAGACAATGAGAAACAGTTTAAAAACTGTGTATAAATGGATTGTAAGGCGTATCACCGTATTACGACACGGAAATTTTGAATATAAAGATATAATGAAGTAGATTCTATACAAAAAAATCTTTCTCTTCCATTACAAAATATAAAACAGGCATTCTTTTAAACTTGGATATATTAAAAGCAGGGGCTGTTACATGGAAATGATGAAATATATAGATTGGGATATATAGCAATGGCAAAATTAATAATGTAGTAAAACACATCAGCTATAAGATTTGAATTTTAAAATGTTTGAAGCAAGGATTGTAGTAATTTATAGGAAATATCCCTTTTATATTATTATCCTGTTTTTTTTTTAAACAAATATATTATTATTAAAAGGTTTAATGTGGCCTGGTGTGTTGCTTTACATCTCTCCCCCCCCCCCTTTTTTTTTTCTTCTTCTTTTTCTTTTCAGAACTCATTTCAGAATCCAGGTTCCAGTACTTTCATGCTCACCATGAGCATTCTAGCAAGCCACCACCTGGAGAAATATGCTGGCCAGCTAATAGGGCATGCAGATGGAGTGGTGCATTGCTCAGAAGGATGGCAACGCAGAACTCCATGAGCCAAAGGCCCGGGCCTGTATAAAGCAGCTCTAGTTCCTGCTGAGAAGGTAAGCTTGGGTTTGGGGTATTTTCAGTCAACAGAGGAGCCAACGTGTCTTGACACACACACTCAGTCCTTGCTTGTAGAAAGGTAGCAGGCAAGCTGCTAAGGGATGGGTGTGAGAACCTTACTGGGATCTGGGAGGGAAGAAGCCATCAATGTTGCTAGAGCACCCAGAAGTGATGTAGGCACATTGGGGGCAATGCTCTAGTTTTTGGGTTAAACTCTGGTAGAGTTAGATTCTTATAATAGAGTTTTGTCCAAAAAACAGAGCGCCCCCCCCACCCCGACATACCGATTTACCTACATCATTTCCGGGTGACGCAGCAACCTCCTGGCTTCTTGCCTATTTGGGGAGGGGGTAATTTCTCCCAATTTTTGAGATTCTTGAAATGGGGGGAAGAAGTTCCAAACTGGGGGATCCCCTGCCCACGACGGGGGATCTGGCAACCCTACTAGTGCACCAACTTTCTAGAAATCTAAATTTTTCAGTGCAAGGAATCACGTGACCCAGCCTGTAATCTGAAGGGCTGCATTCCAGATACAAGTTTGCCACTGCAAGGAGACGGAGACCTGCATTTCATTCACAAGAACGTTTATTGACGAGAAAAATACAGAAGGACCTTCATTATCAGCATGGTGTAGTGATTAGGAGCAGAACTTCTAATCTGGTGAGCCGGGTTTGATTCCCCGCTCCTCCTCCACTTGCAGCCAGCTGGGTGACCTTGGGCTCACCACAGCACTGAGAAAGCTGTTCTGACTGAGCAGTGATATCAGGGCTCTCTCAGCCTCACCCACCTCACAGGGTGTCTGTTGTGGGGAGACTCCTTCAGGTAGAGAAAAGAGGCATATAAGAACCAACTCTTTTTCTTCAGTAATATCAGTGCTCTCTCAGCCTCACCCACGTCACAGGGTGTCTGTTGTGGGGAGAGGAAAGGGAAGGCGACTGTAATCTGCTTTGAGACTCCTTCCGGTAGAGAATAGCTGCAAATAAGAACCAACTCTTCTTCTTCTTCTTCTTCTTCTTCTTCAAGACAAATGGTTGCCCTTTAAAAAAGAGTTTGGGACATTGTGCAGGTGCTGCTTGAAGCTCTCCCAGTATTACCTTGCAAGGTGGGAGTTCTGGCCTCAATAAATACGCTCACACGTATTGGCGTGAAAAGGCCACAACTTTATTCACCGCAACCCCAGCGCAGCACCTTCCCATTCCACAGGTGCCAGCAGGGCGCCGGCAGCCTCCCGCTGCCTCCTTAACCAAGAAGGAAGGCCAGGAACAAAGGCCCCTTCCAGCCAATACTTTCCTTCTTCATGAATGTCACCTCCATCATCCTCACCCAAGGATGATGTGATGAGGCGTGAGCCCCTTCGCCTCTGGCCGTAACCCCTCTTGCGTCACCGGTGCCTGTCCCTCTTCCGCTCCCTATATTCCTCCATCTCTGCT
Source organism: Paroedura picta (assembly GCF_049243985.1). Classification (NCBI taxonomy): domain Eukaryota; kingdom Metazoa; phylum Chordata; class Lepidosauria; order Squamata; family Gekkonidae; genus Paroedura; species Paroedura picta. The sequence continues at coordinate 24,983,307 of NC_135370.1, read as the reverse complement.
TGGGAGCTACTGGAGCTGGCCCGGCTTCTTGACCTTGATCTGGAGCTTGAAGATTGGCTCCCCGCTGTACCTGCCCGTGACATTTCAGCCACAGCCCGAGAGTAACCTCTCCAAAAAAGCACAAGTCAGAATCTGAGGCATCTCTGGCCTGTGATGGTCCCTCTCCCTCTGAGCCATGGCCTCTACCTCGTCTACAGGCCCCAGACCCCTTGCGGCCTGAGCCTGGAGCAGCCCTCTTCTTTTTTGGTGGGGGGGGGCAACCCCTTCCTCCTCTCAAGCCCCAGGCCCTCAGGTTCAGCAGCCCTCCGCTGCCACCCTTGCCGCCTGCTGGTGGCCCGGCGGGGTTCATCCAGCATGGGGGTGCCCTCCGAGCTAGAGCTCCTGATTTGTTGAGCCCTGGTGCTACTTCTGCCAGACCCGCTGGGGACCCCCTTTTTGCTGTGCCTGTCCCCTTGACTGTATGCTGCGTGCCCGCAGTGCCTGCTGTGCTCCATTTTTGCACTGGAGTCCCCCTCAGGGCCCACTCCCCCATGCTCCCAAGGGGTCCTGGGTTCGACCCCCCCGGTGCCCGAGTTCCCACTCCGGCCCCTCTGTGCCGGTACCACCCCAGCCCAGGCCTCCCGAGCCCGCAGGGCACTTGCTCTCTGCCCCACCCGCCTGCCTGAAGCAGGTTCAGCCAGCACAGGCCGCTCCCCCACTCCCCCACTCCCGCGGCTCTCCACCCGTTTCGGGCCCTTCCTGCCACTGTTCATGGAGGTTAGAGGGATGGCTGAGGCCTGGGTGCTCTCTGGCTGGGCTGCGCCTGTCCCACTCCCAGCCATGCCACGTGCGCTGCCACACGAAAGGGGAAAACCCTGGAGCCCCGCAGGCATCTTCTAAGAGCTCCGGCCACCCGCCCCGGCTCCCACGAACCACTCCTGATGCGCCTGCCTTTTTTAAAATTTTATTTTGCAGAGCTGCCCAAATGCATCCAATTTCGGCCGCGTCCCAGCCGAAGAGGGCCAGCACAGCACAAGGCGCTCTCTTGCGCCTGCACTAGCCCTCTCCGGCCTATCACAGCGCACCACGCCACCGATACCGGCGCGTGTGCTCTCCGCCTCTCCCCCCTCTCCCACCCGCCCCACCCACCGCGGCAATGGCGGCCTCGGCTCAAGTCAAGCCGCGAATTACACCTGATGACAGAAATTGCTCCCCTGGAGAAAATGGCTGCTTCAGAGGGTGTTTTGGCCTCAGAGACGTCTTCTCTGGTACCTCAACGATCACATTCATTCTCGAGGCATCTCCATGCTCCTACTTGCATGGTCTGAAGAGAGGCCAAAATAACAACAACAACAAGCTGTCACTTTAACAATGTATCTGTTGATAGGCAGTTTTCTAAAACAGCCCAGAACCGACCAATGAAGCTAGAGAGAGAGAAATTCTGTTATACGTGCTCTAAGCTTTCTCTCTTTTGTGGGCTCAGTGGGCAGCTGCTAGACAGGGAGAGTTTGCAGGGGAATTGACAGAGATCAAAATCTCTCCAGCCTCGTGGAGGGAGGGTGTCGTTAAATGCCCCAGTACGCGGCCAGACTGCGGCAGGAATAATGCGGCCATTTTGTTCGAATCCGGAAACAAAACAAAGCAAAGCAATCACACGCTTACCCTAGCCCGGTTCCATTTTTTAAACTGATATTACTGCAGCGCTAAGAAATTCACACCAATGTGGTTATCATTACACACGCTTGATAGATTCAAGGTAATCTTTTTTTTTTCCCCAAAAAGGGGAGACAAGGTAATTGAGTGACGGACAGCCTGCACGCTTTGTCCTTCTGCCTTCAATTGTGTTCCGCCATCTGAAGATGAAATCGAGGCGATTTGGCGGTGGTGCAAGGCGTTTTATCAGGTAATTAGGAAGAAAATGGAATCCTCCACGGCCCAAATGACCTGGGCTGCATCCCAGTGGCAAAATACTCCGGACGAACGACATTTCGTCTGCCACGCTCAACCGCTTCCCCTTCCATTGCCTCCTATGGCTACAGCTGACCCGGGTGAGTCAGTGGCGGGCCGATGTACATGGGCCAGACAATCATTTCGGTGGTAACGCTCTAAATGCAAAGGAGAAACAGCCATCTTTCTTTTGGTTGAGTGCACCAGATCTGAGCATGGATCCCTGGGGATCACAAAGCTCCAGTTGTCATTTTGAAAAGCCAGTTTTTTCTCAGCCTAGCCCAGGGGAAAATAGGATAGCTTTATACATGCTACTCGGAACTTCTTGGAAGATAGGCCTCCCTATATAATATAACCATAAATATAACCATAACCAGAATATAACCATGTCACACAGGAAACGAATAAAAGACTTCCCACTTTCTGAAATAGTATGTTGTCAATTTCAATAGTGTTTGTATCCAATCAAGATTCTTCTTCTTCTTTTATAATGTACAAATATGACCAGTTATTGATAGATGCTAATGATATCTTCTAAATAATTCAAAACACAAAAGTATAAGTTAAAAATCACAATTAAACATCAATACCTTGTAATATACATAGACCAATGGTTCATCCAGTAAGGGAGGTAACTTGCATATCCACTAAAACGTAACCTCAAGAGCTTAGTGTTTAGTCATTGTTAATGTAAGTGTTTGCTAAATGACAGGAGTTTGTCCTCAAAGAGAGATCTTAAAGAGAAATACTCAGGCCCATTCCGCACCACAATCAATGTTGCAAATTGGTTTCGGAACGGAAAAAACGCCATTTTACATAGTGGAATTCGTCGTTATGCATACCTGCCTTTGTAGTGGAATCCAGTTGCGTTTCTATCGTTTCCCAAAGGTTTCTGGTCTCGGCAAAATTCGCTATCCAGAAAGCGATATTTGCCGAGCTTTGTCCCACCCCTGGCTGTCAATCAAACGAGCAGCCAATGGGCAGCTGTTATCATGCTCCCAAAAAGCTCCTTTCCCTTTAAGGCAGGTTTTTAAAAAAAACACACACACGTTGCAACGAATCTGTGTTGATTCGTTGCAATGGAGAGACCCATCTAGCTAGCAAGGGACTTTGCTGAAACCTCAACAATGGTAACGCACAGAACTTTTCCGCTAGTGTTGCAGATTGGTTGCAAGGGTGTAGTGCTTTCCAGAGGGTGAATCCACTTTTTGGGATTCCCCTGGAAGCGCTACAATGAAGCGCTTTTTGCGGATCGGTTTCAGGAGTGTGGCAGATTGTCTACAACGTTGTGCATAACTGCATTTTAGTAGCGATTACAATTTGCCACACTCCTGCTACAAAGAATCTGTGTGGAATGGCCCTCATAATAAACAGGAGCAGTCCCAATTCGTGTTGAGTCCAGAAGCACCCAGAGTTTCAGGAGCAAAGATATAATAATTCTCTCTATGTTAACAGAGTCCATGTGACGTCCATCTTATGATGTTGAGAGAAAGAAAAAATTTTGGTTCCAAAGCACCAAAGATCCCCAGGGATACGATGATGAATTTCAAAATGCATTGTGAGAGCAGTGTCTCTAAGGCAAAGTCTTAATCCACTGAGATGTTCGAGAATCCTCAGGGGTTTTCTGCATGTGATAAATTTAGTGACATGCTTACCTAATGTAGGTGCTATATTCTGGCCACTCCGCATGGGGTCAACAACATCCAGCGTCTAGGCAGTACCCAGCTCGCTACAGCCTCCATTTTAAAGCGTGAGTTGCAGAATTGCATAAAGTAGATTCACCAACCTAAAAAAGTGCTATCTAATGGAAAGCAACTAGCAGGCAGCCAGCAGAGGAAGGTATGGAGGCTTAAAAGCACTAAATGTTCGTGCCTCATCCCACCCTCACACCCACCTCCCTCTCCCTTGTTACCAGGGATGGGAATTTCTTTTTAAAAATGGCAAACATCCTGGAGCAACGAATAGGTGGACATGCGTGTAGGTAATGCCAGAAATAAAAAAAAAAATTTTCAAAGTTGTAACATAAAGCGTGCCTCTCGAAGGTTTTCTCCCTCCCTCCCCAAAATCAGGAATGGTATTAATTTTAAAATGTATCAAAGGTCTCGTGATCTCATAAGGGGTGGCATTTTAAAAGTACTATCCATCTATGATTCCATGCATAGGCATTGCAACATAGAAGTATGAATTAAAAAAAAAAATGGGCATCACAGGACCTTTAAACTGCATCAAAATATGGAGAAAGGGGATTGGTTGCCTGAATTGATTGACAGGTGGAAGTGAGTCGCGTATAAGGCACATTGCTGTCTTCTGCTATTTCCAGCAGCAGATGTGGAGGCTGAGATGCGTGAAAAGGCGGCAGACAAAGGTGAGACAGCAAAAAGGTAAGGAGGGGCTGGGAGGCGCAATATGATTTAGTGCTTTGCCATTCAGCTGGTGTAACGCTATTTTTACTGATGTGCGGAAATGGCCTCCCTTTAAGAGGGCAAGTGGAGAGAAAGTAAATGTAAAAAAATATACAGGGAGAGAAAATGTAAAGAATTATATAGGGGCATACAATTTGATATATGGTTTTTTTTTGATAAACTATCAACAAATGTATTGACTCTTATGACAAACCAACTGCTGGGTTTAGTGAAACAATCTATTGTCAACATGAATTTGCACACCCTACTCAATCCACAATGAAAGTTGCCAGGGGGGAGTGAACTCAAGGGCATGGTTGTAAGCAGTTCCCTCAAGTTGTGGTTTCTACACCAAGCAAATAAAGGTTGTACCGTGGGATGTCTGAAATAAGGTGCCAGTGTTTTAAAATGATAGACATAATTTGATTAGAAAATATAGAAAATTGAAATGAACAAGTTAATCTAGTAGGAAAACTTCTTCCCCTATATTGCAGTAAGTCCTCATGCTTAGATGAAAGAGCCCTATCATCTCCTCTGGGTACCTTCTTTGTCCCAAAAGTTCAGAAAGTTCCACACAAGCCTTACTGAAGTCTTCACTATGGGTGTTATTTCTCCTGTGCCACAAAAAACTAGCCAACAGACAAATGGTTTTTGAGATGAAAAAAGTGTTTCTATCCGTAGATTTGTGGTATGTGGAAGTTACCAATTTACCTGATGCAGTTAAAGTAACATAAATATCCAAAAAAAACCCTATTTCTTTATGGCGGGAGGTGGCTTTAAATTTAATAGACGGATGCTGTAAATCAGGGGTCATCAACCCCTGGTCTGCGGCCCGGTGCCAGGCCACAAAGGCCACGGTACCGGGCTGCCGGCAGCCACACCTGCCTCCCCCCACCCGCAGCGAGAAGGAAGGGAAGAGGCAGGCGCTGCCGCCGGCACGCCGGTGACGCAAACGCGCATGCGTGCAGTTGCTGTGTATGCATGTTAGCGCCCCCTGGTGGCAAAAACGTGCACGTGCAGTTGCCGCACATGTGCTTTAGCGCTCCCTGGTGGTGAAAGCACACATGCGCAGCGACTGCGCGTGTGCATTTTCGCAGCACCTGGGCCGTCGGCTCTGCCCTCAGCCCGGAGGTGGTCCCTGACCAGAGAAAGGTTGGGGACCGCTACTGTAAATTGCTCCAAAGTACAAAATCCCCAAACCTGTCGGGCTCCTTAAATAATTATATATCATCATGGAACTTACAGTAAAAAACGATATCAGAGTAACTTTTACAATGGCATTATAAAGCCCTACTTCCTCAATCTCCCTTATGAACAGATTTGCAACAGAAGATGCCACCGCAGATCCCAATGCGATCCTGTGTACCTGGAGTTATAATTGGCCTTGGAAATCAAACACATTATTTTCAGAAATAACATCCAAGAGGTTCAGTGAGAAGTGTGTAAGACGATGCTTGTCAGGTGGACTGTGAAGTTAATTGGACACAACATTGCTAGCCTCCTCTAAGGCAATGTTCATATCTAAAGCCCCTACATCCACGCTGTCCAAAATCGAATTGGCAGGGACATGCAGAGGCTCAGCAGAACTTATGAAATGAGTCATATCCTTAAGAAACACCACAGATAAAGGCATGTATTTTTGAAGGTAAAAATCAATAAACTTTGAAAGTGGCTCAAGAAGAGAATTCGGCTGCATCATGATGGGGTGTCCCTGTGGAGGACTGATGTCTTTGTGAACCTTTGGAAGTGCATAAATACGGGGGATGCTCGGATGCTTGTTTTCCGGAACCTTATTTTGGCTCGTTCTTACTTTGAATAAATCATATACTTCTTGGATTTCACATCTCTGGATCTTTACTTCCCTGCCTACAACCTGCCCCTTGGATGACATCCCTACCTATATCTTGTCAGACATACGGCGAGATGGTTTTTTGGCTATTAGTTTGGGGCGGCTGCATTGTATGTAAGCCCAGTCATGGAGAATTGTTTTATCAGGCTGTTGTACAAATGTGATCTTTATTCTTAGAGGCCTCCAGCAGCTCTCCGTCTTGCACAATTTTCTAAACAAATAAGCACATTACACTCTGTAATGTCCAATGTTATTTTTTTCCCTCCAGTTCCAAGACTCTGGGCAGTTACAGAGAACGTCATAAAAAATCTAAGAGCATAAGAGAAGCCATGTTGGATCAGGCCAATGGCCCATCCAGGCCAACACTCTGTGTCACACAGGGGCCAAAACCCAGGGGACATCAGCAGGACCATCAGCAGGGCCAGTACTCCAGAAACCATCCAACTCTCCCCCCAATTCTCCCCCCCCCCCAAGAAAACAGAGTATCACTGCCTCAGACATAAGAACATAAGAAAAGCTCTGTTGTTTTGGGCCAGTGGCCCATCCAGTCCAGTACTATGTGTCACACAGTGGCCAAAACCCAGGGGCCATCATGAGGTCCACCAGCCGGGCCAGAACTCCAGAAGCCCTCCCACTGGGATCCCCCCAAGCACCAAGAATTCAGACCATCACTGCCTAAACATAAGAAATTAAGAGAAACCATGTTGGATCAAGCCAGTGGCCCATCCTGTCCAGCACTCTGTGTCACACAGCGCCCAAACCCAGAGACCATCTGGAGGTTCACCAGCAAGGCCAGAACTCTGGAAGCCCTCCCACTTCTGCCCCCAAGCACTAAGAATATGGAACATCACTGCTCCAGACATACAGTAAGACCATAAGAGAAGCCATGTTGGACCAGGCCAATGGCCCATCCAGTCCAACATTGTGTCAAAAAGTGGCCAAAACCCAGGGAACATCATGAGGTCCTTCAGCAGATCCAGAAACCCAGTGACTTGCCCTGTTTTTGTTCGCGATCCTCTTGAGAAGAATGGCCCCTGGCCCCTCTTCTAGCCATTCACGTTGGATGCAAATAATCTAGATGACTATCCAGAACAGTATTGCCAACTTCTGTTCCAAGTTATTCTTGCAAAGACTCTTTAGAAAGAAAGAGACGACCGTTCAGTTCTTGCACATCCTATTAGCATCTTTCCCATTTACAACTCCACAGATCCTCGTGCTATTGTTTTACCTATTAGTCACTGCCTAATAAATTATCAGTAAATGCTCTCACATAAACCATTTATTATCTTGAACATCGGGTGATTGGGAGTCAAGACAAATTTCCGTCAATATAAATCTATGCGTATTGATTTTGCATGGCAACAGCCCTGGAATTATATTACAGGCCCAAGATAAATTTAACATATTTAACATTATTTTGTTGCTCCTTTACACAAGTGAGATCCTTGCCCATATCCAACCACACAGGCATAGAGGTCATATTTGTTAGCAAAGTTTAAATATGTAACGTGCCAGAGAGCCAACGGCTTAAAGAATAAAATAGTTTTATTTTGAAGAGAAACAATTTTATAAGGAAAAGAGGAGAGAAATAGTCCTAACTGTCTAACTGACTGAACGTTCTTCAGAGAAGGCAGGAAGTGTAATCAAAGGAGGACTTCCTCAATTGAGCCAACCAGAACACAGGAGGATAATATTTGAAGATATCAGGAAGTTCCTGACCTAAATATAACTACACATCACTGATGCCCCCTGTAGGATATTTGTTGTGTGCTGTTGAATTAGGCATGCTACAGATCTTGCTTATTCTGACAGTTACATCACCATTTCTGGTCCACAAGACCCTGGATGCAGAATGAGTGGCTTGTTGGGGCATAGCAAGAGAAGAAGATGGTGTATTTGCTGAAAGACAAAGGCCACCGTATTCCCTTCCCTGCTCTGAGCAACCCAACCTGCACATCTGCCCATAAGTGTGAACCTGTGAGTAGGGTTAGATTCACGAACCCAAGGAGATCCCTGCTGGATCAGACCAGTGATCCATCCAGTCCAGTATCCTGTCTCACACAGTGGCCAACCAGTTCCTCCAGAGGACCACCAACAAAGAGACTGAGGCCTTCCCCTAATGTTGCCTCTGGAATCCAGAGAATTAATGCCTCTGTATATGGAGGATATCCTCAGGCACCATGGCTAGCAGCCACTGATAGACTTATCCTCCATGAATCTATCAATATAAGAACATCAGAAGAGCCCTGCTGGTTCAGAGCAGTAGTCCATCCAGTCCAGCCTCCTGTCTCACCCAGTGGCTCCCTAGTTCTTCTGGAAGGCCAACAACAGGGCACAGAGGCTGAGGCCTTCTTAAGAACATCAGAAGAGCCCTGCTGGATGAGACCAGTGGGCCATCTAGCCTAGCATCCTATCTCACACATAGGCCAACCAGTTCCTCTGGAGGGCCAGCCACAGGGCAGAGAGGCTGAGGTCTTCCTAAGAACTTCAGAGGAGCCCTGCTGGATGAGACCAGTGGGCCATCTAGCCTAGCATCCTATCTCACACATAGGCCAACCAGTTCCTCTGGAGGGCCAACCACAGGGCAGAGAGGCAGAGATTTTTCGCCGAGAAAAACATCAGAAGAGCCTTCCTGGATCAGACCAGTGGTCCATGTAGTCCAGCCTCCTGCCTCACCCAGGTCCTGCATGTCCCAACACTAACTACTATACCAGACTGCAGTGGGTGGAGTGCCCCAGTCCAGGATAACAAACAAGATACGATGGGTGTAGGAGGTCAAAAATAGGATCATGGGGTTCTCCTGCCTTGGGAGGAGGAGTGATGAAATAACATTTGCTGTTTCAAACATTAATATTTTCTTGTTTCATTGATGAGATGTTTGGCAATGTTCTTTGGGTAGCTGGGGAACAAGACAGGCTGGAATTACTGGCGAGTGTGCGTCTTTAAAATATGCCCACGCCTTCCAGGGTATGCATAGCTGAAAATCTCAGCATATTTTTCATAGATCTTTTTTTTTTTCCACCCCTCCAAGTTTGGCAGACCTGACGGTTGCCTTGCCAAGTATATTTCACGAGTTCTTGACATCTCTCTCCGCTGGGCGGCTTCATCCGAGACGGGGCGCTGGTGGGTATCAGCAGCTGGTGCCGGAGCTGATGAATGTCCTCCAAAATTGTCACCGATAAAAATCAGAGAGAAATCTTATGCTGGGGATCTTTACCCGCCCGCAATTAGACATTCACAACAACTCTACTCTCTGCCCAGTGCATGCATGCACCCCCCCCTAAAATGTTGCTACATCTTGCTTTGTACAGATTTAAAATATAATCTTAGGGGGGAATGTATTTGTCTACAAAATGTGAAGCAAGTCTGCAAAATGCCTTCCAGCAGCTGCTGGGAAAAGTGTGATTGCCAGGCTCCAGTTTGGGCCTGGAGATCTTCTGGAATTACAGCTGTTCTCCAGACTGCAAAGATCAGTTCCCCTGGAGCAGGGGGTGGCCAAACTGTGGCTCTCCAGATTTCCATGGCAGGGACTCATGAGAATCGTAGTACATGGACAGCTGGGGAGCCACAGTTTAGCCACCCCTGTCCTGGAGGAAATGGAGCCTCCCTCTTTTGCTCAAACTGACCTTTCCCCAAACTCTCTGTTGGAATATGTAAGATCTGAAGTGGAACTTCCTGATATTTTTCAACTAATCTCCTCCTATGTCCTGATTGGCTCAGTTGGAGACTTTCTGCTCCTTTGAGTGGATTTTCTGCCTGATTCCCTCTGGAAAATGTTAGTCAGTCAGACTGTTAGAACTATCTCTTTCCTCTTATAGTCACAAAGGCTTTTTCTATTCTTAATAAAACTATTTTATTCTTTAAGCAACAGGGTGCTTAACATCTTGCATATTTAAACTCTGCCAGACATCTCCAAGAATTCTCCATCCCAGAGGTGGCAACTTGAAAGGCAGTCTGCCACTTGCTTTATGTTAGTCTACATCTTTACCTGGATTGCCTCAAGGACTTCATTCCACAATGGGGCGGGGGGTGAAGGGGAAAACTAGTTTAGGAAAGAACAGGGTTGGGGGGAGCAAGGAAAAACTGTAGGGCTGTTAAGAAATGTTTACATTCTGCAGGGGATTAGACTAGATCAGGGGTCCCCAACCCCCGGTCCCTGGCCCGGTACCGGGCCGCAAAGGCCATCGTACCGGGCCGCCAGCGACTGCACCTGCCTCCCCCCCTGCAGCGAGAGGGGGGAAAGAGGCCGGTATGGCAGCCGGCGCGGTAGCCGGCGCGGTAGCCGGCGCGGTAGCCGGCGCGGTAGCCGGTGCGCCAGCGACGCTAACGCGCATGCGCGGAACTGCCGCGCATGCGCATTTGCGCCCCCTGATGGCCAAAACGCGCTTGCGCAACAACTCTGCGCATGTGTGTTAGCGCCACCTGGTGGCCAAAACGTGCATGCGCGGCAGTTCCACGCGTGCACGTTTTTGCGCAACTGCGGCAGCCGAGCTGCTGGCTCTCCCCCACCCCTGGAGGCGGTCCCCGACCGGATGAAGGTTGGGGACCGCTGGACTAGATGACCCTGGAGACACCTTCCAGCTCTATGATTCTATGATTTTATTATTGTCCGGGCACAAGGGGGGGAACCCCAGTAATGCAGAGGGATGAAAATAGGACCTTAAGTTTGGGCCCCCAGGACATTTGTCTGGCCTCAACCAGGGCCAGAGCATTTTCGGCCCTGACCCCAACCTGGTGGGATGAGCTCCCAGAAATGCTGAGGGCCCTGTCGGATTTGTCAGCTTTCTGCAAGGCCTGCAAGACGGGGCTCTTCCACGAAGCGTTTGGTTGAGACCAGGGTGAGGTCCCGGAATTACAATCAGGGGATCCTTTAGTGTTAGTGTTGGTTAGACCAGGACCCTCGCTCCTTATGAGAGAGCTCTTTGACCATAAGATGGCAGGGGTTGGGAGTTTAGACTTCTATTGTATGGTCATCATTTAATGTTTTAAGGGTTTTTTTAGGGGTTATATTGTATTTTATTGATTTATTGTGAACTCCCGCGAGACAGTTTGAGAGCAGCAGTATATAAATTTAAAAATAAATAAATAAAATAAAAAATAAACTGAGGAATGCTTAGACTGCTGGTCAAGGAACTAAACTCTGAAGAATGAGGACTCAAGAAACTCACATTAAAAAAAAATTAAGACATTCCCAAAGGAGGAACTGAAAAGATCAGTTTAGAAGGGAAAGAGAACAAAAACTTTACATATTCTGCATCTGCGTAACTGTTAACTGTAATAATTGTGATTTATGATTCGTTGGGAGTGTTTTCAGGGTCCGGAGTCTCTCTGTGTCTCTGCTGTTGTCATGAACCCTGATTCATGCCCCCCTCCCTTGCTGTGGCCTCTCTGGTCCTAGTGTCATACAACTGTAAATCCTTTCCTGACTCCTAGCCTCCTCTGCATTCCACTGATGTTCCCAGCGGGGCCCCCTTATCTGGTTGATTCCAATGACCTTGCTAGGCCGGCGGAGACGAAACAAATGTAACTGTTAGGATCAAAGCCGAGCCATCTGGCCTGGCTTGGAAACTTTGCACCTCTGAGTATCTCTTGCTCTCCCGCCTAAACCCTTAGCCCCCCCTCCTCTATAGAGTCACCTCTGTAAGAATCACCTAATGTTTATTGTGCCTTCGTATCTGCCAAGACCTTTGCCCAATGGGTCTTGGCGCGCATCTGTATTTCGTACTGTCTGTTCAATAAAATTACTCTTTGGATTTTCACTTGCCTTGGGATCCTGGATGTTCCTTTATCACGGACTTTATTGACAGGGCTTGGCCTGATCCCTGACAGCTGTGCACTGTTTGGTGGTGGGAGGGGCCCCTGGGTCTCAAGGGGATGTTTTCATTGGCCCCGACCAAAGGCTTGGTGGAAGAGCTCCATTTTGCAGGCCCTGCAGGGATTGCACCAGAGGCCTTCTGTCTGTAATGACTCTTAGCTGTGGGTCTCTGTCATCTTATTTAAACTGCTAATTTGTGTGTTGGAATCTGCAAGATCTGCAGAGGGCATGATTCAGCAGCATATGAAGAATACCCTACATTGGAGGAAATGTGTAGTTAGCTTATTTCGATAGGAACGTCCTGATATTTTCAAATATCCTGTGTTCTGATTGGCTCGACTGGAGACCTCCTGCTCCTTTGAGCACACTTTCTCCCTGTTTGCCTACGATGAAGAACAGCAGTTATACAGTTAGCTCTCTCTCTCTCTCTCTCTCTCTCTCTCTCTCTCTCTCTCTCTCTCTCTCTCTCCAAAGTTGTTTCTCTTCACAGTAAAGCTATTTATCTTTAAGCAGCCGGTTATCTGTTCCTTTGCTTATTTAAACTCAGCCAACATATTTAAGGCCTGCTACAGGTGGTCAAAGACACAAACACCCAGTGCCTAAACAAACTGTTCCCAGGGTTTCGATCAGCACAAAAGATACCGAGAGAGGAAAAGAGTTCTGAGTCATGCCTAAAAAATGCAAGCCTATCTTATTTGGACCACTCCTAGGGGAAAACTGGCCAAGCTCCAAGCCCTCCGGGCTGCATAAACTTACAACCGGGATGAATTCCCCCCCCCCCTCCTCCGTTTTCTCCCTCCCTGATTATGCTGTGAAAATACAAGCCGCAAATTTGCTTTTCTCACAGGTGCTGCGAATCCATTTAATACAATTTATGAGACTGAATTAATTTTCACGACACGGGCAATTAATCATGCGGCCAGGTACCCTTACCCCGGCACAAAGACTCATTCCAAGATTGTTTTAATACTTGCCTTCCCCTCTCTAGACGAGGCAGGGGAGTCAGCGAGTGGAAGAGTTTAACACAGATCCATACTCATAAATAATTTTCCCCGGGCATCAACAAGAATGTGAGTGGAGCCCTGTGAATTACATTTTCCCGAAGACTCTCGCCTGCGAAGAGGGGCACCCATTTGGCTTCCCCGTCTCGAGCTGGATTCGGTGGTATCTCCTGCCATCTACTGATAGCGCAGAGACCCAGCAGATGCCGAGGTTTCGAATTCATTTGCCCACAGCAATGGGTCAGTGAGCATTAGATTTGGGTAGGACATAATAGACAAACTAATATAATCTAATCAAGCAGAAACTCATTTGTTTCTTCTGTTAGAACTGGTACTTTTTTCTTCATTTCTTCCTCCCTTTCCCTCCCTCCCTTTCCCTCCCTCCCTTTTCTCCCTTTCTCCCTTTCTCCCTTTCTCCCTTCTTTCTTTCTTTCTTTCTTTCTTTCTTTCTTTCTTTCTTTCTTTCTTTCTTTCTTTCTTTCTTTCTTTCTTTCTTTCTTTCCTTCCTGCCTTCCTTCCTTCCTTCCTTCCTTCCTTCCTTCCTTCCTGCCTTCCTGCCTTCCTTCCTTCCTGCCTTCCTTCCTTCCTTCCTTCCTTCCGTCCTTCCTTCCTTTTCAGTAAATAATAAATAAGTAAGCAGTGCACATAATCTGGAGCTTACTTGTAATTCCAGGAGATCTGCAGGCCCCATCTGGAGTCTAGTTACCTAGTCGATTGCTTGGTTTGCTACAACCCCACGTTATAAAATTCCAACACTGAAGGGAAGCGAAGGAGTGACAAGATGTGTGCATTTCTCACAGTATACAGTCTGCAGTGCTACTGACAGGGTTAAAGGTAAAGGTGAAGGTATCCCCTGTGCAAGCACCGAGTCATGTCTGACCCTTGGGATGACGCCCTCTAGCGTTTTCATGGCAGACTCAATATGGGGTGGTTTGCCAGTGCCTTCCCCAGTCATTACCGTTTACCCCCAGCAAGCTGGGTACTCATTTTACCGACCTCGGAAGGATGGAAGGCTGAGTCAACCTTGAGCCGGCTGCTGGGATCGAACTCCCAGCCTCATGGGCAGAGCTTTCAGACTGCATTTCTGCTGCCTTACCACTCTGCGCCACAAGAGGCTCTACTGACAGGGTTAGTATCAGCTTATTTATTTATTTTTCTGGGATATCGGTTTGTTTATTTATTTTTCCATTTATACTCTGTCCGCTTCCAGCACTGCTGGCTCAACATTGTTATTTAGAAATGCATTACATAAAAACAGGCAATTAAACTGCTTAAAACAATCATAACCATTATGTGGCAACCTCAGAGGATCTCGTTTTTCAGAGGAGGGTATCTGCACAAAGCAGTCTGTGAAACCCTGGGGTTTCTTGATGGCCCTGGAAGGGTTTTCTTGATTGGATGCAAGTTAATTAATTTTAACACAGTTTTAAGATGCGTTGAACATTCATCGGGTGATATGACTAAAATGGCCAATGATTCGCCAGGAGGGGGCAGGAAGGGGAAGGGACCCAGGTGGGCATGTACACAGCTATGCTTCCCAGCCATATTCTGTACAATCGCACCACTTCTGGGGGTTCTTGAAGCCTGAAGAATGTTTCAGGGGGTTCTCAACAGTAAAAACATTGAGAAAGGCTGGTATAGAGGGAGCTTGACGATGTTAACCAAGCCGTCCAGATGTTCATTGGCCCCAAGGAAATGTCTAGCGCAGGGGTAGTCAAACTGGGGCCCTCCAGATGTCCATGGACTACAATTCCCAGGAGCCCCTGCCAGCATTCGCTGGCAGGGGCTCCTGGGAACTGTAGTCCATGGACATCTGGAGGGCCGCAGTTTGACTACCCCTGGTCTAGCGGAAGAGCTCCATCTTACAGGCCCTGAAGAACTGGCTCACTTCCGTCAGGGCCCTCAGCTCTTCCGGGAGCTCATTCCACCAGATCGGCATAGTCAGTCAAGCAGTCCCTCAGATATGCCGGGCCCTGACCGCGTATGGCCTTAAAGGTCAATGCCAGAACCTTAAAGCGAATCCAGAATTCAACTGGAAGCACAGGTCAAACATGGAGTACGAGTGAGGAGCCGTTCAGCCACATTGTGGACCAGCTGTCGTTTCGTGATCAACGTCAAGGGAAGGCCCATGTAGAGCGTATTACAGAAGTCCAGCCTGGAGGTGACCGTCCCATGGATCCCCTATAGCTGTTCTAATGTTCTTATACATCTGAGGTTCTCCCACTATCTCCCACTCCCACATGATCTCCCACTATCACAATTGATCACCGACAACTCAGGTCAGTTCACATGGGGAAGTTGTCTGCTTTGGAGGGGGGACTTGGTGGCATTCGACCCTTCCGAGGACCCGGCCAAACTTTCCCTCTCCAAACTCCATCCCCCCCCCTCAAAATCTCCAGGTGTTTCCCAACCCAGAGGTGACAACCCTAACTTCATCCCAGCAGGACTTTGGCTTTGGGTGCCCCTTGTACCCGGATGTTGTCGTCCACCAAATGGGCCAGGGAGAATAAAAGGATACCATTTTGTGCGTTCGCTTTTGTTCTGGCAACTTTCTTAATTGTGGCGTTGTCATTGATTAATTTTTGCTTTGGAGGGAAATGTCACCGGTGAGTCAAAATTCCCTTTTCGGGAAGACCATTCTCCCATCCGAACTTTGCCTGATGAGAAAGAGCTTTCATGGCATGGCACTCTTTCGTGATAAGCACTGGCCCAAAGTACACATATTTATTAATGTCCACGCTTCACCTTGGCAGGCTTTTGACCTGCTCTTTATGGGTCAGGGAACATTCTCAGTTGTACGAGATTACTCATCTCCCACACATCCTGATATTCCGTGCGAGTAAGTGGAAACTTTCTCCAAATGAAATGGCTCCCCCCCCCCTTTCATCCCACACCCAAGTATTTTTACACAACACAGTCCTCGGCCAGTACAAGACGGATTTTTAAACATGATTGATCAGCTTCGTTTCTAAGTCTCCTTTCCTCTCCAACGGGGACGTCGTTCTCCTTTCCTCCGA
The DNA here is from genome assembly GCF_049243985.1 of Paroedura picta. Classification (NCBI taxonomy): domain Eukaryota; kingdom Metazoa; phylum Chordata; class Lepidosauria; order Squamata; family Gekkonidae; genus Paroedura; species Paroedura picta. The sequence continues at coordinate 24,967,297 of NC_135370.1, read as the reverse complement.
TTTATTTTCACAACAACCCTGCGAGGTGGGTTAGGCTAAGAATATGGGACTGGCCCACAGTCAGGAGGGATCTCCGGGGTCATTTAGTACAAGACCCTGCAGAATGCAAGAAATTCACAGCTACCTGCCCAGCCACTGTGACCCCAATTCCATAATCAGATGATGCCCCCTTTAAAAAAACAAAAACAAAACAGAATCCCTGGCTAGTCTGGGCTGGAAGAAATTTGCCTCCTGATCCCAAAGTAGTGATGGTCATTTCCCTGGGCATACAAGGAAGGGCCACAGGAGCCAAGCACTGACCCAGTCCCTTCTGCCCACCCACTCACAATCTGCCCTAGTTCACAGAATCACACCATGCGAAAAGGGGGATTTGAGCAGGATCACCCCCAGGCCCTAGTCCGACACACTCACCCTAATATCACCCTGGAGCATCAGGTTGCCAACTTCCAGGCATTGGCTGGAGATCTCCTGGGAATACAACCAGAGGCAACTCTTGGTGGGTACATTTTTGAAGATTTGGGGGACAGGGCATAATGCGACAAAGCTCACCCTCCAAAGCTGCCATTTCCTCCAGGGGAACGGAGAAACCTGGCAACCGGCAGGCGATTGGGGAGGAGGGGCTGACCAGGAGAAAGAGAAAGACCCTAAACCTTGTTGCCAGCATTGTGGAGAAGGTAGCATGATCACAACAGGACTTCCAGGCGATGCTCTGGTGTCTGGGCAAAAACTCTATGGTAAAACCAGCTTCTACCATAGAGATTTTTTTCCCCAAATACCAGCGTGAATCCCGGAAGTCACTGGCGTGATGATGTCACTTCCTCTGCAATGCTCCTTTGAGCATTCTTCTTGCCTGCTTTCTCTCTGGAATGTTAGTCGGTTAGACAGTTGGGACTCTCTCCTCCCTTACTCACAAAGTTTGTTTCTCTGCTTAATAAACGTATTTTACACTTTTAAGCAAGTGGAGTTTTGCTCTCTTGCACACTTAAACTCTGCCAACGGTAGCCTCATTTAAGACTGTCTCACACAACAGCCTTAAACTTCAAAACAGAAACGTTTCTTGTAGTAGTCATAGTCATAGTAGTGCTAGAAGAAGAAGAAGAAGAAGAAGAAGAAGAAGAAAAGCTACCGTTCTGGGAAATCCCCAAATCCCACCTGGGGCTTGGCATCCCAACTGCCAAATCTAAGGGGGGGGGGGGAAACCTGGAGATTTGGGAATAGAATCTAGGGAGGACAGAAACCTCAGTGAGGTACAATGTCCTTGGGTCCACCCTCCAGAGCAGCCATTTTCTCCAGGAGAATTGATCTCTGTAATCTGGAGATGCACTCTGGAGGCTGGCATCCCTAGCTCTGCAAAAGCAAAGGAAATGGCTCCAGATTCCTTCAACAATTTACAGTTTCCAGGGCTGGGCCGTCAAAGGGGCTGGTGGGCCCAGCTTCGGAAACTGGACAGAGTCCCGAGCACTTTAATTCTCATTATGCAGGAGAGAGTTGTTCGTCACCCTTGTTTTCAAACAAAACATTGTTGTCGAAAAAGAACACCGGAAACCCTGCATTTCTCATCTTGCTGAGAGGCAAATGTAAACAGGGGGAAGGAACTGATGCAGAACGCCATGCTGGATCAAGCAGATGCCCAACTGTGACCAGGATCCAGTTCGGAGTCTACAGTTTGCTGCCACCTGAGGGATCTCTGTGGCTGGAGATCTCCCGGAATTACCGCCGGTTTCCTGCCAACAGAGATCAGTTCCCCTGGAGAAAAATGATTTCTTTCAGAGTTGGTCTTTACGGAATTGTACGCAGCTGAAGTTGTCCCCCAGGCTTCACCCCCAAAATCTCCTTAATGCATCAGTTTGTAATGATACCTGCATAAGAATGGGTTTTTAATTACAAGTGGGAAGGTGTCAATGGGAGATTCGGAAGAGAGGGATTGACAATAAGGCTGGTTCAGTGGTGGAATCGGTGTTCCAGGCACACAGTGAGCATGTCCACTTTGAATTCTTTTAAGCAGAGATTGAACATTCCTTTGTCAGGGATGCTCTAGGTCATATTGCTTGGGAGACAGGACTGGACAGGATGGTCTTTAGGCCTTTCTGACTTTTTGACTGTATGTTCCGTGTACATCAGCAGTCGCTGAAGGGTTAACAGAAGAACAGAAGAGGAGCCATGCTGGATCAAGCTTATGGCCCATCTAGCCCAACACTGTGTCACATAGTGATCAAAACCAAGGGTCCATCAGGAGGTCCACCAACTGGGCCAGAACTCCAGAAGCCCTCCCACTCTTGCCTCCCCCAAGCACCAAGAATACAGAGCATCACTACCCGAGACATAAGAACATAGGAGAAGCCATGTTGCATCAGGCCAATGGCCCATCCAGTCTACCACTGTACCACACAGTGGTCAAAACCAAGGGTCCATCAGAATGTCCACCAGCTGGGCCAGAACTCCAGAAGCCCTCCCACTCTTGCCTCCCGCAAGCACCAAGAATACAGCACATCACTGCCTCAGACATAAGAACATAAGAGAAGCCATGTTGGATCAGTCCAGTGACCCATCTGCTCCATCCGTCTATATCTTGTGCCAAAGAGCCACCGATGTACCTCTGCTCCAGATGTTTCTTCAATCCCCTCTTGAAGCTGACTGTGCTTGTATACACCACCACTTCTTGCAACAGTGAATGCCATGTGTTAATAACTTAAATTAATTTGCCGCCAGCTCTCAGTTGGGAAATACCTGGAGATTTGGGGGTCAAGCAACACCAGAGTAAAGCCTTGGCCTCTATGCTCTGTTGTTGGCCCTCCAGAGGAACTCATTGGCTACTGTGTGAGACAGGAGGCTGGACTAGATGGACCACTGCTGTGATCCAGCAGGGCTCTTCTGATGTTCTGAGGAAGCCTTCAACCTCCATGCCCCATTGTTGACCCCCCAGAGAAATGGTTGGCCCCTGTGTGAGGCAGGATGCTGGACTAGATGGGCCACTGGTCTGATCCTTTGGGGCCCTTCTTCTGCTCTTATGCCGTCTCTCCAGACCTCCTACTTCCATGGAGACTCACGTGGCGCATCGAGGTTCTCCACACGTTCTCAGGTCACGGAGGGAGATGGCCGGGGACCAAGTAGTCCTCTTGCCAAGGACGGCAGGGCCTGGAATCTTCCAAGGCAGCGCTCCTCGCTGACCTCTGCTCCTCCTGCTCTTCCCAAACACACACATACGCAGCTCTCTGATCGGATGGTGGCATTGTTTCAGAACTTGAACCGAGGCCAAACTTGGCCTTCGCTTTCCAGCAGCTCAGGAAACGTTCTGTTCTCACACTCTAATGGCTCTCCTCTAATGAGCACATGAAAATAACAAGGGGGTTCAACGAAAAGCAATTGTGTTTCTGCGGCAGGGCGGGAGGAGGGGGAAAAAAGAAATTATTTAAAAGCCAAGGCCTCTGTTTTCCACTTCAGCGAGAAAACGACAGGGGTTTAAAAGCTCACCTTTCAAAAGGGCAAGTGCAACTGTTTAGTTCTTTGGGGGAAAGGCTCTGTTTTAATTGTACGGTTGTGGCAGAAAAACAGGCCCCCAGAGACATGGATAAGCTCGATGGTCAGCAGCAAGGAAAGTGGGAGGCAAAATTCGTCCCTAAGAAGAAGAAGAGCTGGGTTTTTTTTGGTGCTCTGCTTTTCACTACCCGAAGGAGTCCAAAAATGGCTGACAAACACCTTTTCCCTTCCTCTCCCCACAACAGGCACCCTGTAAGGTGGGTGGGGTTAAGAGAGCTCTGAGAGAACAGCTCTAGGAGAACTGTGACTAGCCCAAACCCAAGCAGGATTGTCTGCAACAGGGGAGGGGTGTTCCCTGTCCCTATGGCTTAACAGCTGGGGATAATTCTCATCTCCGAACTGCAGAGATTATTATTATTATGCATATTATTATTCATATTAATTTAAGGTGCAGAGCACTTTACAGCACGCATGGCAACAGATCCCACAGGGGTCCCAGCATGGTGCCCTTGGGCAGTATGGAACCTCCAACATCTTTATTGGCACTCAGCAAGTGTTGTTAGCAAGGGGGTGGTGCCAGATCAGGCACTTGACCAGCAGTGCTTCCAATTGGCCCCTGGAGTCCCACTAGGCTTGGCAGATTAGTGGCAGCTGCCCCCAAAGCGTGAGTTTTATTCCCTCTCTTTTTATCTGAAGAAGTGTTCATGCAGACAATCGCTGATACCCAAAATAAAACTTTGTTGGCCTTAAAGGTGCTGATGGACTCAAAGTTTGTCCCGTAGCTTCAGACCAAAATGGCGAGCAACCTGAATCTATCCTCTTTTACCATTGCATTTGGGCTTCTCCTGTGTCACCTGTTGCAGCACACCTTTTATACCTGGTTCCACATCCCATGGCAGCCTTTTTGTAGATGGCTCCGCCTCCTGTGGCAGCCATATTTGGCCGCAGCCACCACCCTCTGCCAAAATTCCATAAGAAACTCAAAACGGTTGGTGAAATCCAAGAGGCAAATCTCTGCTGAGAGAAGTGTGGGCTTCTGGAGCATGGTCACTTTAAGACAAGCCTTGCAACTGGCAACCAGGAAGTCTTTGAACTGACACCCTGGCCAATCAGGGAAGACTGCTTAGCTATGTCAGCATTGGAGGCATGGAGCAGGAAGTTAATTCGCAAAAAGCAGAAATCTACACTTATATTGATGGCAGTTTTTCAAATATCGCGACTTATATCTGCTCCTGGATATCGCGGGGGAAAGGTAGGGTCACTGCAGATCAATCATGGATGTTGCAGAGGGAAAATTTAAAGCGCCCAAAATCAAAATGGAAATCAAATTCTGTGCAGAGGGGAGGGATTTATTCGGGCTGGGAGTGGATAACCCTGGACTTTGGCTCTTTTCGACCTCTCCACATTATTGTTGCTCCTGAGACATAATTACGTAGGACCTGAACTATTTGGGCTGGGGGTGGCATAGCCCATTTCCTGGCTTCAGTAAGGAGATGCCACTGATTGAGCTACCCAAAAGAGAGGACACAAGGAAGCCTGTATAGAAGCATAAACTAGCAGAATCCAGAGTAATAAGTTGACACACAAGGAGTCTTCAATCTTCAATGCAATATCTGTTTAATGGTTCTCAATATGTTTCGCTACACAGCGCTTTGTCAAGGGATTCTACAAACTTAGAAATAGAAAAATACAAAACAATGCATAGTACTGAAATATAAGTCAAAATGTAAAGAATGTCATGAAGACATACAAAACAGCATTTGAACAAATTAATTCAAAAAAATTACTTGCATAGCAGAAAAACTTAGGCAAAATGCATACTAGCCTAGCTACACTACATAAATGTGTACAACAACAATCTAAACACCGCCCGCGGTGCTGCGGGCTCCGCGGACTAAATAATTCGCTAAGGGGTTCTGGGGCGGGATGTGTCCATGATGAGGAAGGGTCCGGATTGGACCCTTCCTCTAGACAGACAATCGCCGGGCAGGGAGCCCCTGGCAGCCATGCTGCGTGCGGCTGCCGGGTCAGGCCGCTGCTCCAGGGAGCCCCCGGCAGCCGCACGCAGCACGGCTGCCAGGGGCTTCCTGCCCGGCGGCCTGATGCGGCGAGAGGCACTTTGCGCCTCTCACCCCATCAGGCCGCCCCCTCAAAGAGCCACCGCCCCAGAGAGCCGACCCAAAGGACCGCCGCCGGGGGACACGCACAAAGGTTAGTTCCTAGCGCCCGCTGTATTCCTCATACAGCGGGCTATATTACCAGTAATAAATATAAAAGGTCTGCCTGCTATGTGTTAATTTGATATGTATTTGTCTATAGACTAAACATTTTAACAGCCAGTATCTGTAAAAACAAACAGATACATTAGGAGGATGTAGAACATAAAAAGACAAACATAAAAAGACACTAAACATAAAAAGACACTAAAATATAACATACCATGTAGTCCCAATTGAGGCATAAGAGAACAGGAGAGCCAAGAAGGGGAAAGTGAGACTATCCCTGTTAAGAGCCCTGTTGAGAGCCAGTTTGGTGTAGTGGTCAGGAGTGGGGACTTCTAATCTGGCGAGCCAGGTTTGATTACCTGCTCCTCCTCTACCTGCAGCCAGCTGGGTGACTTTGGGCTGGCCACAGCACTGATAAAGCTGTTCTGACCAAGCAGGAATATCAGCGCTCTCTCAGCCTCACCTTCCTCACAGGGTGTCTGTTGTAGGGAGAGGAAAAGGAAGGCAACTGTAAGCCGCTTTGAGCCTCCTTTGGGTAGAGAAAAGTGGCATATAAGAACCAACTTCTTTTTCTTTTTCTTCTTCTTCTTCTTCTTCTTCTTCTTCTTCTTCTTCTTCTTCTATCTGTGGGTTCGAATGGAGCCACTGGGATTTTGATCAGCTCTTTATTAGGATCTCAGCATGAGGTTACAACAGACAAAGCTGAACCTGGAAACCCCAGAAAAAGCCCAACTTATACACAGTAGCAAACAATGGATCTCCCCACCATTGTGCGCTTTTGGTGGGGAGGCATTGAATCCCTTCTCTGGAGGGACTCAGGATCCAGCTAAGCCCAAAAGTTCCATCTCTTTCCCCCACCTCATATTGTTTCTCTTCTAAATAAAACTATTTTATTTTTTAAAGCTGTCTGGTGCTTTTCCCTCTCTTGCATATTTAAACTCTCCCAACAACAAAATGGCTACCCACCTGAATCAGTCGCCACCGAAGGTACCTTCGTTCTGTTGCACCGACACAGCCACTCACCTGGATCTCTCTCATACACAGAGAGAGGCAAGGATGCTTCTTTTAACTCTCTCTTCTCCAATTGCTTAAGAGGGGACGGAGGGGAGGGGCAGGAATGAGTTCAAAAGACAGAGCTCCCGTCATGGTTACCTTGATTTCAGCACTGGCGACAGGAGGTGGGAATGCTGGAAATTGACATGATATTCTTATGTGACCCAGAAGTGATGTAGGCATCTCAGGGAGGTCACTACAGTGGCACTCTGGCTTTTGGGCAAAATCTCTATCGTAGAATTGACTTCTTCCATAGAGGAGCTGCAGGCCTTGAGGGAGCTTTCAGTATTCCACAGGAACTGCAAAACGGAGTTCTTCCGCCAGGTCATCGGGTGAGGCTGGGCCTCAAGGACGATCTGGCCTCCCCTTACAGCAGCAGTAGCAAAGACCAACTAGCGCCCTCTGTCTCCCCCCACCCCTCTGGGATGGGTTACTGAGGGGCGGTATAGATAGGTTTGAGGTTGTTGGGTTTTTTTGTCGCATCTTGTTTTATTGTGATTGTTTTATTGTGTTTGTCAACTGTATGTATTCTTGTTTTTATGGGTTTTATTGTATGGTTTTACTGGGGTTTTATATGTTGTAACTCGCCTCAAGCCTCCGGGAAGAGACAAGTAAGAAATCCAAATAACAACAACAACAACAACAACAATAATAATTTTACCCCCAAACCAGGGCCATGTAGGGATGTTGTGTTAATTTTCAGCATTCCTTTCGCCGTCGTTATTCCCGTGGGGGTGGTAATTGGGGGGGGGGGGCTGATGCTGCCTGAAAATGTGGGACCCCTGCCCCAACCAGGGTTTCTGGCAACCTTCACTTGACTGCAAGCTTTGAGTAAGATGGCTGTGAGAAATCATTTTACCGCAGTAACCAAAGTGGTCGTGTTAAGCAGAACACCATGTCCCCTTATCAGGGTCACTAAATGTTCCCACACTTGGGAAGGGGGTAGAACTTTCGTCTACACAGTAACCATACATTTGTTTCTAAATTTGTGGTGTGCCAAGTTCTGCTCCCTTTCCTCCAGAAACCATTTCTGCCACGGGGATCTTTCTCCCGTTTGTGAGTTTGCTTTCTGCTTAAATGCACCGGAGGTAGTACTTTAACACAGTGGTCCCCAACCCCCGGTCAGGAGACCGGTACCGGTCCGTGGATCAGTCAGTACTGGGCTACGGCTCCTCCTCGTCCTCGTCCCTGGCTGCTACCTCAGGGGCTGCCCTGCCACTCTGCACTTTGGTGCTCTCTAGCAGCTGCCATGGCTGGGGCTCCCCCTCGATGTGGCACTGTGCAGCTGCTGCTGAGCACTCCCCAGTGGGTGGCAGGAAGTCAGGGGCACTGGTGGGAAAGCAAGTGGATCAGGGGCTCAGGCGGCAGCAACGATGTCCCTCGGCAAAAGACTACCCCCCTTCCCAGGCCTCAGTAGAATTGTCAAGCGTTGACCGGTCCCTGGTGATGAAAAGGTTGGGGACCACTGCTTTAACACTATAAATGTGTTAGCCTTTTCTCAGGAAATGTACTCTCACAGAAGGACTATCTGGAAAAGAGGCACGAGTTGTCTTGGGCCTGATGATTGCCTCTCTGAAAATGTCCCTCAGAGAGCTCTTCGCCCTGCAAATACTAACCTGCTGACCAGCCACAGCCTGTTGGAATGAGTTGCCAAGTAAAGCGTGAGCCCTGAGGGAGTTTCCTGAGTTCCGGAGGGCTTGCAGGATGGCACTCTTCCACGAGGCATTCGGTTGAGGCCCATGACCACCATCACCATCAAGTCCGGCCCCCAGCCAGACTCCCCCCCCCCCCCACACACACACCATCCTCCATTCTGTGCCTGGTTGCCATCTTATTTCCAGGCACAGAAAGGAGAGCACAAACAATGTGTACGGATCTTTAAAATGTATTTTAAGACTTAAATTTATTGTACTGAAGAAGAAGAAGAAGAAGAAGAAGAAAAAGAAGAAGAAGAAGAAGAGTTCTTATGTGCCACTGTTCTATACCCGAAGGAGTCTCAAAGCAGCTTACAGTCTCCTTCCCTTTCCTCTCCCCACAACAGACACCCTGTGAGGTGGCTGAGAGAGCCCTGATATTCCTGCTAGGTCAGCACAGCTTTATCAGTGCCGTGGCGAGCCCAAGGCCACCCAGCTGGTTTCACGTGGGGGAGTGCAGAATTGAACCCAGCATGCCAGATTCGAAGTCCGCACTCCTAACCACTACACCAAACTGGCTCTCTATTCTATAGAATAGAATGCCATCTTTTTATTGTAATAACTAGTAACTAAGCCCGCTGTAGTCCAAATACAGCAGGCGCTAGCGGGCCTTGTGAGTTTGGGGGAGAGTCTTTCCGTCTCTCCGTCTCCCGGGCCCACCATGGAGTCGTGGCATATGGCAGCCTACGAGCCACCACCGCCTACTCCCCCCCCCCCCCCCGTCCTGGAGCCTACCGGCAAGGTAGTCAAGAGTATCATTATTGTGGCGAATCCAGTGGCAGCTCCGGCGCTCCCGCAGGCGCCCTTGCAGCCACTCGTGGCTGTGTGGGGCGACAGGCGATGTCGCGGGCGGGGTGGGTGAGGGCGGTAGTCTCACCGTGGATCAATAATAGATATTCCAGAGGGGAAATTTAAAGCACTAAATATCGGAATGGAAATCGAATAAAGTGTAGATTACTTCTTAAAATTCTGGGTCACTGTGGATAAAAAGCCCAATGCAGATTCAGCCAAGGTTTAATGAAACTTAAAATAGTTTATTGAGCATAGATTTTCCTCATCACTTGACATTAGGACTGCAACAAAAGCTTTCCCTGTTTCCAGCTTCCCTTGGGGAAAAATGATTTCCTGAAAACAGCCTTCTTCGTGAGAACATCCGTTTCCCGGCCCCACCTGGCTCCTTCTGGGCCTGTATCTGCTGCTTCCCGGCTGCCATTTTGCCTCCGCATTGTAGCGTCAGCATCTTCCTCTGTAATTAGCCACATGGGCAATCCTATTGATAAATTTGTGAAGTGGATGATGTCACGATGTCACGAGTCATCCCAGATGGGCAAATGAGAGCTCAAAAAACAAAAAAAAGCCCAAATTTATAAGGCAGCTTAAAAAGAAAAAGAAAGAAAGCAGCCCATAGCCCATCCTAAGTAATATGTAAAGCAGGGATTCCCAAGTAGTTCCTGTGAGTGCCAGATCACCCACGTAAGGTTGCCACCTGCAGATTGAGATATACTTGGAGATTTTGCTGGTGAAGCTTGAGGAGGGCAGAAATTAGGGAATTCAGTGAGGAATAACCCATAGAGTCCACCTGCTCCAGGTGAACTCATCTCTGTCTCCTGGAAATCTATTGTTATCCCAAGACTTCTCCAGTCACCACCTGGAGGTTGGCAACATGACACCCACATACACTTTCCCCAGTGTCCACCAAGTGTTTTTGGAAAGTGGGTGGAGTCAGGCGGCCTTTAGCCCTGGAAGGCTTCTCATTGTCCACTGGAGATATGATTGGCTGGGCAGATTTTGAAAAAAAAATTGCTTCACTGTGGCAGCCATTTTGTGGCAGACTCCACCTCCTGCAGCAGCCATTTTGTGGCTGTGTCGACTGCACATTGTCACATTCCAAAGCTGCCCACAGCCTCAAAAGGTTCATCCGGTGTAAGAACATCGGATAGAAGTGGCAAGATTGCCAGCATGAATGAAAATCACATTTCCAAGACTTTGTTCCCACCTAAGGTTGCCAGGATGCCCAGTATGGTGGGAAACATCCCACACTTGGGGTTTGGTGCTCCTGCTACCGGTCAATGGAAGTTCTGTGCCCCTGCTACCATATGGGCAATATTTAGGATTGAAATGAGACCCCACTCACCAGGAGAACTATAATTATCCTTCTGAGGATCTGTTCAATAAACTATGTGAAAGGATATCCAGTATGCATACCAAATATGGCTAGATCACAGGCAGATAAAGTTCCCAGGAAGGATTCATTTAAGAAATAGAATTAAAAAAATGAAAACAGAATCACAGGTCCCTTGGACTTTACACCCAAAGCTAGGTATATCCAGAGGAGTATCTTAAAGCACTGGCATATAATTAACCATCTCCCAGGATGCTCCAAACCTCCATTGATTTCCTTTAGGAGGACTAAACATTTAAGAGAATCATTAGTACACTCTGATACAAAAAGCTATGAGAATAGTCACAACTCCAGTAGACATAAAAGGACATTTTCATTGCAACAAAGGTTTAGCTTGTCAGTTTACTCTGAAGGGTTCTAGTAGAAGTAGAAGTGTTACTTTCTCTTTAAATCGTTTTGAAACTGTGCGGCAAAACATATTGACTACATAATCCAATATCCCTGTCCAAAATGTTATGTAGAACATTGTGTAAGGATCTTAGAATACAGATTGAGAATTAGAAATAGGATCCTTGAAGCCCCACTGGTGGAACAATTCTTAGAGAGAAACCATACACCAGAAGACAGTGGGTTTGCAGTCGTTAAGAAATTTAAGATTGAATCAGTTCAACTGGGCTGTAAGAAGAGGTCTTATGCAACAAGAATCATATTATATTTTTAAATTAAGAATTTATACCCCATTTGGGCTTAACCAGAATTTAGATTATACCTGCTTTCAAGAAGTTCTACAGAGCTTTAAAATCTTGCGCTGGCAATTTCAGTATAGCAATCTGAGTACCGTCAGTCTTGTCAAACTTATTTACTTGTTGATTTTACACCTGTGTTGCATCCCATGTATGCAGTATGCAGGTCTTAGGATGGCTTAGAAGGCTCGTTTCTTCTCTTGAAAACAGAAGGAGGAAAGTTGCCAGATCAGTATGAGATCGATTCCGCACCAGTGGCACCACTCAGGATGCGTTGTGGTGGAGCATGACCTTTTACCAGGGCGGACCTGGTCCGCCCCGGATTTCTGCATCCTGATAACTCAGACAGGGCAGAAAGGTTCCATGTTGTGGTAAGGTGGCGGGGGGGGGGTTATTTGCAGGAAGGTGGGATTGCTTTACAACGAGGTGCTGTGAAGCACCGTAGAGCTGTCCTGAACCTTTTTTGTATCTACCGGTGCACCATAGATGGGGAGGAGTCAGTCCTGGAAGGGCCTGCATCAAGCTAGGCCCCGTTGACCCCCGAAGCAGCTAAGGGATCGTGGGCCTGGTGCACTTTAGGCCCCCGTTGCCCCATTTTAAGTGAACGCAGATATTTTCTGCATTCCCTTAATGTTGGACCACAGGGACCTAAAGCACGCCGTGCCTGGTATGCTGCTGGCAGTGATGTCTTGTCAAAGTCGGGCTTAGCCCGCTGCCAAATGAGCACCCGACCGGCCTCCCCCCACCCTGCAGAATCGGCCTGAGGCTGCATGTCAAATGGGTAAGCTTAGTATAGTGGTTAAGAGCAGCAGCTTCTAATCTGGCGACCGAGTTTGATTCCCCCACTCCTCCACATGCAGCCAGCTGGGTCAGGGGTCTTAAACCCCCGGTCCGCGGCCCGGTATTGGGCCGTTAAGGCCATGGTACCGGGCCGCCAGCGGCCACGCCTGCCTTCCCCCCCCCCCCGCAGCGAGAGGGAGGGAAGAGGCAGGCGCGGCTGCTGGCACGCCAGCAACGCAAACGCGCACGCGCGGAGCCGCCGCGCATGCGTGTTTGCGCTCCTGCTGGCGAAAACACGCACGTGTGGCTGTTCTGCGCATGCACGTTAGCGCCACCTAGTGGCGAAAACGTGCACGCGCATTTGCCGGGCATGTGCGTTTTTGCCACTAGGGGGCGCTAACGCGCATGTGCAGAACAGCCGCACGTTTACGTGCAGCTGCTGTGGCCGGACCGCCGGCTCTCTCCCACCCTCGGAGGCGGTCCCCGACTACAAGAAGGTTGGGGACCGCTAAGCTGGGTGACCTTGGGCTCGTCACAGCCCTGATAGTGCTGTTCTCACAGAGCAGTAACATCAAGGCTCTCTCAGCTCCATCTACCTTGTAGGGAGCCTGTTGTGGGGAGAGGAAGGGAAGGTGATTGTCAGCTGCTTTGAGTCTCCTGGTAGAGAAAAGCTGGGTATACAAACCCACTCTTCTTTGTCTTCTTCATAGTGCCTTATATTTTTTAAATCTTTGATTTGTCTTTGATTTCTGGCTAGATGGCTGTGTTGTTTGGTGACGTATTGTGTTTTGGCCGATGGCATGTAACGTATTGAGCTTCGTCTGCTGTTTGAAGAAGCCGCTTCCAAAACAAGAACGACAAACCCAGGAGCCTCTCAACATCTGCTTGGATGAGTTTATATTTCACAGCTCACTCAAGGTCACTTGTTATGCCTACATGAGGACTTTAATTCACTCAGAAGAACTGTGAAATGGAAAAATAGACGGCATTGGTATATAGAGTATAAAACTGTTGGCACTTAATTTGTGAAGCATGTGTGCATTACACGTTCATCAGTTTTATGTAGCTTTGCACTGTGTTTTCCTTTTGCTTGGGTACCGCTCAAGGTAGCAGCTGGAGCAAAGGGAAGGGGGCAGTGGTGTCATGTGACACCGTGACATCACCATGGCATGACACTCTAGGGATTCCCTAAAACTCTATGGTAAAAAACACAGGGATTGAGACATTCCTGGAATGTTGTTCTTGCAAAAAGCCTGTCTCTCTCTCCCCCCCCCCTTCACTGCTGTCTCTGCTTCTCTCTCCTGCATGTCCTTTCCCTTTCAAGCCTGATTCAACAGCTTATTCAAACAATATCCTACATGGGATATCGGAGTTAGCATATTTAGATAGTATTTTTCAAATAATCACCTGTGTCCTGATTGGCTCTCTTCCAGACTTCTTCTCTGCTTGCCTCCAGAAGAATAGTTAGACAGTCAGACTGCTAGGTCTCTCTCTCTCTCTCTCTCTCTCTTGCTATTCTCAATAAAGCTACTTATTCTTTAAGCAAATGTTGCTTTCCCCCTATATATATATATATTTAAAGTCTGCCAACAAAAGCAGCAGGAAGGGTCAAGTTCAGTAGCTCTTTTGGGACTTGAATCCACACCAAGTCATAGCAGAGTAGGAAGGGCCAGAATTCAGTGGTGCAAGTTGCTTTCCTGCCAGAGATCCCAGTCCCAACCCTGGATCTCTCCTGAGAAAATGTTTGGGTGGCAGGTGATATGAAAGCTCTCTCTAAGGGGCTGGCAAGCAACAGAGGATACAAGACTGGCTTTGAAGGACTAACACTCTCAGTGTAAGGCAGGGTCAGGATATGCCCTGAGAAGGAGCCCCAAAATCTGGGTCTCAAGGCAACCCCCTGCCAAACCTATGCTCATGAACATCTTCTTGAGTGGAAATATGAAATGTTATCTATTGGAGTGAGTGACACAGCATGCCTGGGCACAGGGGGGGGGGCACTACCCCATACCAAGGGTGTATAGGTGTTATCTCCATGAAGGTGTTATCTCCTCTCCCTTTTGTCACATGGCCTTCCATGGAGACAATGTGTCTCACTTTGTCCTCTCACCCTCATCACATGGCCCTCCCTGGAAACACAGGACTCCTCAGGTCTCTCCTGCAGAGACAATGCCCTCGTACTCCCTTAAACATGATGCCAAACAAGCTGTCCCTTTGTGATAGGGAAATACTCTTTAGATTAGACTTCTCTTTTCCTCCTTTCTACTGCAACCTGAATGTGAACTGGATCTACTGGAATAAATGCACTATACTTCTTGGGAGATTTCTTCTCTGTGCTCGGGATCCTGCTACTACTGTGACTGGGCAAAACACTGCAGAATTAACCAAATACCCCGATATTAACCTCCTCTTTTGAGACTTTTGGTCTCTTAAGCCCAATAACAATCCACCAAGATCAGCAGCTGCAATGCAGTGGAGCTATTTTCCGGCCTCGTCCCTTGAGAGTCTTTGAAGGACCCAGGGATGCTTCTCCACGCTGAACTATGAACTCGCTATAGCTGATCCGTTGCCCAAAGGCATAAGCCTCACAGGGCAATCCACATTCCACCACGCAAAGGCTGGAGATCACAACTGAGTGCTTTGGAGGGTGGGCTCTCCGTGATCCCCCTTCTCCTCACCAAAGGTGAGCTTTGATCTAAGCCAGGGATTCCCAACCAGGGTTCTGTGGGAACACCAGAAGGGATCTGCGATATTTCCCCAACTGCTTTAATGGACTCCGCCACAAGCTAGAAAACCAGTCCCTTCCAATGCTGACCTTCCTGAGCATGAGTTCTCTCATGGTTCCCGCACTTGTGAGGGGGAAGAGCCTGCATGCCAATTCCCACCTTAAACCACGTCCTGCGTCTCCAGCCACACAGTTCTAAAGACTGCCTGTTAACGTGGCTGGTGATGTCATTTCTGGTGATATGTCACTTCCGGGGGCAATGGCAGGGAGCTGACATCACTTCCTGGGCTCCTCAAAGCCTGCAAAATTATTCAGGAGCTCCTCTAGGGTCAAAAAGTTGAAAAAGGTTGATCTAAGTGGTGATCCAGATGAAGCAAGAGCAGGAGAGAGGCAATCTCACGCGTGAACGGATCTGGCCCGTGGGAGAAAGGGGGCTCTGTCCTGGCCATGAATTGATAACCAGCGTGGCATTGTGGTTAAGAGCGACAGCACCCAATCTGGAGACACAGATTTGATTCCCCAATCCTCCTCCGCATCAGACCGACTGGGTGTCCTTGGGCCATTCTCAGTTCCCTCAGAGCTCTCTCGGCCCCACCTGCCTCACGCGGCGTCTGCTGTGGGGAGAGGGAGGGGAGGCGATTGGAAGCCGCTTTGCAACCCCTTTGGGTAGTGAAAAGCGGGGTATTATTTTATTTATTTATTTATAGTTGGATTTATATACCACCGTTCGCCAAAAGGTCTCACGGCGGTTCACAATAAAATATAACATCACAGTAAAATCACATAAAACCCCATAAATACCCCATTGTTCCAATAAAAAAGATGGCATTCTATTCTATAGAATAGAGAGCCAGTTTGGTGTAGTGGTTAGGAGTGCGGACTTCTAATCTGGCGTGCCGGGTTCGATTCTGCACTCTCCCACATGCAACCAACTGGGTGACCTTGGGCTCCCCACGGCACTGATAAAGCTGTTCTGACCGGGCAGGAATCTCAGGGCTCTCTCAGCCTCACCCACCTCAGAAGGTGTCTGTTGTGGGGAGAGGAAAGGGAAGGTGACTGTAAGCTGCTTTGAGACTCCTTCGGGTAGGGGAAAGCGGCATATAAGAACCTTCTTCTTCTTCTTCTTCTTCTTCTTCTTCTTCTTCTTCTTCTTCTTCTTCTTCTTCTTCTTCTTCTTCTATAACTCTCCCTGCTTTCCCCGCTTGTTCAGAGAGGAATCAGACGTTAGTTCCGTAAGAAAGGACAAAAAACCTGGCTTTTTACAGAAAAAGTAAAACTCATCTGTCAAGTTCTCTGGAGGGGAACTAGAGATGCCAGCCTCCAGGTGGGGCCTGAGGACCCCCTAGAATTATAGCTCATCTCCAGACTGAAGATATCAGTTCCCCTGGAGAAAATGGATACTTTAGAGGGGGGGGGGACTCCGTAGCAGGTCCTTCCCTTCCCCAAATCCCGCCCACTCCCAGCTCCACTCCTCAGGTCTCCAAGTATTTCCCAACCCAGCCATCCCAGAGGAGTTCCCCAGAGACACTGTTTTGACTGTCTCCGTGCCCTGGAGAGCCAGATTCCAGCCGAGAAACCTAACAAAACCAGTCAAACCGCTTTGGGCTTTCTGTACAGTATATTTCCTCATGAAAAAAATGATGTGTGACAGCATGTTTTAAATAATGGACCCCGTGGAGAAGATCCCTAAACAGAAGGATTTCCGTCTGAGAAGCATGACTGGGCTTTGCTCTCAGAGATCTCTCAGCCCCACCTGCCTCCTGGGGTGCCTGTTGTGGGGAGAGGGAGGGAAAGGTGTTTGGAAGCTACTGCAGATAGTGAAAAGCGGGGTACAAAATACCATCATTAAGTCTTCCTCCTGCAGCAGCAACAGCCCGAAATCCCTCCCCTGGCTTGCCAATCTTCAGTTGGGGACTGGCCATCTCCTCTCTTCTTTACCAAGCTGTGTTTCTTTTCAACAATTTATTCTTCTAGCAGACGGCACTCCGCCCCACCTTTGCATCTTTACACTGTCACCCATGTGCACCTCTATATTTTATTTATTTATTATATTTATATACGCACACCCCCAAGACTTAGCTCCCAGAGGCCTGACTGAAATGCTCCAATTGGCTATCAAGGTGGAGGTGACCTGACCTCTGGACCCCATCCCAGGGGCAGAACCTACCTGCTGGAAAGCTCCAAGGAGCGCACGGATTGAAGGCTGCATTCGGCCTCAATTTAGAGAATCTCCCTGACGTGGAAGAGTAACTGATTTCTCACCAGCCTCCAGGCTGGACCTGGGGATCCTCAGGAATGACAGCTTGATTGTCCTGGCGCCTTCTAGCATTCAGCACTTCCACACTTGCTAAATAATCCAGTTTCAATCCACTTCAGCAACCGTTTTCAAGTGGATTTTGCCTGTTCACACGGTGAACTCCAGTGGCAAAGATACTGTCTTCCACCAGCAGGTGGACTTTTCCATTTCCCACCCTGATCCATCTTTAGGGTTGCCAACCTCCAGGTGGGGCCTGTTGAGCTCCCTGAATTATGTGATGGAGACAGGGATGCCAGCCTCCAGGCAGGACCTGGGGATCCCCAGGAATGTCAGCTCATCTCCAGACTGTTCCCCGGGGGAAAATGGATGCTCAGGAGGGTGGACTCTATGGAATTGCACCGCACTGATGTCGTTGTCCTCCCCAGGACCACCCCCACCCCCAAAATCTCCAGGTAATACCAAGCAGGACTTCGCAGCCCGACTTGCCTTCCTGTCAATATGTTTTGTTATTTATACATATGTGTTTAAAAAGTTTATTTGACTGTTTTTGATTTTACCTCACCTTGGGGATGTTGGCAGAGTTTAAATATGCAGAGGTGTATGGAAAGGAGAGACAGAGGGACAGTCCTGCCTAACTGTTGTGTTCTGCATTTCTTCGGTCTGTTCTGGAGGCAAATAGAGAGGAAGTGTGCTCACAGGAGCAGGAAGTCTCCAAATGAACCAATCAGGAGGAGGTTATTGGAAAATACCAGGATGTTCCTGCTCTTACTATGCTAACTGCACATCTCCTCCGATGTCCCCTGTGGGATAGCCTTCATATGCTTCTGCTGAACAGATCTTGCATATTCTAACAGGGATCCAAGAGAAAAAATCCTTAGCAGGTCTTCTCAGAGTCCTATGCAGCTCTGTTCAGTGGGGCTTACTCCCAGGAAAGAGTTCGTAGGATTGCGGTAAACTGGATTAAAAGAAAACATGACATAGTTTTAAAATAAAATATTGTTTCTGGGACAACTTAAGGGACCTCCAAACTGAAGAAAAGCTCTCTTTTTTTTGAACCCTGCTTTTTA
This sequence comes from Paroedura picta, assembly GCF_049243985.1. Taxonomy (NCBI): domain Eukaryota; kingdom Metazoa; phylum Chordata; class Lepidosauria; order Squamata; family Gekkonidae; genus Paroedura; species Paroedura picta. Next base: position 24,949,157 of record NC_135370.1, on the reverse strand, counting down.
ATACCCGAAGGAGTCTCAAAATGGCCTACCACCACCTTTCCCTTCTTCTTCCCACAACAGACACCCTGTAAAGCAGGTGGGATTCAGAGAGCCCTGAGAGAACTGGGACTGGCCCAGGGTCACCCAGCAGGCCTCCTGTGTCTCAAAGTGGCTGACAGTCACCTTCCCTGCCTCTCCCCAGAACACCCGCCCTGTGAGGCTGCCGGGGCTTAGAGAGCTCTGAGAGAACTGGGAATGGCCCAAGATCACCCAGCCGGCTGCATGTGGAATAGGAGAGGGAACTCGGGCCCGGTTCTCCAGATTACAGGCCGCCGCTCTTAATCACGATGCCAGAATTACCAAAGGGTGCCCCAGCAATTTCACAAAATACCAAACCACCGGAGGTTTCCAGATTTGTCCTGCGATGGAGGACAGTAGATTCTGCTTCGACTCTCTGCAGAGGCCAAGGTAGACCTGTGTTTGTTGTTCGGAGGCAGGTGGGCCCAATTGCTCCAAACTGGATTAATTAGCTGCCGGCTGGCTGCCAAAGCAGAGTGCCTGGCACCTGGACTCATGCCCAGCGCTAAGTAGAGGGAACATCCAGGCACATAAAAAGGAAGCTGCGTATGAATGTTAAGTGGGAGAGGGAGGGCAGTCAGCCCAGCTGGTTTTGGTGGGGAAACGGTTGTCCTATTGGGAGGCCTGACGCGCCGGAGGATGGCGACCAAGATGATGAGGGGGTTGGAACCCCTTCCCTAGGGGGAAAGCCTGAGCAGTCTGGGACTCAAAAGTGGCAAATAATGGCCAGAGGAATAAAAAACTTTCAACAGGGATTGGACAGATTCCTGGAGAAGTCTATTGATGGCTGCTAGCCTCAGTGACTAAAACGCACATCCACATTCAGGGGCACTGATCCTCTGAATCCCAGAGCCAAGAGGCAATATCAAAGGAGGCCTCGGCCTCTCTGCCCTGTGCTGGCTCTCCAGAGAAATTGGTTGGCTCCTATGTGAGACAGGAGGCTGGACTAGATGGCCACTGGTCTGATCCAGCAGGGCTCTTCTGATGTTCTTAGACTAGAAGAACCACTGGTCTGATCCAGCAGGGCTCTTCTCATGTTCTTAGGAAGGCCTCTCTGCCCTGTTGTTGGCCCTCCAGAGGAATTGGTTGGCCCCTGTATGAGACAGGAGGCTGGGCTAGATGGCCACTGGTCTGATCCAGCAGGACTCTTCTGATGTTCTTAGCAAGACCTCGGCTTCTCTGCCCTGTTGTTGGCTGTCCAGAGGACCCAGTTAGCCACTGCTGGACTAGATGGACTATTGGTCTGATCCAGCAGGGCTGTTCTGAGGTTCTTAGAAAGACTTTGGCCTCTCTGCCCTGTTGTTGGACTTCCAGAGGAACTGGTTGGCCCCTGTGTAAGACAGGAGGCTGGACTAGATGGAACTCTGGTCTGATCCAGCAGGGCTCTTCTGAGGATCTTATGAAATCCTTGCCCTCTGTGCCATGTTGCTGGCCCTCCTGGGGAACTGGTTGGCCACTGTGTGAGGCAGGATGCTGGATCCAGCAGGGCTCCTCTGATATTCTTTAGATATACATAAAGCATTTCTACCACGCGCCCAGTGTTCAGAACATTTCATGCACATGCTCTTATTGCAGTCTTACAACAGCCCTGTAAGGCAGGCTATTGCCCCATTTTGCTGAGGCTGATTTAATGAAGGTCCTCAGGTGAGTTTGTGGCTGTTTTGCAGGGGGCCCTTGCCAAACTCTCCGATCACCACTGCACCAGACTGGCTCTGTGATTTGAAGATAGGAGTTCCTCTGGCTTTTTACTGGGCCTCTGTTTGAGCCCCGATTCACCACTGGGAGTCATTTCCAGCACCCAGATCAAGCCCTCATTCACGTGAACAGGAAAAAAACCAGACCCTCACGCTGTGTGTATTCCTTTAATGCTTTCCATGCTGGCTCAAGGCCTCGTTTCAAGCACTACGCTCTCCTAAGGAGTGGGTTTGAATTCCCCCTGACTATAGGAGATCCCCTCTCCCCCTCTTTGTGACGTGTCCCAGAAAGGCTGTAAAGGAGGAATTCGGAGCCAACCGGGAGGACTAGGGCTGTGAACTTCCAAGCAATGGCTGGAGATCTCTTGGGATTGCAATTGACCTCCAGGCAATAGAGATCACTTTACCCAGAAAAAAAAAACAATCACAGATTCCTAAAGCAGAGATATGGGTGTCCCTCCCTCTGTCCAAATAGCCTGGATCCCCTTGTCATTTAGATGCCATCAGTGCCCCTTGGTCCTTCTGGAGGGGTGAATATGTTGAATGGGGACACCAGGTAGTCTCTGGGAGGGGTTGGAATGTGCTATTGCCCAGGGGTGGGGAGAGCACCAAAAACAGTGAAGGTTGGCCAGAGAAAGGAAACGTGGCCCCTTTTATGCTCAAAATGCCCCCTTTTCATCTCCAGTATTTTTGTGAACTACAACAGAACTCAAAAGCCTAAATAGGCAAAGGAGCCCTGTACTGACTGCTTAGAGAATAAGTAGCATTATTAGAAAGAGAGGGGGGGGGGGGAAACCTTTGTAAAGAAGACAGGAGAGAGATAGTCCTAACAGTCTGACTGACTGTATAGTTCTGGAGGCAATCAGGGAGGAAGTGTGCTCACAGTAGCAGGAAGTCTCCAACGAAGCCAATCAAAACAGAGGAGGAGAGTATCTGAAATTATAAATTTCTAATCTGAATATGTTGACTATACATCTCCTCCGATGCCCCCTGTAGATTCTTCCTATGCTGCAGAATCAGGCACATGACCAGTCTGGCATATTCCCAAATAAATAAAATGAGCTGATAAATTGCAACACCTCCTCAAGGCTTATGTCAGGGATTCATGGCACGGGTTCTCTATTTCAATATTTGCTCTCCCGAGGCACAGATCCCGGGTCATGTCTAAGGTACCCCCAAGAGCTTTTTTGAACTCGATCTCTGGGTGCTCATTCTGGGTGGTTGAAGCAGCAATGGATCCTTTACCCCTTTTCATTTAATCCCCAAATGCTACAAAATCAGAGTCCAGTAGCACCTTTAAGACCAACAAAGATTTATTCAAGGCGTGAGCTTTCGAGTGCAAGCACTCTTCGTCAGACTATGAACTGACCATCATAACAGTGGGATTATAAGGCAAAAATTAGTTCTTTTAAATTAGTAAACCATGTCACAGCATCCAAGTGCTGTGAGAGATGAAACAGCACAGATTCAAAGTCAAACCTAATCTCATCTCCGGGAGTAATTGAGTAATAAACCGAAATAATTAGGGGGTTGGAGCGCCTTCCTTACAAGGAGAGCTTGGGGAGGCTGGGACTTTTCAGTCTAGAAGAAAAGGGAGGTAAAGAAGGGGGAGACAACAGAGGGCTATAAAATTATGCCGGGGTACAGATAGGTGAACCAAAAGAGCTTAACCCCCACTCCTATTACTCAAAGACATCCATAAAGAGATAGGAAAAGAAAGCACTTTAGGAAATGAACTGTGGAATTCACTGCCTAGAGAAGTTAGGAAGGTCATGAACATGGATGGCTTTAAAAGGGAGCTGGGCAGATTCATGGAGGACAGATCTATCCGTGGCTAATAAGAAATCTCTGTATTCAAAAATCATCTACCTCTGAATCCCTGAGCCAGGAGGCCACATCAGGGGAAGGCCTCGGCCTGTAACAGGTTAGACACCAGGTGATGCAGGATGCTGGACTGGATGGACCTCTGGTCTGATCCAGCAGGGCCCTTCTGATGCTGAGCAAGGCCTCTCTGCCTTGTCGTTGGTCCTCCAGAGGAGCTGGTTGGTCACTGTGTGAGACGGGATGCTGGACCATATGGACCACTGATCTGATCCACAGTGGGGCTCTATGTACAGACCAGTGATTGGCTATTATTTTGAATTCGTTAAGATGAGATGCACACAGTTCTTACACAAATTCAAAACCTTTGGCTCAGATGACCCTATACTGCTCCCTTTAGGCAGGGCTCACCAAGCCCCAGCCATTTTCTCCACCAAGTAGTGGTGTAGACATTCCTCCAGATGTCTATGGACTACAATTAACATGAGTCCCTGCCAGCCCCTGTTACCAGTCACCTCGATCCAATCTGATTTATGCGTCTTGAGTCAAATTGGCCATTCCCAGAAGCACCCCACCGTCTACCTAAATGTAATAATGACTGGTGACTTATGCTTCAATCTATTTAACGAAGTGTGCATGCACATGAATGCTCACACCCGGAATTCAGCTTTGTCAGTCTGAAATCTGTTGCTGGATCCGAACTCTGTTCCAGTGCAGGGAGTGTCATTTCTCTCCCAGGTAGCTAAGGTGCTACTGAACTCAAATCTGGTTCTTCTGCTCCCACCACTGTGCTATGCTGTGTTACTCCACTCTGGCAACCGCTCTTCAAGGTCTCAAGTCTTTTACTACACCTCCTGCTTGGTCCTTTGCAGGGGAGAGGCCTGGGATGCAACGCAGCAGGTCTTACTGAGCCGCAGCCTCTCCCTGCCCATTTGGGGCTTGGATCGCAGGGAGGATTTTAGAGAGGGGTCAGCAGGGCATGATGCCACAGAGTCCAGCCTTGAAAGCAGCCATTTTCTACAGGGGGGCTGGAAATCAGTTCGAATCCAGGACAGTGTTCCGCAGCTAGTGAACGCCGGAGAGCCTGCTCAGCTGAGGTCTGGAGCTGTATAGGGTCTTGGAGTGCCTAGTGCCCCGTCTGGGAATTCCACAGTTCCCTTGTGCTCCATTTTTGGAAATTTTTAAACAGAGGCTGGATAGCCATTTGACAGAGAGGCTGATTCTGTGAAGGCAAAGGGGTGTCAGGTTACAGGGGATGAGCGATAGGGTTGTGAGTGTCCTGCCTAGTGCAGGGGGTTGGACTAGATGGCCCATGAGATCCCAACTCTGTGATTCTATGATTCTAGGACATGAATTGCCCTACTCAGAGATTTATTGCTGTGGCTCAGCGGCCGAGCATCTGTTTGCCATGCAGGAGGTCCCAGGTTCAATCCTGGCATACACAGTTTAAAAAGAAGAGTTGGTTCTTTGTACTCTGCTTTTTACTATCCAAAGGAGCATCCAAGGAGCTGACAGATGCCTTCCTTTCCTCTCTCCACAACTGGCAACCCGTGAGGTAGGTGGAGCTGAGAGAGTTCTGGGAGAACCAGAACAGGCCTAAGATCACTCAACTGGCCTCCTGTGTTTCAAAGCAGCTGACCATCGCCTTCCCTTCTCCCCACAACAGGAAACCTGTGAGGTGAGGTGGATAGAGCTCTGAGAGAGTTGTGACTGGCCCAAGGTCACCCAGCCGGCCGCCTGTGGAGGAGGAGTGGGGACTCAAACTTGGGTCTTCGGATTCGAGGCCACTGCTCTTAGCTAGGAGCCAGGTTGGCTCCCTTCAAAGGAAAGAGCAAATTTTGTAACCAGTGGCATCTTTAAGACCAGCAAAGTTTCAATCAAGGTATATGAGCTTTCATGTGCACGCACATGCCCTCAGACACAACGTCCAAATGAAGAAGAGTTGGTTCTTATATGCCACTTTTCTCTACCCGAAGGAGGCTCAAAGTGGCTTACATTCGCCTTCCCTTTCCTCTCCCCACAACAGACACCCTGTGAGGGATGTGGGGCTGAGAGAGCCCTGATATTACTGAAGAAGAAGAAGAGTTCGTTTTTATATGCTGCTTTTCTCTACCCAAAGGAGTCTCAAAGCGGCTTCCATTCATCTTCCCTTCCTCTTCCCACAACAGACACCCTGTGAGGTGGGTGAGGCTGAGAGCCCTGATATTACTGAAGAAGAAGAGTTTGTTCTTATAGGCTGCTTTTCTCTACCCGAAGGAGGCTCAAAGTGGCTTACATTCGCCTTCCCTTTCCTCTCCCCACAACAGACATCCTGAGAGGGAGGGGAGGCTGAGAGAACCCTGATATTCCTGCTCGGTCAGAACAGCTTTATCAGTTCTATGGTGAGCCCAAGGTCACCCAGCTGGCTGCATGTGGGGGAGCGCAGAATCGAACCCTGCATGCCAGATTAGAAGTCCACTACACCAAAGTGGCTCTCAGAGACGGCCAAGAGCTGCTGCCAGTCGTAGTAGACAATCCCGAACATGGTGGCCCACGGGCTCGAGGGCGACTTCCCAGCGAGGGCGAACCCCGCTCCAGCCGGGACCGGGAGGTTGGCAAGCCCCCCTGCCGGCCACTCCCGGCGCTTTTTCCCTCCCTCCCTCTCCCGAGCGGGGCGGGGAGTTCCCCAACGGGGCGCAGCCAATGGGCGGCCCTGCGGAGCGGAGCGGAGCCGGCCTTGCCCGCGCCTCTCCCTTTCCCCCCCGCCCGCCCGGCGCATGAAGTCATGAGCCAAGCATGACATTCCGCGCATAAAGGGCGAGCGGCGCGGGAGGCGGCCGCCAGTCGGAGCGGCCGAGCAAGCGAGCGAGCCAGGCAGGCGGGCAAGCGGGCGCGCCCGGAGGGGGCCCTGGGGCAGAGCTGTTGCATCGCGGCCCCGACGGGCGACGGAGAGGGCGACCCGGAGCCCGAGCAGCGGGGATGGGGGAAGACGGGGCGCAAGCGGAAAGGAGCTGCGGCGAGGCTTCCTTGGATGGCGGCGGGAGCCCGAGCCCAAGCCCGGTGCCGTCGGGCAGCCCGAGCGCCAGCCTGCAGCCCGGAGGGGCGCCACCAGCGGCGGCGGCGGCAGCGGCGGCAGCGGGCGAGGCGGGGGCGCAGGTGAACGCCATCACGGTGCTGACGCTGCTGGACAAGCTGGTCAACATGCTGGAGTCGGTGCAGGAGAAGCAGCAGCGCATGGAGGGCCGGCAGCAGGAGCTCGAGGCGGCCGTCAAGGGCGTGCAGGGCGACCTGGGCAAGCTGTGCAAGAGCCACGCGTCCACCAGCAACACGGTGGCCAAGCTGCTGGAGAAGTCGCGCAAGGTCAGCGCGCACACGCGCGACGTCCGCGACCGCATGGACCGCCAGTGCGCCCAGGTCAAGCGCCTCGAGCACAACCACGCGCAGCTCCTCCGGCGCAACCACTTCAAGGTGCTCATCTTCCAGGTCGGTGGCTGGGCCGGGCTGCGCGGGCGGGGAAGGGAGGGCGCACCTGGCCGACGACGGCACACCTGGGGCAATGCTTTGTGCGGCTGGGAAGCCTGGTCCCGAAAGGCGCTGGAAAGGCCAGGGCCAGGGGTAGTCAAACTGCGGCCCTCCAGATGTCCATGGACTACAATTCCCATGAGCCCCTGCTGGGAATTGTAGGCCATGGACGTCTGGAGGGCCCACTTTGACTACCCCTGGGCTAGGCTTGTAGGTCCGAAGCAGCAGAGCAAAGTTTGGACCCAGCGGCGACTTCGATAAATTGACCAGATTGTCCCACTTTTGGAGGGACATCTGGGGCTACCTGGCAAATTGTACTTATGTTGAAATTAAAATATATATATGACAATACTGTTTTTGCGGTCTATGCGTTCTATGAAACTTTTTGTTGCTCCGTTTAGACCAAATTTTTAATCAAGAACCCCCCCCCCCCCGTCAATGGTGTCCCACTTTACTAATGTTAAAATCTGGTCACCTTTAATCTTTGAGACCCAGCCACGTGTGAAGTCTGGGTATGTGGGCGCATGCACACTTCTTCAGACACCCCGAAACATACTTCTTCAGCCTTGACCTTTCTTCCTTGGGGTTGGACTAGATGACTCATGAGGCCCCTTCCAACTATGATTCTATGACCTTTAGCTAGCCCAGCCTTTCTCAACCTTTTTACAGGTGAGACCCCCCCCCCAAAAAAAAATATATATTCTTCAGGCACTCCCAGAAGTGATGCAATTGTGCAGAATCTGGTTGGGAAGCAGAGTTGTATGCCCCTTCCCATCCCTTCCAGTTTAGGGAGGGATGGGAGGGCCAACATGACTCTATATGGTCATATCGCCCAATAAATGCTTAACAAATTTAAGGAATATATATGTAAAGATAAGTCCCGTCCATTTGGGAAACCTTTCCCGGGCCGACAAGAAACCCCAGGGTGTCCCGAAACGCTGGTTGAGAAAGCCAACTTGACCAACCAACTTTCCTTCTGGGTATAAGCACTCATGTGCACATGCACTTCCTCAAATACTGAGGGAGTATGCATGCGCATGCACACAAAAGCTTATACCCAAAAGGAAATTTGGTTGGTCTTAAAGGTGCCATCGGAATCAAATGTTGCTCCCCCAACTTTGTAAGGAGAGGCAAGAATCTACGTACTGCATGTTTATGTCACAGTTTGCAATCATGGCCTCTACCGTGCTAAAGGGAGGATTCGAGCCCGCGTATCCCAGATCTTCGTTTGACACTCTAACCCAGCCTTTCTCAATGTTTCTACCACTGAGAACCCCCTGAAACACTCCTCTGGCTTTGAGAACGCCCCCAATGTGGTGCGGGCCTGCAGAATATGACTGGGAAACAAAGTACTTTATGTGCCTACCTGGAGCCCCTCCCCTTCCCACCCCTTCCAGGCCCGTCATTGGCCATTTTGGGAGGGGTGGGCGGGTCGTCATGACCATATATAGTCCTATCATCTGATAAATGTTTAACAAATTTAATATAGATATATAAACATTAATTAACTCCCACCCGTTCTGGAAACCCTTCCAGAAACCTCGGTTTCACAAGACCCCGGTTGAGAAAGGCTGCTCTAACCACTGTGCTCTGGAAAAATGTCCACTGCATCTCTGTGGAGGCCCCAGTTTGAGTCCACGTAGGACTAGTGTGCATGTGCACGCAAGCTTATGCCCAGAATTAAGCAGCGTTGGTACCAGAGTGCCACTCGACTCCCAACTTTGTTTTCTTGCTTCAATCTCCTTGCATCTCCACCTTTGTCGAATGCGTTTTGACAGGTCATGGCTCTCTTTGTGGTATCTCCAGAAATCCTCGTTGGGTGTACGGTTCGCTTTTCTTTTCTCGGGTCTGAGCTTCCTTAAAAGGTTTCCTTGTTCAGGCACCAAACAGACCTGTTTCCTGCCCCGGCTTTGGCAAGAGTGGTCATGCTGCACCCTCCAGCCGTCCCCCGGGGCCATTCCCTGACAGATCTCTGGCCCTGATTGAGGCGTCTTTGCTCTCCAGACGTTGGGGAAGCCGTGTTTCTTTTCCCTGAGCTTCCTGGCTCCAGGCTGTATGCGTAGACTTCCTATTTACTTCTTCTCTTCTCCCCCTTCCTTCCTTCCACCCACACACACACACCCAAGAATCTTACTGCCAGTTTCAAAAATCAAGGGCCTGGGCCAGCTCAGGGGTCCGAAGCCATTTCACGAGAGATTTCCAGGCGTAGGCTGTGGTTATACTCTGCACGTGCCCAGAGGCACACCGGATTGTCTTACAGATAAGCAGTATCTGCCTAGAAAGAAAAACGGCATCTAGAATCAGCTACCTGGCGAGCCGAGACTCTTCCCAGGGGCTAAAGCTACCCTAAGCATGTCTACTTGGATGTAATTCTCATCTGCCTCAAGTCTTGGTGAGAAAGCTGGGCTAGAAACAGAGTAGTTTTGCCTTTTCTTTTGAAGTATACAGTGCCGTTTCCTTGCATGAACGTGTTTGTTTTGTTAGCGACTAGGCCCCATCTCCTCCTCGCCACACACTGATCAGCTAGGTGTGGATTGCGGTACGAATCTGCCCTCCCAAATTTCCACCGAGACAACAGAGGTTGCCTTTTCCCTCCAGGGAAAGAGCGGTTCGTGGTTGGCACTTTGGTTCCTCCCAGAGAGGCCAGAATGTAACTCCTCCTGAGTCCTCCCTCCTTGCATTTCAACCAAATGTTTAGCACAGTTTGTTTTAGAAAGGCAGATGTCACGTACGGTGAAGCGCTGGCTCTCAGAAGGCCTCTGATTCTTCAGGACGATGAACCGTTTAGAAGTTGGGTTTAGAAGTTCTTCTGACAACTCTTGCCATGATGTTCAGGAGGTCGAGGGGTGGGGTGGAGTGTTGTTTTTGAAGCTTCTTGTTTTGGAGTCTTTGCTCCAGTTTCCCATCACGTGGAAGCCACACCCCAAGGGGCATGGTTGCCCTCCCTAAAAGCATGTCCTGCGATTCCAGTTTCAGTATGTTTCAAACTTTCAAGCCATTGAAATCCACAAAGCCAGGCTATCTCCCGTGGGCAAAAGAGTCCCCCCAAAAGCAATGGGGCTTACCACTATGTTAGGGGAAAAGAAGAAGAGCTGGGGTTTTGTACCCCACTTTTTACTACCCGAAAGAGTCTCAAAGCAGGCAGCAATCGCCTTCCCTTCCTTCCAGCACAACAGGCACCATGTGAGGTTGGTGGGACTGAGAGAGCTCTGAGAGAACTGGGACTGGCCCAAGTTACCCAGCTGGCTGCATGTGGAGGAGGACTAGGGAATTAAACAGTTCTCCAGATTAGAGGCTGCCGCTCTAAAGCACTACACCAAGCTGGCAAGGAGGGTAGGAAGGCTTAGTTAGCTACTAGATCTTTACTCCGCCCTTCCTCCAGGGAGTTCAGGGATGGTGCCCCTTGGTCTCCCCCTCCTCTGTTTTATGTTCACAACTGCCCTGGGAGGTGAGGCTAGGTGGAGAGTGTGGTATGGGTCATGCAGACGAGATTCGAACCAGGGGTTTTCAGAGTCTGGTCCAATACTTTAACCCAGTGGTAGTCAACCTGTGGTCCTCCAGATGTCCATGGACTACAATTCCCATGAGCCCCTGCCAGCGTTTGCTGACAGGGGCTCATGGGAATTGTAGTCCATGGACATCTGGAGGACCACAGGTTGACTACCCCTGCTTTAACCAACACCGCCAAATTGGTGCAGGTGTTTCAGGGTTGCTAGCCTGGAAATTCCTGGAAGTTTTGGAGGTGAAGTCTGGGGGTGGTCAGATTTGGGGAGGGGAGATGAGTGGTAATTCCCAGAGATCACAAGGCCCTACCTGGGAATGAGTAGTCTGAAGGTATTTTGCAGGGCGATCTTAAGTAGAGTTACACCTCTCTAAAACCATTGACTGCAAAGGGCGAGGCTTGCCTTAGGACTGAGTTGTAACTTGTTGCCTGAACTTCCAAGTGTGCCCATTTCTTTTTACTTAAATGACATCGCTTTAATGGCATCTGTCACCACTACAACACAAGGATCTTCACTGTCTCGCTGAGGGTGAGCTGGAACAGCCATTTTCTGCTTGGCTCTGCCTCTTGTGGCAGCCATTTATGCTATGTAAGAATTCCCGCAGGCTCAAAATTGTTGGAGACGCCTGCCATAGATCCTCCCCCCCCCCCACCTCCAAAGCAGCCACTTTCTCTAGGAGAACTGATCTCTGTCACCTGGATATTAGTTGTAACTCCAGGAGATCTGCAGGCCTCACCTGGAGGCTGGCAACTAGGCTGGGCTTGGATCCTGCTTTTCTGGGCTAGGGGTCTGTCCGGCATTCCTGCATACAGACGCAATCCAGACCTGGGTGCGGCTTAGAGTCAATCTCTGCAAACAAAAGACTTCACAACAACTCTGGAGTATTTTCCTCACATCCGACTGTTTCCTAGCTACCTTGTCGGATAAGCGTCTGGTCAGTTTAGAAATCTTTCTGAGCGCACACATGTGGTAGCTACTCTGCCCAGGAATTCAGTGTAGCTTTTGAGCTGGGTTGCATTTGGCAAATTCATGACCTGCCCTGAGAACCTTTCTTTTAATGGTATGCGAATATCACAGGCCTTTGGGATAATTTCTTACCAGCGCCAATGAAATCCATCATTTGGGGGCACGCCGTGAGTTTAGCTAGGATGGGTGGATTCTTGGATGCCTCTGTGTAGGATGAATGCATTCATATAAACACAGGTTTAAAAAAGACTTAATGTGGCAGAATGTACCCAAATTCCCTTGCAGCGGAAACTTCAGTGCTGTATCACAGGGGTAATCAACCTGTGGTCCTCCAGATGTTCATGAACTACAATTCCCATGAGCCCCTGCAAGCAAATGCTGGCAGGGGCTCATGGGAATTGTAGTCCATGCACATCTGGAGGACCACAGGTTGACTACCCCTGCTGTATCATTAAGTGCCTTCAAATTACAGCTTCTTCTGGGGTTTCAAGGCAAGCCACAAGCAGAGATGATTGGCCATCGCCTTATTTAATTAATTCATTTATACCCCGCCTTTCTTCCCGGTGGGGACCCAAAGCAGCTTAACGTCATTCGTCCTTCTTGCTTCACAACAACCCTGTGAGGTAGGGGCTTTGAGGGACTGGGGCTGGACTGAGGTCACCCAGCAAGCTTCCACGACACAAGCTAGGATTCAAACCTGGATCGTCTGGACATTGGGCCGACGCACTTAACCCCTACACCACACCGGCTTCCCTTGTGTAGCAACCTTGGTTCTGCCCGGGTGGTTCCCCCATCCCAAATACTGACCTGGGCTGACCCTGCTTAGCTGCCAGGCTCGGAAGAGACCAGGCTGGACTGGGCTATTCAGGCTCTAAGCCTTTCATGGACTAGAGCCCCTTTCTCCTAGGGTAATAAGTTGACCCTCGCTATGCAATGATTTTATAAAATGGGCCGACCCCAAAAAAACCCACAAAGTATAGGGCAGGGGTGGCCAAACTCTGGCTCTTGTGATGTCCATAGACTACAATTCCCATGAGCTGCTTAATTAATAATATAGAACTTAATTTAATTTTTATTTTATTATTGGGTTTTTTTTTTTAGCCCTCCCTTGCCTATATGCTCAGGGCAGGGAACAGCAGGTAAAACATACAATTCACATTTATAAAAATGTAAGCATATAAAAATCCTAACTATACATTTACATTGAAGTATCCTTCCTAAAAATACAAAGTGCAGAACGCAGAATACCAGAGGGAGGGATGGGAGTTTGCTAAGATAGTTCATACACTGTATGAATGAGAGATCTCAAGTCTTGGGCCCAGACGGGTGGGAAACAGAAAGGGGATGCATTGTCAGTTCAGTCCTAAACACAGTGTACTCAGATGCAAACCCCATCGAGTTATGGTTGCCACCTTTGGGGTGTGAACTTTCTGGAGCTTTTGAGCTTGGAGCCTGGGGGTGAGGTTTGGGGAGGGGAGTAACCTCAGTGGGGTCGGGCCATAAACTCCGCCTCCCAAAGCAGCCATTTTCTCCGGGCAAACTGATTTCTGTAACCAGGAGATCACTTGTCTTTCCGGGAGTTCTCCAGCCACCGTCTGGAGATTGGCAACCCCACACCCGGAGGATCACAGCCTTAGACATGGTTAGTCAACACGGCAGCTCTGAACTGATGGAGAAGGTGGGCAGATCCCACCCTGTGCCCATCCAAGGGCTAACCCTGGTAGCATGTTTGCATAAACGCCGTTTCCGTCGGGAATTTGCTTTGTAGGAGGTCTGCCTCCGCCCCTCCCTAGAAACCCAAAATGGTAAGAAGGAGAGAGAGAGAGAGAGAGAAAAAAAAGCCAGCTACGCCCAAATTGTAAAGCATTTGGCAGGACAAGAAAATCTCCTGGAAAAATGCAAACCCATACTTCATTTTCAAAGCAAAAGAAGATAAACCAGTTTTTTTTTGAGAAAGCTGCTGTAAACTAGGGGCACGGTTACCAATTGCATCAAGCTCTTGGTAACTTTGCTCCGGATGGTATCCAGTCTGGGCCTCCTGGGGAGAAGGAGGCATTGCCCGCTGCCGTTTCCATACCACCCGGGTTGAATGCCCTGGGCGGGCGGCCAGCAATTGAAAAGCCGGCTCCTGTTCCCACTGGAGGAAGAGGCAAAACACAGGTGAGCCACAGCCCTGCCTGTGCTTACCTGGAAGTCAGGGTGAAGGCAGCTGACACTTGCCTCCAAGTAGACAGGCCACTGGGCCAGTGATCAGACGTATTCTGGGCTTTACCGGAGCATTGCGTTTTTAAGACACGGAGTTTAGGTTTGGGAAATACCTGGAGATTTGGGGTGCGGGGGAGCCAGGAGTGGGCGGGATTTGGGGAAGAGAGCAACCTCAGCAGGGTCCAATGCCGTGGAGGCCACCCTCCAAAGCAGCCCTTTTTCCCCAGGTGAATTTGTCTCTGTCACCTGGAGGCGAGGTGAAATCCCAAGAGATCTCCAGTTGCCCCCTGGAGGTTGGCAGCCCTAGTGGAGGTACTCCTGCTGACCCCACTCACCTACAATTGAGAAGCACATCTAGGTTTTTTTCCTGCCATTAAAAGCAGCAGTTTTTCTTTTCCTTTTTTTTTTCTCTCCTGCTTATATGGATTCACTCGATTCATGTTATCCCACCCTTTCCCCAAAGGATAGATTTGGGGTTTGTCTGTGTGGGTCTAACACAGCAGAACAGAATTCGAGTCCAGGGGCGCCTTTGAGCCCTTCTGTGTGCATGCACATTGCTTCAGATGCCTCCAAAGGAGTTCAAGGTGGCGGACTTCGTTCTCATCTCCTCCATTTTATCTTTATAACAGCCCTGTGAGGTAGGCCAGGCTGAGAGTTTGTGGCTGGCCCAAAGTCGCCCAGCCTGTGAAAGAGGGGGATCTGAACCTGGGTCTCCCAGATCCTCGTACGGCTCCATTTTCTTCTCACATCTTCCCTGTGAGATTGATGATGCTCAGAGGGTGAGCGACTGGCCTAGAATCACCCAATTAGCTTCCACAACAGAGTGGGGATTCAAACCTGGGACTCCACAGCCTAGCCTAACCCTCTCAACCAGGGGATCGTGAAACCATGGAGTTTTGTGATGGCCCTGGAAGGGTTTCCTGAATGGGTGGGAGTTAATATTTTATATTTTTAAACAAATTGTTAAACCTTTATCAGGTGATACGACCCTATATGGTTATGTCACCCTGCCCCCCCCCTCCAAAATGGCCAATCATGGGCCTGGAGGGGGTGGGAAGGGGAGGGGCCCTGGGTGGGCATCTGCACAGCTCTGCTTCCCAACCCTATTCTGCACGATGGCGCCACTTCTGGGGTTTCCCGAAGCCTGAAGAAAGTTTTGGGGGTTTCTCAAAGGTAAAGAAGTCGAAAAAGGCTGCTCTAAACCAAACTGATGCCCATAGGCTACAATCTCCATGAGCCCCCTCTAAACACTAAACCACATTGACTTCTTGCCATTTTATGCTGTCGGTATTTTATTCCTTGCTTAGCAGCAGTCGGCTGCTATTACCTGGTTTGTTGTATCATATCCTGGCTTTCAGTTGCTTGTTTTGCCATTTACGAGCTTTAAGTAGCTGTTCGGCTTGGTTTCGAGCTGTTGCTTTGGCGAGATTGTCAACTGGTTTATTGCAAGATTGGGTTTAAACTGGTTGTCGGCTGCCTCTAGCAGTTCTCGGGAAGGGCATCCAAGAACACACCGAAATAAGTAAAGGGCTTTTGCTAAGTGACCGACATTTCACTTCATGCATCTGAGAAAGTAGACTTCAGGGGACAAAGGTATCCATACACTTTACCCCAGGGGCCCTTCTTGTTCTGTATGTACATGATACATTGTTTAGGTCATTTGTAGGCAACCTGCGGTCCTCCAGATGTCCATGGACTACAATTCCCATGAGCCCCTGCCAGCAAATGCTGGCAGGGGCTCATGGGAATTGTAGTCCATGGACATCTGGAGGACCGCAGGTTGACTACCCCTGGTTTAGGTCACTAACCTGTGGGAAGAGGTTTTTTTGATTTCTCGCTGTTGGTCAGTAACCCGTAGATGGCTGACATGGTTACTTTTCAGTAAATCAGTTATTATTTGCTGTGCAAACAATGCTTTAGAACATCCAGAGTTCTTTGTCATCGGTACAACAACCCTGCAGGGTCAGGTCAGTCGTTATATTTCCAAGTCATTATATTTCCAATTTCCAAGAATTGAGGCCAGGAACTGGTTTTGCTCTTGGTGAGTTCACAGCGGCAGATTTTTAAGTCGGATCTCTTGTGTTCACAGCTCAGACCAGACAAAATGCTGGGAGACTCACAAGTGGGTATATCTGAGCAGTTGCAGAAGGTCCCGATTCAGGTGGGGGCTGTGAGGAAAGGCCTGGTCCCATTTAGACCTAGTCCCAGGTTTGCTGACCAGCAAGTGGGCGCAGAGACCTCCTGGAATTACGACTGATCTCCAGACAATAGAGGCCTTGGAGAAACCGATTCAAGTGGGCAGCTGTGTTGGTCTGAAGCAGCACAACAAAAATTGAGTCCAAGTCCAACAAAGATTTATTTGTGAGCTTTCAAGTGCAACACTCTTCCTCAGACTTGGAGAAACTGGAATGCACCAGAGGGGTGGACTCACTGACCATTTAACCCTGCTTGAGGTCCCTCCCCTGTCCAAACCCCTACATACCCACGTTCCACCCTTAAATTCCCAGGAATCTCCTGACCTGGAGTTGGTAGCCCTGCTCCCCAAGCTATTTTCGGTCCTCGCATGTCCCTTTCGAGGGAAACATTTACGCCTCCCGTGTGTTTCCTTCAAAGAGGGTGTGTGACATGTTTTATAGGGTCCTCAGCTCCAGGTTGGGAATTTCCTGGAAATCTGGGGAGTGAAGCTTGAGGGAGTTTGGGGCGGAGAAGGACTTCAGTGGGGTATAGCGACATAGGGCCCACCTTCCGAAGAAGCAGTTTTCCCCAAGCTGACAGCCCTAGGAGGTCAGGGGAAAATGACACTGCGGGAAAGGGTTAAATCCCTCAACTCTTTCTGTTCCCTCAAGCGGATTCTTCTACCCCTTCCTAACAACACCTTCTTGATCTATTTCTATTCAAACCCGTGGGATTTCCAGGTATGCTGCCCAGCTTGGCTCTGAGTCTCCCCGTCTCACGTCCTCCGCTCCAGTGTTGTGCTTGTTTTTCTCCGAAGAAGTTTGTTCTTTCCATAAGGCCGAAACAGGGTGGAATCTGTGTTGCAAGAGAATGCTGAAGCATTCCGGCTCAGTTCTTCCCGCCTCTCTAACAATTTTATCGTGACTCCAACAAAACGCTTTCCCCTGCCCTCAACTCGCGGGGACGATGGCTACCGAAGTTATTGGGGGCGACAGCGGAAAGAATCGCGGGTTTTGTGCGCGCCTTCTTCCTGCCCACTAGATATTTTCCCATTTTCCACATCAGTGCGCATAAATAAGGCCCATTCTTTTGCAGTTTTTATAGCACAGCCCATTCGAATGGATATACATTTCCGAGAGCAGAGTACTGGCTGATGCACAGACAAATGCGCTTGTATGGTCTTCTAGCATGCCTAATTGTGCAGAATACGCGCATGTGCAAATTCCTCATGTGGAACATGCAAACGCAAAAGCACTATCGAAGAACTGTTTTCTTTTTTTGTTCTCCTCCCTGCTGCACGGAAAAATAGACGTAGGAGTCGAGGGGCACATTTATTTTAATTTTTTTCTTATATTTCTATACTGCCCCCCCCCTCTTGGTTTTATTCTCTGAGGGACTCCAGGAATCGCTGGCCCACTCTGACAGACTCCACTTCCCCGTTTCATCCTCATAACAATGCCCCTGTGAGGTAGGCTGGGAGATTACAATGGCCTCAAGGCTGCCCAGCCATCTTCACAGCGGAGCAGGGTTTATTGCCAGGGAGAAGGTGGAATCTTTCCAGGTGGCAAGGCGGCCAGCTGGGAGAGCTCTGGGTTTCATTTCATTCAGCCTACCTGTGTATCCCCAATTACTGATTCAGTGACACCCCCCCCCCATCAGGCATTTATCTTTTTAATGCAGGCTGTGAAATTTAATTTATTGTTCCAGTCATAGAACTGTTATCTGTCTTTTTCTTGAGGTCTATTCAGGAGACAGCCTTCAAATCTTAGTGTTGCCAACTCTGAGTTGGAAATTTCTGGAGATTTGGGAGAGTGTAAGGTTGCCAGAGCCGCTTGTGGCGCAGAGTGGTAAGGCAGCAGACATGCAGTCTGAAAGCTCTGCCCATGAGGCTGGGAGTTCAATCCCAGCAGCCGGCTCAAGGTTGACTCAGCCTTCCATCCTTCCGAGGTCGGTAAAATGAGTACCCAGCTTGCTGCTGGGGGGTAAACAGTAATGACTGGGGAAGGCACTGGCAAACCACCCCGTATTGAGTCTGCCATGAAAACGCCAGAGGGCGTCACCCCAAGGGTCAGACATGACCCGGTGCTTGCACAGGGGATACCTTTACCTTTAAGGTTGCCAACCTCTAGGTAGGAACCAAATTGCTGCTGGAATTCCATCTCTCAAGACCACAGAGGTCAGTTCCCCTAGGGGTGTCCAAACAGTGGCTCTCCAGATGTCAGTGGACTGCAGTCCCCACAAGCCCCTGCCAGCACATGATGGCATGGGCTCGTGGGAATTGAAGTTCGTGAACATCTGGAGAGCCACAGTCTGGCCACCCCTGAGGAAATTGCTGCTTTGGAGGGTGGACTGTATGGTTTGAGACCCTGCTGAGGTCCCCTCCTCTCCCTGGGTGCCCCACGCCCAATCTCCAGGAATTTGCCAATCCTAGGAAGGAAGGGTTTGAGGAATGGGGGGCTCAGGCTATTATGGCATGAAGTTTACCCTCGAAAGCAGCCTTTTGCTCCAGGGGAACTGATCTCTGTTGCTTGCAGATCTCCAGGCCCCAACTGGAGGTCAGTGACACCCTAGAGATTTGTGGCACTCTCTTGCTCCGGGGTCGTGCATCTGCTGGCCATGCAGTTCAAGTAAGCATGCAGCATGACGGTGTATGAAAGCCTGATGACTGTGCTGACCCATTGTCTGCTCTGATTGGCTGGAGCCGGTCAGGTTATCAGGCAGAGACCGGCCTTCTCTCTGGTACCTTTGAACTGAAGGAGAAATTGTTTTACGGGCTGT
The DNA here is from genome assembly GCF_049243985.1 of Paroedura picta. Lineage (NCBI taxonomy): Eukaryota > Metazoa > Chordata > Lepidosauria > Squamata > Gekkonidae > Paroedura > Paroedura picta. The sequence continues at coordinate 24,930,457 of NC_135370.1, read as the reverse complement.
ACCTCTTCCTGTTGAGATTCAGCATGGAACATTCATGTCAAATCCCGGCTGAGAACCATTGCTTGCAATAAATGGAGGGGCTAGGCCCAACCGCTCACACGCCTCGGTGGCCTCTCACAGACTGTTGGTTTAAGCCAGGGTTCCCCAACAGGGCGCCCACTGACACCTTTTCTGGCACTCACCACCTGTGGTTAGAAAGTGGGCAGGGCCAGGTAGGGTTTTGGGCCCAAAGGGCTTCTGGTTGCTAATTTGAAAGGCAGCCTGCTTCTGCCTGAAATGCTGAAGAGCATGGGTTACATCAGGGGTAGTCAACCTGTGGTCCTCCAGATGTCCATGGACTACAATTCCCATGAGCCCCTGCCGCTGGCAGGGGCTCATGGGAATTGTAGTCCATGGACATCTGGAGGACCACAGGTTGACTACCCCTGGGTTACATGGTAACCTCTCCCCCCATACAATTTGTGGTTGGCTCCACCTTCTGCAGCAGCCATTTTGAGGCCCCGCCCACCGCCCTGCGTCAGAATTCCAGAGGTGCCGGTTGGCTCAAGAGAGCTCGGAGAACCCTGGTTCTAAGCCTCCTAGGAACTTCTTCAGTTACAAACTTCTTTTGTTTTAAAAGAAGAAGCGGCGGCAGCAGCCCCGATGCTTGGCTTTTTTAATAGGATCAGCCGGGCGCATTCCATCTCCTTTTTTAGCAGCGACTGGGGTTATACAAACGCTAAATTTGAACCAAGTATGCAAGACATTCCACTCCGCTCGAAAAACCTGCAGCTCAGAGCACGGGTGGGGAAAGGGAAAAGGGCTGCGCACGACTTCGACCGGAGGCAGATGTTTGCTTTGGTGTTCAACCTCTCCAAGGCGGGACTTTAACTACATCAAGCGGGCCCGGTTGGAAAACTCTGGGGGAGGTGGGGGGCCTGCCCACTAACCTCTGCTCCTTCCCCTCCGAGAGAAACTTGTTCTGCCTGCTCCCCGTTGTCCTTCCCAACCTCTGTATTTATGAAGCCAGATCAAGGAACCCTTCCAGCACATCTTCCCTCCCCTTTGTACTGCTTTGTCTCCAGAGCAAACTTCCATGTCTTTGCAGTTTTAAAATAGATACTGTGCACAGACCCCAGGGGAGGGGAGGGGAGGGAAATGTACATTTGCTAGGAACAAAAGAGGGAGAAGCAAATTTTAACCCAGAACAAAGTAGGTAGCCAAAGAGGATGGGGGAAAAAAACCCCAGAATATCCTTGCATGTATAGATATCAAAGTCAGTTCCCCCCAAAACTGAAATAATACAATTCCAGATACTTAAATCGAATATTGTGAATATCAAAAACTCCATCAGCTTCAGTTACAAGTATACGCCTTATGTTTAAGAAATAAACTTGGGAAAAGTTCCAGTAAATAAAGTAGGCCTTAGAAAAGAGCCAACCAGGAGCACCTCAAAGACTAACAAAATCTGGGGCAGGATCTGAAGACATTTGCAGTGACTCAGGAAAGCCACAAACGCTGTTAGTCTTGAAGGTGCGCCTAGCCTCTGGCTCTTTTCTACTGCTAAAGACAGACTAACTTGATGGCCCATCTTGCTGTGTCAACGTCAGCCTTTCTCCTCCTTTTTACCACTGAGAAACTCCTGAAACATCCTTGGGGCTTCGAGAAACCCCAGAAGTGGCACAGTTGTGCAGAATATGGTTGGGAAGCAGACCTGTGGACATGCCCACCCAGAGCCCCGCCACTTCCCACCCCCCCCCAGCCCATCATTGGCTCTTTTGGGGGGTCAACAAGACCATATTATCTATCTATCTATTTATTTATTTATATTTTTATACTGCCCTTCCCTACGGCTCTGGGCGGTTTACATAAAACATTTTGAACACTATAAAAATCAATATAACGGTATAACAATAACAAGACAATCCCTTAGTTGGTTTGGTCCCTCAGTCTGGGGGGGGGGGCACCTGTATATATGGTCCTATCACCCGATAAATGTTTGACAAATTTATAAAAAATATTCAAATGGGTAGCCATGTTGGTCTGAAGTAGCACAATAAAACCAGAGTCCAGTAGCACCTTTAAGACCAACAAAGATTTATTCTGGATGGGCACAAAAGTTTCTGGATGGGCACAACAGTTGATACCCAGATTTAGTACCTCAAGAAGCGTGCATGCTCACGGAAGCTTATATGCAGAAATACTATCTAAAGAAGCCCATGAAAGTTTATATGCATAGTGAAGAACTGTGCATGCACATGAAAGTTTATATCCAAAATTAAACATCGTTGGTCTAAAAGCTGCCCCTGGACTCAGATTTTGTTCTGTTGCTTCAGACCGACATGGCTACCAACCTGGAAGAGTGTGCATGCAAACGTATATTTAGACCCAGAATTAAGCATATCTGGTTCTGTAGGGGGCCCTGGATTCACACATTGTTCTGTCACTTCAGACCGACATGGCAACCCACGAATTTACCCAGGCAGAATTGCCCGTGGCCTGTCTTGTGTTTAAAGTTGTTTTGACACATGCAGCAGCCTCTTTTACAGCCAGGATTTCCCACGCCAGGACTCTTAAGGCCCGGACAGAAAACATGGTGGTGTTTTATTGTGCATCTTGGATTTCCTAAATACCAGCCCACTCTTTGACACTGTTAAGATTCTGGGAGTGGTTGAGATAACTCTGGAGTCTAAAGAACAGAGAGGCCACACCCGAGAAAGGCTCTCACAGGGAGCTCTGGCAGGGCTTTCCCAGACAAATCTCTCTCAATGGCCTCTTTTATGCGCATTTCAAAAGGAAAGACCTATTGGGTTCTAGTTGAAAAAGAAAAGAAAGTGTTTGAACCACAGATGAAAAGCCAAAAGAAAGAAAGAAAGGCGGAGCAAAGCAAGGGAGCGTTTCAACTTTACTTTCCAGGAGACAAACAAGCTGAGTATTTTTTCTGCAAAAAAAGCACACTATTAACCTTGGGGGGGTTTTAGACAACAACCTGTGTACGCACTGAGTCCCAAGAGTTCAGTGTAGCTGTCTATGCACAAATGATACAGCATAAATTTGAGACTGCACCTCCTCCTACATACCTTGTTTACACCTTCCAGAGTAACAGACATGTGAAAAGAAATGGGTATTTTTCAGGCTGAAGGGTCTGGTCACCTCTGGGGAGTAAAGCAGCAATCTTGAGTAGGTCTACTCAGAATACTACTGCAGTCTGTTCCAAGGACTCTACTCCCAGGAAAGTGTACATGTGCCGGTCAAAGGATAGTCACATTACACTGCAGATGCTTGGGTTGCCAACTTGGAGTTTGGAAATTCCTGGAGATTTGGGGGAGGGCAGGTTTGGGGGCAGTTCTTAGTGGGGTACAGTGCCAAAGAGTCTGCCCTCCAGAGTAGCCCTTTGCCCTAAGGAAACTGCGTTCAGTAGTTTGGAGATATAATTTGGGGAGCTCTCCAGGCCCCACCTATAGTTCGTGCTTTTCATAGAATCATAGAATAATAGAGTTGGAAGGGACCTCATGGGTCATCTAGTCCAACCCCCTGCACTATGCAGGACACTCACATCCCTATCGCTCATCTGTTGTAACCTGCCACCCCTTTGCCTTCACAGAATCAGCTTTTAGTAGATATGAGGATTCTAGTCCAAGTTTTCCTAATGGCTTCGGGCGCCTCTGCATCCCCTGAATTGTGAGCTTCCAGGAGGGACCTGGAGATCTAGAATTACAGCTGATGTCCAGATTGACTTCTAGACAGGGTGGCTGGGGGGGGGGGGCAGCCTCCACATACAGAGGCATCAATTCTCTGAATCTCAGAGCCAGGAGGCAACATCAGGGGAAGGCCTCGGTCTCTATGTTTGTCGTTGGCCCTCCAGAGGAACTGGTTGGCCACTGTGTGAGACAGGAGGCTGGGCTGGGTAAACCTCTGGTGCGATCCAGCAGGGCTCTTCTGATGTTCTTACAGAGGCCTCTCTGCCTTGTTGGTCCTCCAGAGGAACTGGTTGACCACTGCGATGTTTACCGCACTGACACGGTCGCTCCATGCTGCAGCTCCCATACACGGGAGCATTTGGTCCGGGCGTACCACGTGCCCCCTAGATTTGTGCCCCCATATGGGTGCTGGGGTGGTGAGGATTTGCCATGCTGTGGGGCAGCTTCAGCCTATTTTTTTTTTTAATTAAGAATGTGGTATTACAGTCCACCGCAATACTGAATTTAAGAAAGGCCCCAGAACCACCTGTGGTCTTTTTTGGCCCCTCCAGGACGCCATAATCAGAGGAAGAGCCGGGGCAGGATGGTCCAACTCTTCCCCTGCCGCATGAGCCTGCCCCAACATAGGCCCTCTTGCCTATGAAAACAAACTTGGCACATTTAAGGAATGCGAGTTAAGTGCTTCATACCGCAGCGCAATGGAGGGCTTGAGTCAGACCACGCCTGGGATGGCCCCAACTCACTGCCGACTTCGAGCACAGCTGGGAATTTGCCCCTTCCCCCCCCCACCGGAGGAGAGGTAAAGGCGGAGCTAATTCCCAGTGCGGAAACGGTCTGTGTGAGCCAGGATGTTGGAGTAGATGGACCACTGGCCGAATCCACACGGGCTCATTTTCCGTTCTTTTTTAATCTCTGCAGATAGATAAGGCTGTTGTACAATATCATAACCCTCCCAGATGCGAATAGACTGCCTGTGCCTGATCTTGTCAGGTCCCGGAAGTTAAGCAGGGTCGGGCCCGGATGGGAGACCACCAGAAGTTCTGGTTTGCTACACAGAAGCAAGCAATGGCAAACCACTGCGGGGAACCAGCATGACTTAGTACTTAAGAGCAGCAGCCTCTGTTCTGAAGAACTGTGTTTGGTTCCCCACTCCACCACATACAGCCAGCTGAGTGACCTTGGGTCAGTCCCAGTTCTCTCTGGGCTCTCTCAGTCTCACTTGCCTCACCAGGGGCCTCTAATCTGGATTACTGTGTTTAATTCCCCACTCTTCCACATACAACCACCTGAGTGACCTTGGGCCAGTCCCAGTTCTATATGGGCTCTCTCAGCCCCACCTGCCTCACAGGGGGCCTGTTGTGGGGAGAGGCTCCTTCAAGTAGAGAAAAGCAGGGCATGACAGCCAGCTCTTCCCTGCCTTGGAAACCCCATGTTCAGCTGTAGCTTGACATCACATCTTGCTGTGCGAATTCCATGTGCGCCCACTGACTCTTAAAACAGGTGTTCTCGAGCCTGCTGAACAATGTCCTTTCAGACCCCTCCAGCAGCCGCCTGCAAGTGGATTTTACCATTTCCCACAGTAACATCCCGCTGCAATGTGCTTCAAGGGTGTGTTGAAAGGGCATTGTTTAATGCAGTGGTCCCCAACCTTTTAATCACCGGGGTACGGTCAATGCTTGACAATTTTACTGAGGCCCGGAGGACACCGCCGCCGCCTGAGCCCCTGCTCCACTTGCTTTCCTGCTGGCACCCCTGATTTCCCGACGGCCACTGGAGAGCACCAAAGGTGAGCTGGCAGCAGAGTGGCAGGGCAGCCCCGGGGCAGCAGCTGGGGAGGACGAGGAGGAGCTGCGGACCGGTACCGACTGATCCACGAACCGGTCCCAGTCTCCAGACCGGGGGTTGGGGACCACTGGTTTAATGCATAGAATCACAGAATCACAGAGTTGGAAGGGGCCACACAGGCCATCTAGTCCAACCCCCTGCTCAACGCAGGATCAGCCCAAAGCATCCTAAAGCATCCAAGAAAAGTGTGTATCCAACCTTTGCTTGAAGACTGCCAGTGAGGGGGAGCTCACCACCTCCTTAAGCAGCCTATTCCACTGCTGAACTACACTGACTGTGAAATTTTTTTTTTTTTGCTGAAGTGCCATTTGGTTTCCCTTTCTAACCCTGTCCAGAATTGCTTAGAATGCTTATCTCACTTCTTTAAAGGGGGAAAAAAAATTCTCCAGTGGGCTCTTCTAAATCTGGCTCCCTTTTCGCCGTGGTTCGTTTCTGTTTTCTTTCCAAGATGGCCGCAAGATTCGGAATTGCTCCAAAAGCGGGTGGCCCAGAAGCCTAGCGAAGGACTGAACTGGCTGTTCGGGATGTCTGATTAGGCCCGGGCGCTGTTCCCTTTTTGCTCGGTTGGAACCACGTGACCTGCGTGGCAGGGGAGGGTTTTTTTTGCCGACACGAGTTCGGAATAAGCCTCATTCTACCAACAATGCTCCGGGACTCAGCCAATGAGCCATACTCGCCTCTGTCCAAGGCAGAAAGGAATACAGTCAGGGTTTTCTTTTTTTTTTTAATGAAAACAACACAATGAACTCTTTTGATAACATAAGGGGGGAAAAAACGCTCGTTAAATTAGAGCCAGTCAGTGATTTGAAATTAAAACCCGTTCCGGACATGGCCGTCGGTAAATATTTGATCTCGAAATGAAAGAGCTAGGAGGGCGACGGAACAGAGGAAGTTTTAATTGTGGGGTTGCGCTGTTTGCTGCCCGAGGCGGACCAAATGCGGCCAGGCGCTGAAATCGGTGGTCACGGGGGCAAAAATGTGTGGTTTTTCAAAAACAAAGAGGACCGGGTAGCTGGTGGGGGTCCTTGGAACGTTGACCATCTAAAACCAATTAAAATATGTTAGCACAGTCCTGGCTTGGGATCCGAACCCCCTCTCTGCCCTGGAAGCCTGCTGGGGGATCTTGGGCCAGTTCCACCCTCTCACCTTGGCCCATGGAAGGAGTGTGAGTGAAATGTTTCATACCTCTGCCTTTTGTGAGTCCTTCATGCCTGCCTGTTTTCCACCACCAAAATATTCCAGCATTTTTGACTCTAGGATTTCGGGTGTTTCATAAGCCAGAGTGGAAAACTGGTAAAGAATGTCAGGCTAATATGAGGGTGACCAGGTGCAAATCTCTGCTCTGCAATGGAGGCTCGCTGGACAACCTCGGGCCAGTCACAAACTCTGTGCCTTGCCTACCTCACAGGGTTGTTGTAATGATACAGTGGAAGGGGGAGAACTGTGTAAACTGCCTTAGGTCCCCATTGGGGAGAACGGCGAGGTAAAAATGAAGTGAATAAATAATAATAATAAATGTACCACTTTGGAATTTAGGCAAGAGTTCAGCCTGACGTACTAGCTTTCCACATGCAGAGAAACCTCTGTAAGAGCAGTATTAAATGAGCAGTCCCTCAAGTGACATAGCTAACAGTTGCCAGCTCCGGATTTTTAAAAAAAACCTGGAGATTTTGGGGGTGAGGCCAGGGAAAGGACCGCAGTGGGATATAAGAAGACGTAGAAAAGTTGCTTTTCACTGCCTGACGGAGTCTCAGAGTGGCTTACAGTCGCCTTCCCTTCCTCTCCCCACAGCAGACACCCTGTGAAGTAGGTGGGGCTGCGAGAGCTCTGAGAGAATTGCCCTGTGAGGACAGCCCTAAGAGAAATGTGAGTGGCCCTAGTCACCCAGTGGAGGAGGAATGGGGAATCAAACCCAGCTCTCCATATTAAAGGCCACTGCTCTTATCCACTACACCACACTGGCTCTCATACGACCCTGGAGTTCACTTTTCAGAGCAGCCATTTTCTCTAGAGGAACTGATCTCTGTAACCTGTAGACCGGTTGTGTGACCAGTGCTGATTCTGCACTTACTTTGTTTATTCTGTTATTGATGCTGCTGCATTCAGGATCTCGGGTCTTCTTCTACCTCCCACCCCCCAATTGAAACAAAAAGTGTTCTGCACTTGATTGGAGAAGTACAGACAGGTGGGGAAGCCAAGCTCAGCAGGAGTCTCTTACTTTCCTTAAAGGGGGGGGTGGGGTTGGAGACAGCAGAGGAGGGGGAATAAATCCAAGAGGCAATTTTTTGCTGAGAGAAGTTAGGGCTTCTGCAGCACAGTCACTAAGACAAGCCCTGCAACCGGGAGCCAGGAAGACTTTGAACTGACGCCCTAACCAATCATGGAAGACTACAGAGAGGGAGCAAGTTAATTCAGAAAAAACAGAGAGCTGCACATTTACTTATGGCAGTTTTTGAAATATCGAGGCTTATATCCACTCCAGGATATCGCGGGGGAAAGGTAGGGTCACTCCAGATCAATTATGCATGTTGCAGAGGGTAGATTTAAAGCACCCAAAATCAAAATGCAAATCGAATTCAGTGTAGACGGGAGGGATTCATTCGAACTGGGACTGGATAAAAAGCCCTGTGCAGACTATAACCAGGTGATCTCCAGCCACCCCCTGGAGGTTAGAAATCCAAAAAGAGATTCTGTTGGTCCAAAGTAGAAGCAGAAACGAATAGAACCCACTTGCTTGTATAATAAAAGTCAGTCTCTTGGAAAACTCCTTGGGTCATTTTATTGTACAAACAAACTTTGCACTCCAAATGCCAAAATGAAGTTCTGGACAAAGTCAACTCGTTTTGTTTTCCTCAGTGGCGTATCTAATCGTAAACATATTCATATATATAAAAGAACAAAATTCAAAACAGTTATCTCAGAGCTCTCTCATCCAAACCTACATTACAGGGTGCCTGTTTTGGGGAGAGGAAGGGTAGGACATTGCAAGCTGCTTTGGGACTCCTGGGGAGCAAAAAGCAGGTTACCAAAAACAGCTCTTGAAAATAAGCAGAGTTGAGGATGAAAACATTTTTTCCATCCCTCTCCTCTCAGTTTGTTACTCCATGCTGTTTTCCTTGCCAAGCCATTTTACAAGCTTAAAATCTAAATGGTGTGGGGGAGATTTCTTATTTTATTTTTTAATGGCACTGAACACATCCTAATTGAAACAGCAGTCCCTGGGCTTTCACTCTGCCAGATGAAATGAGACCGAAGGATAGCTCTGATTGTGGTCTAAATAAAGGTAACAGATACTCTATTTTTTCTAAAAGAAAGAAATATTAGTGCCAGAATTGAAAGCAGTTATTTGAAAGTAATTGCCACTGAAATCAGAGGATTTCTTTCCATGCAGAGGGATTACTTTCCTCAGTTTTGGCATCTAAACTGGAATATTTTAAAAAAATCAAAAAAGCATCTGGACAGCATCATGTTTTAGTCATCCTTCTGCACTGGTTACCAGTCTGCATCTGGATTGGTTCTAACCTTTAAGGCTTTACGTGGCCTGGGTCCTATCTATCTGCCGGACCGCTTATCTGTTTATGCCCACCGCAGGGCTCTTCGCTGTGCGGGTGTGAATTTACTGGTTGTCCCGGGCTCCCAGGATATACACTTGGCCTGGACCCGAGCCAGAGCTTTTTCAGCCCTGGCCCCAACCTGGTGGAATGAGCTCCCGGAAGAGCTGAGGGCTCTGTTGGAGTTGTCAGCTTTCCACAGGCCCTGTAAGACGGAGCTCTTCTGCCAGGTGTATGGTTGAGGCCAGGGTGGTACCCAGTGTTACCACCTGAGGATCTCTAAGTTGAGGTCAACCAGGTTCCTCGCTCCTAAGAAGAGAGAGTTATTGACCCATGCTGAACGGGGGAGTGGCTGGTATTTTATTGTTCGCCATCTTGTTATGCTATTATTTTGCTATGCTAATTGTATTAAGGGGTATCTTAGGGGATTTTATTGACTTCGTATACTGCCGCGAAACACTGAAGAGCAGCGATTGAATGAATGAATGAATGAATGAATGAATGAATGAATGAATGAATGAATGAATGAATGAATGAATGAATGAATGACCGACCAGTAAGGTCTTTCTCAAGAAATCCTGCCAGAGTGGTGCTCAAAGCCGTGACCATATATTCGGAATGGCAAATTAAAACTTGCCAAATGTCTCACCCATATACAGTTGCCATCTCCAGACTGGGAAATTCCTGGAGATTTGGGGGCGGAACCTAGGAACAGCAGAGTTTGGGGACGGGAAGGAACCTCAGTGGGGTGCAATGCCGCAGACTCCTCCCTCCAAAGCAGACATTCCCCCCAGAGGAACTGATCTCTGTAGCCATTTTATGGCTGGCCCCGCCTCCCGGGGCTGCCATGTTGTGACCGCCATTTTGCAGTTGCGTCCACCAAGCTTTTCAACTTTTGGAACTGCGCCCGCAGACTCAAAAAGATGTGGGACATTCTTAAGAGTTTCCATCCCAGCTGAAAATCTGATCAGGCATTTTGGGTGAGGCTGTGTCCTTGAGTAGAAGAGGGCTGTCGAGTTGCAACCGACCCCAACCAGGGGCTTTCAAGGCAAGGGAGAAGCAGAGGTGGTTGGCCATTGCCTTCCTCTGCGGTGCCTTCCCTGGTGGTCTCCTGCCACGTGCCAACTCTTCTTAGCTTCCAACCGGTGGTGACCCCAGCCAGGGATTGAGCTTCCCGTTCCACTGAGTAAAAGGCTACATGATATCTTGAGCGTATTATAGTCGTGTCTCCCACTGGGAGCAAACTTGAGGCCATTTCAAAGCTGTGTTCTGCACCGTCTCCCCTCCCCTCTGTCCCCTCCCGTCTGCAAAGATGCAATTTCCTCCCTTCCCCTACAGTGGGAAGGTCCGTCCCCCGAGCGTTATCTGGTATGAAATGATAAGCTTGAGTACATGACAATGACGTGAGTGTACAGGAACGGGCAGATCCTGCGAATGGCAACAAGGAGCAAACAAAGCAACAAAAAAGAATCTGGTCGACCTCGGTGGATTTTTCTCAGAAGCAAAGCTGCGCCAGGGTCCTGCCTAAGAGCTTTGCCGGCTTCTGGAACCCACCATTTTGAAACTATGGGTGCTTTCCGACATGCTAAAGAATGCTGTTTTGATGCACTCCAGTGACCATTTGCAGGTGGATTGGGCCATTTCAGAGCCTCTTGTGGTGCAGAGTGGTAAGGCAGCAGACATGCAGTCTGAAGCTCTGCCCATGAGGCTGGGAGTTCAATCCCAGCAGCCGGCTCAAGGTTGACTCAGCCTTCCATCCTTCCGAGGTCGGTAAAATGAGTACCCAGCTTGCTGGGGGGTAAACGGTAATGACTGGGGAAGGCACTGGCAAACCACCCCGTATTGAGTCTGCCATGAAAACGCTAGAGGGCGTCACCCCAAGGGTCAGACATGACCCGCTGCTTGCACAGGGGATACCTTTGGCTATTTCACACAGTAAAATCCAGTAGCAAAGTGCATTGTAAGTGGGTTGAAAGTGCATTATTCATTGTTTGTGATTTTCCCAACACGAAGCTGTTACTGCTTTTGTACTCAACTTTTTACTACTCAGAGGAGTCCCAAAGTGGCTGACAATCGCCTCCCTTCCTCTCCCTACAACAGACACCCTGTAAGGTAGGCGAGGCTGAGAGAGCTCTGAGAGAACTGGAATTGACCCAAGGTCACCCGTCAGGTCTCATGCACCACAAAGTGGCTGACAATCACCTTTCCTTTCTCTCCAAACAAGTATCCTGTGAGGTTGGTGAGACTGAGAGAGTTCCAAAAGGGCTGTGACTGGCCCAAGGCCACCCTGCTGGTTGCATTTGGAGGAGGAGTGGGGAATTAAACCCGATTACCCAGTGTACAGGCCACCGCTCTTAAGCACTGCATCAATCTGGCTCTTTAGGGTGGTCCAGTTGCTTTGATCCTCACTACCTCAGGTTTGGGTTGGGTGATATAGCCAGCTTGGGTTGGGTGATTCTGGGAAATTCTGGCTGTGGAGCTAGGGAAGGCCACGTTTGGAAAGGGAAGGGACCTCAGCAAAGGATGTTGCCCTACAGCTCATCCTCCCAAGGAGCCATTTCCTCCATGGGGATGGATCTCTGCCTTCCAGAGATCAGTGGGGTGCCAGGAGATCTCCAGGCCCCACCTGGAGGTTGTGAAGCCGAATAGAAAGGGCACAGCCTGGTCACTATCCTATTTCACTGCTCAGCTCCCTGTTTGTCCCTCCTGCTTCTTCTCAAAGCCTGCTTTTGTTTTGCCTTCCTGTTTTGCCTTCTGAGCTGCATCTTGGCTCATCTACATCCAGGGGTAGGGCTGGAGTTGCCAGCCTCCAGGTGGGGCTGGAGATCTCCCGGAATTTCAGCGGATCTTCAGATCACGTTGCCAACTTTGGGTGGGGTTGGAATAGCATTGAAATATTCAAGACCTGGGTTGTGCCTGATTCAACAACATATGAAGAATATCCTGCAGGGGGCATCAGGGGAGATGTGTAGTTAGCATACTTAGATTCGGAACTTCCTGATGCTTACAGATAATCTCCTCCTGTGTCCTGATTGGCTGAGTTGGAGATTTCCTGCTCCTTTGAGCACACTTCCTGCTCACTTGCAGGACAGAATGAAAGAATCATAGAATCATAGAGTTGGAAGGGGCCATGCAGGCAATCTAGTCCAACCCCCTGCTCAACGCAGGATCAGCCCTAAGCATCCTAAAGAATCCAAGAAAAGTGTGTATCCAGCCTTTGCTTGAAGACTGCCAGTGAGGGGGAGCTCACCACCTCCTTAGGCAGCCTATTCCACTGTTGAACTACTCTGACTGTGAACATGTTTTTCCTGATATCTAGCCTATATCGTTGTACTTGAGGTTTAAACCCATTACTGCGTGCCCCCTCCTCTGCAGCCAACGGAAACAGCATCCTGCCCTCCTCCAAGTGACAACCTTTCAAATACTTAAAGAGGGCTATCATGTCCCCTCCCAACCTCCTTTTCTCCAGGCTGAACATTCCCAAGTCCCTCAAACTATCTTCATAGGGAACAACAATGCAGAACAACAGTTAGACCAGGCGTTCTCAACTGGGGGGTTGTGAAACCCTGGGGTATCTTGACGGGAGAGGCAGGCAATGGCAAAACTTCTCTGAACCTCCCTTGCCTTGAAAACTCGATGGTAGGGTTGGCCAAACTGTGGCTCTCCAGATGCCCGTGGACTATAATTCCCATGAGTCCCTGGCAGCATGGTAATTGTAGTCCATGGACATCTGGAGAGCCACAGTTTGGTCACCCCTGCCCTGTGAGGTCGCCATTGGTCAGCTGAGACTCTGCAGTCGTTTAGGGCCGTGCACCCTGGGTGAATACCGCTTTAAATGTCTCGGTCACAGTGAAAATATCCTTGCCGTTCCCCATTTTCGTTATTTCTGGCAGCCAGAAAAGTCATCTCCATCGACGATATCAAGGGCCATTTTGTCCTTTGCTGGGAACAACTTGCACGATAAGTTTGTGCAAAGTGGGTCCGTTCCCACACACACACACACACACACACACACACACACACACACACACACACACAAAACGTATTTTGAAAGAGTGTCCTTCCTTATCAGGAAATATTTTGAATTGGTTCCCAGAATTAAGAAAAGGCCCAAGGACCTAGCTGGGGAGGGGGAATATTGCAGGAGTCTCTCAGCATAAAATTGTCACATGAGGGATCCAAAGTGACTCAGTGTAACAAATCGCTAGTCTTTCCAGATTTGGGCCAAGTTCCGAGCCAGTGAACTATATTTATCTGCAGGTATTTCCATTTGTGACTTACATGCAAATGTTTTTTTTTCCCCCACAGCATAATCATGCTTTTTGGACAGGAGAGATTTTGGAGAGTCACCTTTTTCTATCCCACCCTCTCTTGAAGGAGCTCTGGGCAGTATAATTGGTTCTGCCTTTCTCTGTTTCACCCTCACAACAACCCTACGAGGAGGGCTTGGCAGAGAGAGAGAGAGAGAGAGACTTCCCCAAGGCCACCCAGTGAGATTCACAGCTTTGAAATCAGGCCTCCCAAGGAAAAAAAAAATTATCTCTGAAAAACGGCTACAAAACAATGCCTCTGTATGAGCTACAGCATACCTTCTCTCCCGTGTAGGTCTTGTATTTGCTCTGGGAACCGATTTGGAACAAAACCAAGATGGGACTCATGAAACCACTCTCTGGTGAACCAGCACGGTATAGCAGTTAAAAAAACAGGCAGTCTCTAATCTGGAGAACCAGGTTTGATTCCCTGCTCCCCCACATGCAGCCAACTAGTCACAGTTCTCTTAGAGCTGTTCTTTCAGAGCAGTTCTCTCAGCCCTACCTCCCTCACACAGTGTCTGTTGTGGGGAGAGGAAGGGAAAGGTTTTTGTAAGACACTTTGACCTTGGGCCAGTCTCAGTTTCCTCAGGGCTCTCTCAAGCCCATCTGCCTCACAGGGTGTCTGTTGTGGGGAGAGGAAGGGAAGGCGATTTGTCAGCCACTTGGAGACGCCTTCAGGTAGAGAAAAGCGGGGTACAAAAAATCCAGGTCCTCTTCTTCTTTTTAGCTTTCAATGTTTATGTGTTTCTTTCAACTCACGACAAACACAGGGGACCTTTGTTTCTTGGTTCGTTTGTTTTTTAATGACACACAGGTCAGGGCCTATTGTCCAATGCATGCATCATCAGACACACTGACAGAACTGAGCAGTCCGAAAGTTAAGGTTATTTAGCTGGGCCACATTGTGTTATCCCGCTGCAGAGGTCTCCTGACCAGGATTGTTCAGGCTAGGCCGATCTTGTCAGATCTCGGAAGCTAAGCATAGTTGACCCTGGCCAGTATTTGGATGGGAGGCCTCAAAGAAAGACAAGGGACATGACACGGAGGCAGGCAATGGCCAGCCCAGCTCTGTAGGTCTCTTGCCTTGAAAACCCTATGGCAGAAATGGGCTCATGGGAATTATAGTCCATGGACACCTGGAGGGCTACAGGTTGGCCACCCCTGCCAGATGGGGCCGTCTGAAGTCGGCTGTGACTTAACTGTGTTTTCCATCCACGGCTACCACATTGCATTAAGTCTGCCTGCACCTCTCCTCTCCTCTCCTCTCCTCTCCTCTCCTCTCCTCTCCTCTCCTCTCCTCTCCTCTCCTCTCCTCTCCTCTCCTCTCCTCTCCTCTCCTCTCCTCTCCTCTCCTCTCCTCTCCTGACAAACCATTTCTACAGCCATGACCTCTGGTTTCAGACAACTTCATCCCTCATTCGTCCTCCTCTCTCATAATCTTTTATCCCAAAAAACCTCAGCTATCATATTCCAAGCAACGGGGAGGCTGAATTCCTCCAGCGTGTATCTGGGCTGTGCTTTAAAACGATGCATAGGGAGTCTTTATGCAAACATCTCCTGGGCAAATATTTACTAAAACCAGGGAAGGACAAGGTGCCAGTCAGATGATAGCTTGGGTTTCTTTATCCAGTCCTCACAAATATTTATTATTTCACATGCCCTCCCTGCGTATGAATCGTGCTGTCCAAGAGAAGGGGTCGGGTAGGGTACAACCCTCTCTTCAGAATAAGAGATGATCACTGGCGTTTCAGGAAAAGGTTTCACTTTTCAGTCAGGGGCTGTGGCTGTGGTAGAGCATCTGCTTGGCCTGCAGAAGGTCGCGGGTTGAATCCCTAGCATCTCCAGTTAAGAAGGATCAGGTGCTAGGTCATGCGAAAGACCTCTGGAGAGTTGCTGCTACTCAAAGTAGTTGAACTCTGACTTCAGATCACTTTATGCCTCCATTCCCCCCCCTCCCAGTGCCCTGTTTTACTCATGCCAGAGAATGAGGCCGCAGAAACCTGGTGGAAATGCTGGTTGCCAGCCTCCAGGCGGGGCCTGGAGATCTCCCGCTATTAAAGCTGATCTTCGTACTACAGAGATCAGCTCCCCTGGAGAAATTGGCTGCTGTGGAGGGTGGACTTTGCTTTAGGATGCTTTGGGCTGATCCTGCGTTGAGCAGGGGGTTGGACTAGATGGCCTGTATGGCCCCTTCCAACTCTAAGATTCTGTGATTCTGTGACCTTGTACTTTGCCAGGGTCCCTTCTCTCCCAAAACCCTGTCCACCCCAGACTCCACAGTCTTCCCCACCCTGAATCTTCAGGTATTTCCAAAACCAGGGCTGGCAACTCTATAAGAATCCAGCACTGAAATTTTCCTTCACATAAATCACACCAAGCAAAGGCAGCCCCAAGTTACGGCAGCAGTTGTGATAAAATTAACAGGAATCCTAAACATAGGTATACTTGGCTTGGACCATGGAGGAGGCATCTTAAAAGGGTGTAACTCTGTTTAGGATTGCTCTGTAAACACCCCGAGGCTAAATCCCTTGGCCGGCTGACTCCTCACATTTTCTTCTCCTGTGGGAAGAGCCATTTCACAGCTAAGCTTGCCTAAGTCCTATTTAAATAGTGAGAAATAGAGCTTTAACATAACAAAAGCTTGAGTCCAGTGGCATCCTTTAAGTTTTGTTGAAGGAGTAAAGTTTCATGTGAACACTCACCTCCTTAGACAAGATGTGTGCACACCAAAGCTTATGCCTTGATGAGAACCTGGTTGGCCTTAAAGGTGCTCCTGGGAGGGCGGTCTATAAATATAATAAATAAATAATAAACATAGAATCACAGAATCATAGAGTTGGAAGGGGCCATACAGGCCATCTAGTCCAACCCCCTGCTCAACGCAGGATCATAATAATAAATAAATAAACTTTGTTCTGCTGCTTCAAACCACCATGTCGACCCCCCTGAATCTATCTTCATTTAGGGTTTTAACCTGATAAAGGTAAAGGTATCCCCTGTGCAAGCACCGAGTCATGTGTGACCCTTGGGGTGATGCCCTCCAGCGTTTTCATGGCAGACTCAATACGGGGTGGTTTGCCAGTGCCTTCCCCAGTCATTACCGTTTACCCCCCAGCAAGCTGGGTACTCATTTTACCGACCTCGGAAGGATGGAAGGCTGAGTCAACCTTGAGCCGGCTGCTGGGATTGAACTCCCAGCCTCATGGACAAAGCTTTCAGACAGCTGCCTTACCACTCTGCGCCACAAGAGGCTCTTTTAACCTGATAGAAAGCCCCAATTTCACTCTGTGTTGGAAAAGGCCATCAAGTCACAGAAAATTGACAACGTCCTTGTAGAGCTTTCAGCAGACAAGAGATGTTCAGAGGTGCTTTGCCGTTGCCTTCCTCTCCGTAGTGATCCCAGACTTCCTTGGTGCTCTCCTCTCCAAATACTAGCCAGGGCTGACCCTGTTCAGCTGTTGCAATCCGACAAGATCAGGCTAGCCTGGGAAATCCAGGTCAGGGCATGTATCAGCTGTGTTTCTGGTTTACTTTTGTCCTTTCTTTAACCCCAACTCAGAAGTGATAGGACTACGTCGTGCCTTCCCTGGGTTCCCCCTGCCTTCCCACTTTACAGGCCAAAGCCCTTGTTGTAGTCTCCTGTTCCTTTGCAGTCTATGCATACATACAGGTGTGTAGGTTTGATGGTGGGATGCTGTCGTACGCAATTAGGAACAGAGGTCCCAAGTTCATTGGGGATAAGCCCTGGAACCAGTAATGACCATCAGAGGCAGGGGGGGCATCTGAGCAGGTGAAGAGTGCCTTCCCCTGAAATTGTGCCACTGCAGGAACACCACCTGAACAAAAGGGTCAAAGGGTAAAATTTTAAATCAAAGAGCACTGACTACTCCAGTCTCCGAAGTCCTTCTGTATTATCAGGGCAATACCAAAGTGAAATCCAGAACTGTCTATGCCAGTCCTTCTCAGCAGGACCCCTGAGGGCCCTGGCAAATTTGAAGGGGGCCATAGACTGAAAAATATGAGAAGGGGAGCCCAAAGGGCTTGGGAGGGGCTGGTGACTGAACAATACCCTTTTTCTCACATATGATGTCACTAATTGCTAGAAAGGCCCACCATCATCATGGGAAAGAAAAAGAAATCATATAATCTGTGCCATTGTGTGTGCTTGAATCAATGTTTTCAAGAAGAAATCACACAAACGCACATGCTTCTCTTGGCTAAAGGTTCTAGAAATCTGTCTTGCATATATATATATGTGACAAGTCATGTTGAGCATAGTTCACTCTTAGCTTAGGCCTTTTTTAGCCTCGCTCATTGCACAAGCGGCCAGGCTGCTACATGGGGACCCTGGAACCTGACAGGAAATCCTAAAAGGGCCATGGCCAAAACAAGGTTGAGAGTGGCTAGTCTGTACCACCCGTTTCTCCTCAGATGCTTGTGATCCTGAGAGGGTCTCATACTGATAAACTCAAAATGCACAAGTGCTCCACTGTTAAGAGGAATCGGCAGGAAAATGCTTCAGTCAGTGCAAATTTAATGCCAGGGGTGGAAAGCCCTGTCAAGCTGCACACACAAAGCCGCCTTATACTGAATCAGACCTCTGGGCCATCAAAGTCAGCCTTGCCTTCTCAAGCCCGCAGTGGCTCTCCATGGTCCCTGGCAGAGGTCCTTCGCATCCCCTGATCCTTTTAACCAGAGATTGAACCTGAGACTAGGCATGTACACACACAAAAAAAATCATATTTCAGATTCGGCACAAAACAATTTGGGCAGAACCTAAAGTGCACAAATAACCCTTCACTTTTCCAAACTCGACCAAATCCCAAAGTTACAGGGCTTTGGGGGGCTCATGCTTTCCCTCTTCCCCCTCCCCCACCTTCCCAGGCAGCAAAGAGTGTCTCCGCTGCCTGGGAAGGGGGAAGGAGAGAACACCTGCCAAGCAGCTGATGACGACAGGTGTTCCAAGCCCTTTAAATCGTTCCTCAAGCTTGAGGAAGCATTTAAAGGGAGCAGCATACCTGTCATTATCAGCTGAGTGATGGGTGCACCCCCCCATCATTGGCAGGGGCTCATAGGATGAGGGGCACCCCCCCATCACTGGCAGGGGCTCATGGGAATTGTAGTCCATGAACATCTGGAGGACCACAGGTTGACTACCTCTGTTCTAAGGCACTGCCTGAGGAAGAATAGGGCTCATGGGGGAGGCATTTAAACAGGCTGGATTTTGGTCAAATTGCTAAATCTCGATTTGTCCACAGCCAATTGGGCCTGTTTAAATACAAGGAGGGGCGGTTCGGCTCAGATATGTCTAGGAAGTTCCCAAATCATTCGGGCACTTTTTGGCTTATCTGGACTGAATCACCCATGCCTACCTTTGAACCGAATCGCTCATGCTCTGCCAGTGAGCAACAACCCTGTAGGGCAGGGGTAGTCAAACTGCGGCCCTCCAGATGTCCATGGACTACAATTCCCAGAAGCCCCTGCCAGCATTCGCTGGCAGGGGCTTCTGGGAACTGTAGTCCATGGACATCTGGAGGGCCGCAGTTTGACTACCCCTGCTGTAGGGTTTTCAAGGCAAGAGACAAGCAGAGGTGGTTTGCATCACCTGCCTCTGGAGGAGTGACCCTGGGCTTCCTCGGGAGACTCTCATCCACCTTCGAGCCAGGGACGGCCCTGCTCAGCTCCTGCCGTCTGATGGCACCAGGGCAAGAGCTACATGCCATCGAGTCACAACTGATTTAAGGTGGCCCTGTAGGGCTTTCAAGGCACGAGAGTCACAGAGGTGACTTGCCGTTCCCTCCCTGTGCCCAGTGACCCTGGACTTCCGTGATGGTTTCCTATCCAAGCACTAACCAGGGCTGACCCTGTTTAGCTTCCAAGTTCTGATGAGATCGGGCTTGCCAGGGCCAGCCAGGTCAGGGCAAAATGGGACACTGCCATTCGCTTAACTATGGCTTAGTGCAGTGGTCCCCAAACTTTTTATCACCAGGGACCGGTGATAAACGCTTGAATTTTACTGAGGCCCGGGAGGGGGGTAGTCTTTTGCCGAGGGACATCGCTGCCGCCGCCTGAGCCTCTTCTCCACTTGCTTTCTCACCGGCGTCCCTGACTTCCCGCTGCCTGCTGGGGGGCGCTGCCAGCAGCATCTGCGCAGTGCCACACCGAGGGGGAGCCCCAGCCATGGCGGCAGCTGAAGAGCACCAAAGGTCACCCGGTGGCAGAGTGGCAGGGCAGCCCCCAAGGCAGCAGCCGGGGAGGAGGATAAGGAAGAGCCGCAGCCTGGTACCGACTGATCCACAGACCGGTACTGGTCTCCGGACTGGGGGTTGGGGACCACTGGCTTCGTGCACTCAGTGAAACGGCAACTTGTGTTCATCGTAACAATGTGTGAGAATGCACCGAGAAACAGCAGAGTTTTTCTTGAGAAGAGCACAAATCCAGTTTATTCCTGTGTTCCAGGGCTTCCTCCCATACAGAGCTGTGCTTCCTTCCATTTCGGGATGTTTATTTCGGTTTGTTGTGACATCTGAACCAGAGTATCAAACAGGGTTTGATTCTTTCCCAGTGATGAGGATCCCCAACTGGGATTAATCCGCGATTTAGAATCCATGTTGCCAGGCTAGAAACAAACTTCAGTTCGTTAACAGGATACCCACCCTTGGGCACGGTAACAAACCGGCATTAGATCCAACAGGGGAATTGCTGATTTTGAATTGTCGTGAAGAGAGGAGAGAGGATTGTGAGCCAGAGAATGAGCCAGAGAATCTGACTCTTCAGGAACAAACTCTGGCTTGTTTGCAACGTCTGAATAGCACCTTCGCATTTCTGCTGACTGAGCGTCTTGTGGCACAGAGTGGTAAGGCAGCCGTCTGAAAGCTCTGCCCATGAGGCTGGGAGTTCAATCCCAGCAGCCGGCTCAAGGTAGACTCAGCCTTCCATCCTTCCGAGGTCGATAAAATGAGTACCCAGCTTGCTGGGGGGTAAACGGTAATGACTGGGGAAGGCACTGGCAAACCACCCCGTATTGAGTCTGCCATGAAAACGCTGGAGGGCGTCACCCCAAGGGTCAGACATGACTTGGTGCTTGCACAGGGGATACCTTTACCTTTTTATTACTGTTGACATTAACGGTTAAACTTGGCAGGTGCAACCGGGATACTGAAAGGGAAGGGGTGGGAGGAAAGAGCAAGCGATCCTGCATCCTGTTACGTAACCCTGGTTAAGAAGTTGGCAAAGGTCCATCTGCCTTGGCCCCAGTAGGAAAATGGCCAGAATGAATTTTGCTGTAACTGTTGTTGACAGCTCATTAGTCTTTCGCTGTGTAACAGAACAATTCCATAGGAAGCCGGCGATTGTTGCTGTTTAAATGGACCGAGGCAACAACCGAATGTTTAACTTCCTTTACCTCATTATCCCAAAGGAAAATATTGGTGTTGTCTGGGCAGGGCTGCGTGTTGTTTATCAGTTTAGTGTCATGCAAACTCTGAACAAACACATGTCGCCCTCTTTGCAGGAAGAAAACGAAATCCCTGCCAGCGTGTTTGTGAAGGAACCCGTTCCCAGTATCACCGAGGGAAAGGAAGAGCCTGTCGACGAGAACAAAACTTTGGAAGAGACCATGCACACGGTGGAGTTGTCCTCTGAGGACGAGGCGCCTCACGACGAAGACGGCGCGGAGGACAGCCTGGACGAGAAAATGGAGGAATCGAGGGCTGAGAAAATCAAGAGGTCGAGCCTCAAGAAGGTGGACAGCCTGAAGAAAGCGTTTTCCCGCCAGAACATTGAGAAGAAGATGAATAAGATCAGCACCAAGATCGTCTCTCCTGAACGGAGGGAGAAGATTAAGAAGTCCTTCACGCCGAACCATCAGAAGTCCTCCTCCTCGAAAAGCTCATCTTTCAAGGTCTCTCCTCTGACGTTCAACGTGAAGAAAATTCGTGAGGGAGACACTCCTGCGGAAATGGAAGACAAGCCAGGAGAAGCAGCCGGCATTGAGCAGGTGGCGAACGACGAAGAGACCTCCTTCACTGAGGTCCACTCCGATCCGGTCTCTCCCACCTCTCCTGCTGAAGAAGGGAAGGCCTTTGCCGACTCCCTTGAAAAAGAAACCAGGAGCGAAGAAGAAGTCGCAGTGGTCAATAACAGCATTGAGCTAGCCATTGTGGAGGAAGACGAAGACTATGGGGCGTCCATGGAAAGGAAAAGGGAGTATTACGAAGAAAGAAACATGCCGGCTGGCAGGGAAACGGAACAGTCGGATGAAGAATCAAACCAAGCTGCTGTCCTCCAGTTAGACCAGAGGGCGTAGATCGTCTGACCCTTCGTGGGCCTTTCTAAATACATATGGTGTGTTGTTGGTTTTCTTTAGTTACATCAGTAACTAGGGCATATGTCTGTTACACAAGAAGTGTGGAGCAATAGTAATCCAAGGCACAAGGTTTCAAAAACGAACAAAAAAATTTGTAGATTTCTACACCAGGCTCATTTCAGAAATTCAGATGGAAATCCATGAGGAAAAGGTCTGAAGCAAATGTAACTTTAACGCAATCCCGTTTCACAGGAAACTCCCACAATTCCATTATGAATTGAGAGTTGCTACCATTAAAGGTAGCTGGGGGGGTACGTTTAAAAGAACCCCTTGGTTTTGTATCAGTTTAATTGCTCAGTGGGCATGCAGAGAATAATCAGAGGCCCCTTGACAGAGCTCCAGCTCCCAGAATTCCCTGGGGAAAGGGTATTAGCTAACACACTACAGCAGGGGTAGTCAAACGCTGGCAGGGGCTCATGGGAATTGTAGTCCATGGACATCTGGAGGGCCGCAGTTTGACTACCCCTGCGCTAGAGTATGGCCTAGACAGGCTTTCAGTGTCTCGTTGGGGAAGAAATCTCCCAGCACTGCGCCCATTCAAAAACCTTGTTATTTTTCCCGGGCTGCATCCAGGTTTCGTTGGACGCTGAGCTCCAGAAATCACTTGCAACTGGATTTTCCTGTGCAGACAAGACGACCCAGGAAGTGACTGATTGCTAGAGTTCAAGGATAGCCCGACAGACAATGCTGTCCAGATATAGCTTCAGCCAGGGTGCTTGGGAGGACTTTATTTGTGGGAAAGAGTAAACTAATTATATTCTGATTTGCTCACCGGAGATAGTTGCTGGCCCCGGACCCTAGAAATATTCTGATTTGAGGAGGAAAGTGATGGACATTCACTGTGTCGTTACAGCAGGGGTAGTCAAACTGCGGCCCTCCAGATGTCCATGGACTACAATTCCCAGGAGCCCCTGCCAGCGAATTCTACCCCTGCATTGACTACCCCTGCATTACAGATTCTGTCAGTCAGGGGTCCCCAGACATTTTCAGCTTGCAGGCAGTTTTGGAATTCTGGCACAGTGTGATGGACATGGCTGTAAAATGGCCGCAAAAGCAAATGAAACCAATAGGCAAAAAGTGGTATCTTCCTGAGATTTATTAAATGCAGTCCTAGGTTGTTTAAACAATTTTGCAACCAGAACGGGGTCCCAGGTATTCAATCCCGCTTTCTGTTACTCCTTCAGTGGCTGCAATTGTAGTCTTAATATAAAGATTTGACATCATCAGTATTAATTTCAATTCTAAAGGGACCCCATTTGCTTTTGGGTGCATTTCTACGAGAAACCAATGGTGTTTCTTTATAAAATGGCCGCCACAAGGGGAAGAGCCAGCCACCAAAATGGCCGCCACAGCTTATTTTCAGCCATGCAGTGAAGTGCTGTTGTGGGGAAAAAAATCTGCACAACCAATAATTACCAGTGGCCAATCAAAAGCCTTGCTGGCCAAAAAACCCTACCTGGCCCCACCTACTTTCTAAAGACTCTGAAGGTGGCTGCTGTGATGCCCTTGTGCCCTGTGTCAGGGACCCCTGCTGAAGATTGTGAACTCTTGTGTTTTCCTTTCTCTGCAGGGTTACATGTCCTGGCCATGTCTGCAAAACACATTGAGGCCAGGTTCTTAGTGTTAAGTTTTTCACCTTATAAGTCACAGTTAGGGCGGGTGACTTTTTTGTTTAAGCCCAGCATCACGTGCAGAGCCAGATGCCAAAAATTAGGGCTCATTTCCCAGGCGATGATTGAAAAACTCGTGCTCTAGGACTCGATCATAAAATCTACATGTGGCTGTATGATAAAGAGATACCGTGCCTGGCCAAATTGACATTGTAAAGACTGCCTTGTGCTGCCTTTTACTGCACTGAAGCAAAATGAACATTGGGTTTTAGCTGCAGCACTAATAGTACTAACTACTGAGATAAAAAGCCATCCGGTTATTGTCTTGTCAACCTTGCTAGGGACCATATTAATCATAGTTGGGCTTTATAAACAACATTCCTCCAGCAACGTTATTTTAACCTCTGCTTGACAGCAGCAGATGTTTTGGTGGGAAAAGGGTCCACCTAAAAGCTAAAATTACTAGAACTTCTAGATTCAAATCCAGCAGCACCTAAGAGAACTAGCATGGCGTAGTGATTAAGAGCTGCAGCCTCTAATTGAAAGAATCAGGTTTGATTCCACAGTTGTCCTTCCACCTGAAGCCTGCTGGGTGACCTTGGGCCAGTCCCAGTTCTCGCAGAGCTCTCTCGGCCCACCTGCCTCATTAGGCGCCTGTTGTGGGGAGTGGAAGGCAATTGTAAGCTGCTTTGAAACTCCTTAACAGAGAGAAATGTGGACTATCAAAGCCTACTGTTCTTCCAACAAGATTAGGGGGGAAGGGGGGTTATGAGTTTTTTGAGAGCTTGTATTTGACCAAGGGGAAGCTCTGACTCTCAAAACCTCACACCCTCCAAAACCTCGTTGGCACCCAAGGTACTGCTTGGACTCGAATCTAGCTGTTGTACTGAAGAGCAACACAACTACCTGATGAAGCGAACTCCAGTAGACCAGAAAAACATGACCAGAAAAACAAGACGGAATCAGATGGGAACTACTGAGGACTGGTTTGTATCACAGAGGTCTATGTAATGGGTCCATTCCCCGTTACAAAGCACTAAGTGGAATGTGAGGGGAACGGGTAAGATTGTAAGACACACAGGATGTGTTTAAAACACCTGCCCACCTTAAAAGGCACCTTGAATAACACAAAGAGGAACAAGAGTTTCCTCTTCTTCCCAGAGGCCCTTAAGAGACCCCCACCTTTGCAGGGAATGTTTATCACAGGGGTAGTCAAACTGCGGCCCTCCAGATGTCCATGGACTACAATTCCCATGAGCCCCTGCCAGCGAATGCTGGCAGGGGCTCATGGGAATTGTAGTCCATGGACATCTGGAGGGCCGCAGTTTGACTACCCCTGGTTATCACGTGGAAAACTTGTACAGCGATGCCCTTCACTCAGACTTCTGTTTTCTCCCCGCAGGAGAATTCCAGTGCCACGCTAAAAAGCATTATCCCCAATGAAGTCCGTTGACTTCGTTGGACGTAAGAAAGGTGCAAGTCGATTTGGGATCCCCCGGGCTGCGTGGATTCTAACGTTCGAACTGAGAGAGAAATCAAAGCAATTGTACATATAATTGACGTAGCATCCATCGGCAACAGACCCGCTCTAGTTGGCTCTGCGTTCTTGTGTTCCAAGTAGGCTGATTTCAATAACAACTGTGTGTATGTATACATGTATATTTTATTTTCGTCTGTTTTAAGAGAAAAGCAGATTTTTTTAAAAAAATGCTGTGTGCTTAATCAGGTCTGTTTAAGCAGCAGAAGGGAGAGACGTGAAGCAGAAGTAGATTTTAGACCGATATGCGCTAAACTATCATATTGAAGGGTTTAATATGAGGACAAGTTTGGTATGTTTGCAATAGAATCTAGGGCTTAAACAGTTCGCTGCTTAAGTTCTATGTATTGAAGATCTAAGGGATAAAGGAGAGGAAATATAATCTGAGAGAATATTTGATGTAAGTATAGGAAGGAGTCCTATGATAAAGTTCCACCAAGCTAATGCAGACATACTTCTAAGCAGTATAACTCATCTTGAAAGAGAACTTTGCTTTCCACGCTTGCAACCAGAGGTGGTCTTTTGAAGCCACTGGCCACGATCCAGCATGGAGTCGTGCAGGTTTTAACCTCATAGCTTTCCACGGGGGGTTAAGCATGCATCATCCAGTAACACGGAGACCGTAACATGGAGAAGGGAAGGAATCACATGGCCTGGCAAATATCCAGACACAAGCAATAGTTAATGCAGTAAGTCCCTGTCATGTAGACCAGCGAATCTGAACTGTCCTTGTATTTTTGGACACTTATCAGATGCTTAAGCTATTGTCAGCATCCTCTGATCGTGTTTGAATTTTGAGTCTGGTAGTGCTTTAAATACCAATAAAATCTTCTGGACTGTAAGTTTTTGTGAGTCAAAGCTCACTTTGTCAGATAATTTCAGGTGAGTGGCTGTCTTGGTCTGCAGTAAAAGAACAAGATTCAAGTCCAGTAATGCCATAAAAACTAACAAAGGTATAAGATTTGAAGAGTCAAACTCCCTTAGTCAGATATAAGTCACCTGACAAAAGGAGCTTTGCCTTTGGAAAGCTTACATTTAGGAATCTTGGGGGTCTCCGGACTTGAATCTTTGCTTTTTATCCGACAAAGTGATCTTTGACTCGCCCCAGGAAATTTGGCTGGCCTTGATGGTACTACTGGACTCAACGTTAGTAGAACGTCTAATTACAGTCTAATGTGGCCACCCACCTGAAACTGTGTTGTATTTTTTACAATCTCCACATTTTGATCATTCACTTTAATAGGATTAATGTCCACATGGGGGTAGGGTGGGTAGTATGGACCTTTTTGAAAAAGATTGGAGAGTTCTTACCCTTTCATTAGTGGTGTCAGAAAACGCTATACCACCTTATATTTGTATCGTGTGGCATACCAGTTACAAACAGCAACCCAGTTCTGTGCAACATACCGGCGACGAACAGCAGTGAACACAATTCTGTACGACATGCCAGTTACAAATGGCAATGATAACGGTGCACCATACCGGTTATAGACAGCAGCAAACATGGTTCTTCCATAACACACCGGTTACAAACAGCAAGAAACAAAATTATGCGCAACAGACCACCGTTCTGTGGAATATACCAGTTGCAAACAGCAATGGACACGATTCATCAGGAACTTGTGTGCAAGCCTAGTGGGGAAATTGCTCACGTCCAGTTCTAATGCAGTTCAGCAGGGCTTTGCACCTGCCCCAGTTTGGGGATTGTTTTGGTCATCGTTTTCGAACATTGCATTTTGTGTTATGTTCTGGACTTTGCAATGATACAGCCTCTGAGTATTACAGTTTGCAATCAGCAGCTGGCCATGGCCAGAGACAAAAGTGCATTCCTTTTGCATATTGAATAATCCATTCCACTTAATTATCAATGTAAACCAGCAACAAGCCTACAAGTGCCTGGAAATCTTGTTTTGTTTGTGTGTATTCTTTTCTTTTAATACTGTTAAATCTGCTTTTATATAAGATTGCACTAAAGCCTTGTTTTCCCCTCCCCCAAGATATATTTAGAACCGCAAATTAAGGAAGTCTCGTAAGAAAAGTTATCTCTGTTGGCCAGCTATGCAACAAAAGCAGCTTTCTGCAATCATTTAAGTGCCACCGGATTTTTAATTGGTGTTGATTTCTTAGGCAGGGCTATTTGATAGTTGATTTTTTTAAAAATAAAATTAAAAAATGCAATATTACGAGAGCTGCAATCAGTAGAAACAATCGCAATATAATCTGCACAGATGCATCTTACTTTGCGTTAACACTGTAACGTCATCTGTTAACTAACTGAAGATGTGAACAAGTCAATAAAAAGAATATATCAAAGTTAACCAAGTTACTTTTGTCTGGGCCAAGTCATTGTAGAATTCTCATGAGGCCCATTCCGCACACAGAGGATAAGGCACTTTCAATGTGCTTTGGTAGCTGGATTTTCCTGTGCGGAACAGGGAAATCTACTTCTAAAGTACACAAAGTGCATTATCTTTGGTGTGCAGAATAGGCCCCAGAAAATCGTTCTGATCTTAACATGCCTACGACTTGGAGAGAGAGAGAGCCAAGCAAAGAAGATGACTTCGGTAGCAGGCTCAGCTGAATATGCAGACTGTTCCCCACTGCGATATTCCTCTGGTCCTGTTGTAACTTCCTGGAAGGCATCTCTTGATGTAGATTGAATTAGAAATGCTGATCCCGTTCCACTGAGGACCTCAAGCAGGGCTCTCCAACAGCACCTGCCTGACACCTTTCCAGGTACACACCTATGAGAAAGTGGGTGGGTTTCCTGCACAGCAGGGCTCCTGATTGGCCATTGGAGATCTGATTGGCGGTGTAAATGCCAAAAATAATAATTATTATTCTATTTAATGTTGTTTCCACGGCAGCAGCCACTGCAGTGTTGATTTGAATCTCTCTCCCACTGCTCTTTTGCAGTATAAATATTTTTAATGGCTCTGGCCCCCTGTCCTTGGGCTTCCTTCACTTGTGGCTCCGCCTCTCATGGCAGCCATTTTGTGGTTGGCTCCAACTCACACAGTGGCCGTTTTGTGGTTGTGCCCTCCACTATATTTCATAATCCCAAAGTAGTCCACTAGCTCAAAAGGTTGGGCCCTTCTGGTCCAGAGATGGTAAACATGTTTGTCTGAATCCTAGTGCCTGGTGCTAAAAAAAAAAAAAGGAAATGTCGAGCAGAAAAATGGGATGGGGAGGGATTGCTTCAAAACCCCTCCCCATTCAACTTCTTGATTCAAAATCCCCTTGAAGCAGCTTTTCTGTAAAGTAGGGAAACGGGAGATCTAATACCCCAAATTTGTAGATGACATTCCTCCTGTCTCTCTGGTATTTCCTTTTTTTAAAAAAAATAAAGGAATAGCTCGGGTTGTTAAAGGAAGAGGGAGCCAAACATATCTGATTTAGCTTCCAGTTGCATGAGAATTCAATGGTACATTTTTTATTGATCAGCCTTTTTCAACTTCTGTGTGTGGAGGTACAGCTGAAATATTTTTCAGGTGCCAGGAAGTGATATCAGCTGGCCATGCCTCCCTGCCACGCCCCTGGAAGGGAGAGGAGCCTCAGCTGGCAAAGGTTTAAATGGCCAGGTATCCTCCCCTTCCCATCCCCTCCAGGGCGATCATTGGCCACTTTGAGAGGGGGTGGGTCAACCTGCCCTAATAACAGAATTATTATTATTATTATTTTTAAAAACCTTTTTCTTTCTTCTTCGTTCAGAGCTGAAAATGGCAGGCCCAGTGTGGAAGGGTTCTCCTAAGCCACCATTTTGGAAATTGAGGGGTCTTCATGGTACTGTGTTCTACACTTAATTTTGTGGCTGCTCTCTCCTTCCCACTTGATTGGGGAAGCTAAGAAGGGGGAGGGGAGTGGTGGTTGCGGAGCTCCATCTGTCATTGAAGAAGAACAAGGCTGGGGAGGGGTTTATTTCCTGCCATTCTACAGCCAAAGCAAGCGGGGGGCGGGATATAGCACGAGGCAGCTTGTTTAATTTTCATTGCCAATGAGGGGTCTTCATGGTACTGTACAGTACTGCGGTACTGTGGCTGGGAAACCCTGCACTAAATTTTTTAATGCAGGACCTTAAAGAGATCTCTGAGCAGAAAGGAACTGAAGTAGACGTTTGTGTTTATTCACACAGATAAACCTACGTCTCATGGAGTGCTACACGGTCTTTAGAACACTTAATTTTCCTGACAGGCCGAAGCGTGCGCATTTAACCTTCCAGGGATAGCTGTCAACTTCCCGCAGCTTTCAAAGTCTTGCAAGGGAATTGAGCACCACGAGGACCACGTTTGCATTTTGTTCTCTGCTGTGGCCGAATTGTTTCTATGTTTGCAAGCCATAAGTCAAACCAAAGGCTGCTAGGGGAGGTATGGCCATTGACAGCCCTATTTTCGAGGGGGGTATATCTATAGGCACTAGGATGAAATGAGCAGTCTTTGTGTCAAGAATATATATATATATATATATATATATATATATATATATATATATATATATATATATATATATATATATATATATATATATATATATATATATATATATATATATATATATATATAAATGGCAGTTGCAGTAAAACAATAAGAGCTGCCAAGTGCTCTCCACGAGAAAAAAATTTAAAAAGTTGGATTTAAAGTCTGTTAGGTAGCCAAACTTGCTTGACACACTCCCCCAATGTGTTTTTCCAGCAAGCTCAGCAGCAGACTTTATTTAGCGAGCGGGAAAATTGGGAAATTATATATAGAGAAAGAAACAACAATCCTTCCATTCCTATCTTTCAGAATCAACTAATTTCCATTTTGGCATTCTTTTATTTTTAGCAAACATTTTCATTACAGAGATGCAAGGGAAAAGGTACCTTCCTTGACAATTGAAACAGATTTCATTAAAAACGTAAGCTGGTGGACCGTGGTAACATATAATTATTGAATTATAGTTATTGCCATGTTAAAAGCCACCTGGTAGTGGGACAGAGGAAATGTCACCTGTGAGGGAGGGGCTTGCAGAAGGTAGAGGGGTGCCGGTACTGTTGGGACCACCAGTCATGTGAACCTTCCAGTCCAAACGGCTTCCTTGTATAGCTAGACTGCATTCTTTCTTATGTCTTTTAATGGGGCTTTAAATGGGGTTTTAAGACACTGTGACCCGCCACGAGCTGCAAGGGAGTGGTGGGAAATAAATTGAAAAATAATAATAATAATAATAAATAAATAAATAAATAAATAAATAAATAAATAAATAAATAAATAAATAAATAAAGATCACACCAAACCAGGATTGGGTCTGTACTTTGCTTTTTATCCACTCCCAGCTCAAATCCATCTGCACTGAATTCAATTTCCATTTTGATTTTAGGTGCTTTAAATCTTCTCTCACAACATGCATGATTGATCTGTGGTGATCCTACCTTTTCCCCGCGATATCCAGGAGCGGATATAAGCTGCAATATTTGAAAAACTGCTACCAGTATAAGTGTAGATTTCTGCCTTTTGCGAATTAACTTCCTGCTCCATGCCTGAGATGGTGACATAGCAAAGCAGTCTTCTCTGACTGGCCCGGGTGTCAGTTCAAAGACTCCCTGATTCCCGGTTGCAAGGCTTCCCTCCCAGTTTGAAAGTGACTGCGCTCCAGAAGCCCACACTTCTCTCAACAGAACTTTGCCTCTTAGATTTATTTTCCCCTCCTCTGTTGTTTCAAATCTTTCTCCCCCCCCCTTAAGGGAAAGAAAGAGACTTCTGCTGTGCTTGGCTCCCCTCCCCACTCTGAGCTTCCCCAATCAAATGTAGAATACTTTCTGTTTCAATTTGGGGGGAGGGGGAATAGAGGAAGACATGAATTCAAATCGATCTGAATACAGCAGGATCCGCAATGGAAAAAAACAAAGTAAGTGCAGAATCAGCCCAGGTCTGAGAATGCATCAAGGAAAAGAAAGGACTGCAAAGTGGATGATCAAAAGGCAATGTGTGTGTGAGACCAGGCGAGATCTGTATTGTGTGTGACTCAACAACATAAGAATACCCTACAGGGGACATCGGAGGAGATATATAGTTAGCATATTGAGATAAGAATTTTGTGACATTTTCAAATATTCTCCTGTGTCCTCAATTGGAGACTTCCCGTTCCTTGGAGTACACTTCCTGCCACTTTTCCAGGAGAACATTAGTCAGACTATGTTGAATAAAACTCTATTGGTCTTAAAGGTGCCAGTGGATTCAGACCAACAGTTGTTTCAAACCAACATGGCTATCTACTTGAGTCAGTTAGTCTATTAGGACTATCTCTTTCCTCCCTTACAAAATTTGTTCCTCTTCTCGATTAATACAGTTGTGATCTTAAGCAGCTGATGCTGTGCTGTCTTGAATATTTAAACCCTGCCGACAGTGTGCATGCTAAAAATAAACTCCATTGCAATTGGGAGACTAAGACGCAGTCCATATTGTTGCGCTATAGCTGTAGAGGTTGGCTGGTTTCTTTAACAGATTGTTCCTTTAGTTTAAGAGATTGCTCATACTGGAGGTTGATTCTTCCATGTGGGGGAATGGACCCAAGGTTTATTCTACAACCATATCCGATTAACATATGCCCCTTGCATACCCTGCTGTCAGCAGCTTAGTGGGGAAATTGGGAGGAGAGGGGGAAGTGTGCAGAAAGAACCGTTAGATCCAAGTCCAGGGGCATATTAGAGTTTCAGGGTGTACATTTTTGAGAATCAACACTCCCATCTCGTCAGCAGAGTTTCAGTATGCAAAGAGGGGAGATGCACCTGCTGCTTAAAGAATAAAATAGTGTTATTAAGAAGAAGTAAGAGAAGAGAGAGATAGACCTAACTGTCTAACTGACCGTATTCTGAGAGGAAGTGTGCTCAAAGGAACAGGAAGTCTCCAACTGAGCCAATCAGGACGCAGGAAGAAAGTATTTGAAAACTACCAGGAAGTTCCTAATTGGAACATGCTAACTGCACATGTTCCCTGATGCCTCCTTCATGTGCTGTTGAATCAGGCACACTCTACGGATCTTGCATCTTCCAAAACATCAGAGCAGAAATGGAATCCTTTTATCCTAAAACACAAAGGAAGGGGAGGAGGGGACAAATAATAGAAGTATTGATACTGTATAGAAAATCTGATTAAAATGTTTGCCTCCAAATACACCAAAAAATATTTCTCCTTCATATAAAAGGTTGCTGGGAGGGATCTTGCGAAGAAAGCTTGTGAATATGCATCGGCCCGTCAACCCCCCCACACACACACACACACACACCCCTTCTGGATCCACAAAAAGGATTCAGGCTTCTATTTCTCCTCTGACAAAGGGGCGTTAGCTCTCAAAAGCTTAAACCAGGGGTAGTCAAACTGCGGCCCTCCAGATGTCCATGGACTACAATTCCCATGAGTCCCTGCCAGCATTCACTGGCAGGGGCTTATGGGAATTGTAGTCCATGGACATCTGGAGGCCGCAGTTTGACTACCCCTGGCTTAAACCCTGAAAACTCTAGTTGGTCTCTAGTTGCTACCGTCCTCCAACGCTTCTACTGCCAGCTTTCACACACACTGAATAACACATTCAGTGCACTTTGCTACTGGATTTTATTGCGTGAAATGGCAAAATCCACTTGCAAAGAGTCGCTGGAGTGGATTGAAATGGCACAATTTAGCAGGTGCGAAAGCGCCCTAACACAGCTCCCCTCTGAAGCTGTGCAGAAAGATTCTATACCAAAGTCATTGGAATCCGTAGTCCAGACTCCGATAAAGGTGGAAGGGAAGAAGCAGGTCCAAGGCTGGTGGCCAAACGTTAGTCCAAATAAGCTACAATGAAGAAGAAGAAGAGTTGGTTCTTATATGCCACTTTTCCCTACCCGAAGGAGGCTCAAAGCAGCTTACAGTCGCCTTCCCTTTCTTCTCCCCACAACAGACACCCTGTGGGGTGGGTGAGGCTGAGAGAGCGCTGATATCACTGCTCGGTCAGAACAGCTTTATCAGTGCTGTGACTAGCCCAAGGTCACCTAGCTGGTTGCGTGTGGAGGAGTGCAGAATCGAACCCGGCATGCCAGATTAGAAGTCCGCACTCCTAACCACTACACCAAACTGGCTCTCCTAACCACTACACCAAACAATGCATTGCAGTATGGAGATTTTCCTTTCTTCCACCCCCCCCCCAAAAAAAATTCCTCTTCTAAATCTTTGCAAGCCAAGCGTTAATGGCGAGGAGGGCCAGCGTTAAGGACAGCGGAAAGTCTGACAAAGGGGACATCCGTACAGTATCAGCCAAGTGCTCCTAAAGAAAGAAACCATTCTGAACTGACGTGTGTCCTTTCAAAACCCCGGGGGCATAAGTGGAAGGCTCCCAGTAACAAAAGGGATTTCCATTGGGTTGGGGCCCTGGAAATTCATCCGCCAGATGTGCCACGCATCCTGGTTTGCATCACGGAACTTGAGGCAAGTACAGAGGACTATCCCCCCCCCCCCCCCACCTAATCCGGTCTGCTTGGTTCACAAGCAAAATATAGATATATATTTTGTTAAGGATTCGTTTGGTCAGCAAAGCAGAGCTCATACCCCAATGGAAACATCCTTCATTCCAGCTCCCATTGCCTCCCTGGCATAACTCCCAGGTGGAACCTGGAGATCTCCTGCTATTAAAACTGGTCTTCATACCACAGAGACCAGTTCCCCCAGAGAAAATGGCCACTTTCTGTGAGCAGAGTTGAAATATGCCAAGGAGGGGTCGAGCACCAGCTGCTTAAATAATAGTTTGATTGGGATGAGAAACAACATTGTAAAGAGAGGAGAGAGAGAGCCCTAACTGTCTAACTGACTCACTGTTCTTCTGGAGGCAATCAGCAAAGAAGTACACTCACAGGAGCAGAAAGTCTCCAGCTGAGTCAATCAGGACCTAGGAGGAGATACCAGGAAGTTCCTAATCTAAATTTGTTAATTACATATTCTCCTCCAATGCCCCCTGCAGGATAAGAGTCTTGTGCTCTTGAATCATAAACACTACAAATCTATCATATCCCAGCATCTGGAAAGAAGAGATGGTCTGTTGCAGGGATGGCCAAACTGTGGCTCTCCAGGTATCCAAGGACTACAATGCCAGCATGGGTCTCATGGGAATTGTAGTCCCATGTACATCTGGAGAGCCACAGTTTGGCCACCCGTGGTCTATTGGCTATGTCCATTAAGGCCACTAGAAAGGCTGCACACATTTTGGAGAAAGGCTGGCACCTACAGAACACTCACTGGACACTGGAAGTGCTCATCTGGACCAGGGCCTGCTTTAGAAGAAGAAGAAGAAGAAGAAGAAGAAGAAGAAGAAGAAGAAGAAGAAGAAGAAGAAGAAGAAGAAGAAGAAGAAGAAGAAGAAATTGGTTTTTATATAGAATCATAGAGTTGGAAGGGGCCATACAGGCCATCTAGTCCAACCCCCTGCTCAACGCAGGATCAGCCCAAAGCATCCTAAATATGCCACTTTTCTCTACATGAAGGAGGCTCAAAGCGGCTTACAGTCGCCTTCCCCTTCCTCTCCCCACAACAGACACCCTGTGGGGTGGGTGAGGCTGAGAGAGCTCTGATATCACTGCTTGGTCAGAACACCTTTATCAGTTCTATGGTGAGCCCAAAGTCACCCAGCTGGCTGTATGCAGGGGAGCGCAGAATCGAACCCTGCATGCCAGATTAGAAGTCCACACTCCTAACCACTCCTAACCACTAACTGGCTCTTTAGAAACATAAGAGGCCTCCAAGAATTTTATCTGGCCTTCTGGTCCATAGAATCTATTAATGACCTTAGTGTCCAACATATCACTGTATGTAAAGGAGCCGACTGTATGTTTAACATTTCTGTTCCTGGATTTTATGTATGCTGCTTTATTTATGCCTGACCACTGATAAAGGCGGGGATGCCGAAACACGTCTGGTCAGTGGAGGCATTAGAATAAATGTACACTTGGATCTTAATGAGGCTATACTTTAAGTCTTGTGTTTTTAATAAATATGAATATTCAGTTTTACATCACGTTCTACCCTATAGAGTAGTGGTCCCCAACCTTTTTCAGGCTGGGGACCACCGCTATAGAGCACTGGCTCTCAACCTGGGGGTCGGGACCCCTTTGGGGGTCGAACGACCCTTTCACGGGGATTGCGGAAGGGCAAGCAGTTTGGCCGGAGGGGGCGCCGTCCACACAACAGCCTTGCGGGGTAGATCGAGATAGAGCGTTCATCTGCCTGGAGCAGCGGAAAAGAGCGACATCGGCATGGTGGGACAAGAGGCACCTGAGAAACCCCGGGAAAAAAACAATTTATATGCAATCATGAACAATGGATCTTCACGCTGTTGGTCAGTTTCGTCATAATTTCTGACAAAGAACCCTTGCGTAATTTTATGGTTGGGGGTCACCAGAACATTAGGGAATATACTAAAGGGATGCAGCATTAGGAAGGTGAAGAACTACTGTGTTAGAGGCTTGAACACATTTTCCTTATTTTGACCCTTTTTGGAGGGGGCAGGAGAACTGTGGCTGGCCCAAAGTCGCTCAGCTGGCTGCACGGGGAGGATCGGGGGATCCTACCCCTTCCTCCAGGTTAGCGGCTGCCGCTCTTTATCCAGTACACCAGGCTGGCTCTCTGGCATCCAAATGAATATCGCCGCTTCCAACAGGGAATCACAGCTATTCTTTTTCTCCTACCATGAAGCTAACCGTATTAAACAGATGTCAGAGTGGCAGAAGGCACATGCTGTTAAGAGATCTCACATCCGTAAGCATTCATGATGGGACTGTATATAAAGTGTCACCACCACTCCCTTCCAGGCGCTCCATGCCGGATCCCGCTGGCGCTGGTGCTGACCATTCTGAGCAGGCTCTGGGTGTTCTCTGGAACAGGGACATGGCCTGGACTGTGGACACAACTGCTCCAGTCGACGTCCGGTGGCGGCTGGGATCTCCAGGCCACGGAGATCAGTTTCTCTGCAGAAAATGGCTGCTCTGGAAGCGTTGAAGTCCCTGCCTTCTCCAAACCGCACAATTCTCAGGCTCCATCCCCCAAACACCAGGCATTTCCCAACCCAGAGTTGGGCCCTCTCTCCCTCACTGGACAGAGCTAGGCAGTCTCTCTCGTTCACCAGCAAAGAGGGGAGGGGAACTGATGTCAATGAAAAGGGATTACAGTAGGGGTGCCAACCTCCAGGCAGCACCTGGAGATCTCCCCCTATTCCAATTGATTTCCAGATGACCAAGCTCAGTTCCCCAGGAGAAATTGGCTGCTTTGACATGGCCAAGATCCCTCCCCTCCTCAAACCCACCCCCTCCGGGCTCCACCACCCGAAATCTCCAGGTATTTCCTAACCCAGAGGTGGCAGCCCTAGGCTCCAGGCAGCAGCCCTCCGGGATGTGTCTGGGTAAAATGAAATAGCCGATCTTCCCCCTGATTTGCAGATCGGGGTAGGGATGCCAGCAACATGGAGCTGGCAACCCTCTCCACACACACACACACACACACAGGGCAATAACCGGGTGTGGCACTCATTCCACATTTTGGTGTGGGGGGGAAATAAAGGTTCCTCTTGAAAAGTGCGTCCGTGTGCTCCCGGCCCTTGCCGACCCAACGCTATTTCGGCTTTCCTGGCCTGCCTGGTTCAACAAGATATGTTCCACTGTTGACACAAAGCGAGCTTGCTTTTTGGCTAAAGCCAAGTTTGGCTATTTATCTTCCTTTCAAATCAGGGGATTAATATCGGCGTGACGGTTGGCACGGGCTCCCCTCACCATAGCAACGCTCCGGGGAACATAAACTATGAGTCACGATTCCTCCCCAGCAGACGTTTTTCTTTTCTAATTATGAGCAGCAGCCGAGAGAGACCTCAAAATGAATCCCTCCCCCCCCCCCTCTTGCATACTTTTGACTTTACCTTCTTCTGATTCTGCCTCTAATCGGAACATACCAGGGAAGAGAGGGAGATTAGAAGTCAATACAGTCATGTTGGGTTAAATCAGGGGTGCGGTCCTCCAGATGTCCATGGACTACAATTCCCAGGAGCCCCTGCCAGCGAACGCTGGCAGGGGCTCCTGGGAATTGTAGTCCATGGACATCTGGAGGGCCGCCGTTTGACTACCCCTGGGTTAGATGGTCTGAAATGTGGCATTTGGCCTTCCTCTCCAACGCTGGGAGTGGCAAACTGGGACGAATCCCAGACTCGGCCTGCCTAATAAGGCTACCCTCCGGGATAATTCCTATCAGCTTTGCAGGAAACCTCATTCAGCAGGCCCAGCTGTGGGAGACTCCCTTCGGAAACGATCCCAAATGAGCCCCATAACACCCGCCTTAGAAATTGCATTGATTCCGACCTGTGGCCAGCCCCGTTCCTACCGCAGGGGTCAGGAACCAAGCAGCTGCATGCAGTTGCAGAAAGCATCCGTCTGTTACGCTCCTCGGTCGCTCGTGGCAGAAGTAAAAAATAGTTTTATTTATTCAAGAAAAACTCAGAGACGATAACAAAGAAATTACACGACACGTTCCAGATGTACTGTTCTGAAATACGTTAAACTGCCATTCGACAGGGCGCAAAAATCTATCTTTTTCTAGCAAACAGCTTCCAAGAAAAAACAGTTTTACATCATATTGAATTGCACTAATCATAGGGTTGCCAGGTTCCCCCCCCAGGACCCTGGCAGAGAGGGGGGGGAAGGATGCCAGAAGCAAGTTGGGAAATTCCTGAATATTTGGGAAGGGAACCCGGGGAGGGCAGGGACTTCAGGAAATACTGCCATAAAGCCCACCATCCAGCAGTAGTCTGGAGATGAGCTGCCATTCCAGGGGATCACCAGGTCGCACCTGGAGACTGGCATCCTTACCAATGGTTATAAAGAAGAAGAGCTAGTTATATATAACTTTGGGAAGGAATCCCAAAGTGGGTTACAAACACCTTTCCCTTCCTCTCCCCACAACAGACACTCTGTGAGATAGATGGGGGTGAGAGAGCTCTGAGAGAACTGCTCTGAAAGGACAGCTGTGACTGGCCCAGTCCAGCTTCTGTGAGGAAAGAGAAAGTGTCAATCAAGCTGGGAGGGAAATACTTTTCAGGGAACAGAAGAGATTCAGTTTGGTGTA
The DNA here is from genome assembly GCF_049243985.1 of Paroedura picta. Lineage (NCBI taxonomy): Eukaryota > Metazoa > Chordata > Lepidosauria > Squamata > Gekkonidae > Paroedura > Paroedura picta. The sequence continues at coordinate 24,892,450 of NC_135370.1, read as the reverse complement.
GTGGTTAGTAGTGCGGACTTCTAATCTGGCATGCCAGGTTCGATTCTGCACTCCCCCACATGCAGCCAGCTGGGTGACCTTGGACTTGCCACAGCACTGATAAAGCTGTTCTGACCGAGCAGTGATATCAAGGCTTTCTCAGCCTCACCCACCTCACAGGGTGTCTGTTGTGGGGAGAGGAAAGGGAAGGCAACTGTAAGCTGCTTTGAGCCTCCTTCTGGTAGAGAAAAGCGGCATATAAGAAACAACTCTTCTTCTTTTTCATCATCTTCTTCATCCCAGAAGGTAGGAATCCTAGTGGGGAAAGAAGGAGCAGTATCAACAGTGGACAGAGACAGACGGGCCTGATGAAAGAGAAGGAAGGCAGAAAGCTGAGGAGACAGGGAATTCAGTCCAATGGGCTACCAAAAAAAGAAGCCAAAGAGGGTGCTAAGTACTAAAGGCCATACAAAAGAAAAAGCTGATATATTGATTTATGTGCAAACCAGATGTGAATATATACAGTGCATGTGATTAGTGAAAAGAGACTCTGTATACAGAGCGTAACAGTGAGGCATGACTATTCCAATATTTAAAAATTCAATACAGCAAGGTATAGCAGTGGATGGTCAGCAGGCAACTTAAGACAATATTTTGATAGCTTCTTCAGAATTGTGTTTGTTACCCTCCTGTTGCAGAATGGCCTTGGCCAGTTGTTGTAAATTGTTATTTATCAGCCAATCATAGAAGACAAAGAGAGGGTCTTTTATATCCCGCTTTTCACTACCCAAAGGAGTCCCAAAGAAGCTTACAATGTGTGCTCAAAGGAACAGGAAGCCTCCCATTGAGCCAATCAGGCCTGAATCCCTAGGGACCCCAAATTTAAAAAACCTCATCTAAACCATATTTAGCTTCCATTTTTATATTTGGCACTTTGAAGTTTCCCTCTGCAACATCTATGATTGATCTGCAGTACCTTTCCCCCGCAATATCCAGGAGTGGATATGACTTGCTACATTTGAGAAAACAGCTCCGAAAGCCCCAGTACTAAGTGCTATATCCCCCGCAGGGCTTTACGCTCGGCAGGGGAGAATCTCCTGATCATTCCTGGCCCTTGAGAAGCGTGCCTGACCTCGACCAGGGCCAGGGCCTTTTCAGTCCTGGCCCCTACCTGGTGGAATGAGCTCTCGGGTGAGCTGCGGGCCCTGGAGGATTTACCAGCTTTCCGCAGGGCCCGCAAGACGGAGCTCTTCCGCCAGGTTTTTGGTTGAGGCCGGGGTTACCGAATGAGTGCCAGCATTCCCCTCCCCCCGGACCTAGTAAGTTAGATCTCCTCCCCACCCTCCCTGCCGCTCTGATAGCAGGGGGTAGGAATAATGAGAGCTTCTGCCATGATGGGATTGTTTTTAAAGTCTTTTAATGGGTATTTTAATGGGGATAAGACTATTGTGACCCTCCACGAGCCTACGGGGAATGGCGGGAAATAAATCTAATTAATAATAATAATAATAATAATAATAATAATAATAATAATAATAATAAGTGTAGATCTCTGTGTTTTGCTGTATTAATTTCCTCCTGATGCTGACACAGTAAAGTTGTCTGTTGCTGATTGGTTCAAAGACTGGACAGAGCTTTCAGACTGCATGTCTGCTGCCTTACCACTCTGCGCCACAAGAGGCTCTGCTCCCCTCTTAGCTTCCCCAATAAAACGGGAAGGAGAGAGCAGCCACACAATTAAGTGTAGAACACAGTCTGTTTCAATTCAGGAAAAAGAAAGGAGGAAGACCCGGGTTCAAGTCGATCTGAATTTAGTAGGATCAAAAATGGAAAAAAAATGTAAGTGCAGAACTAGCTCAGGACACAGGAGAAGACTATTTGAAAAATACCAGGAAGTTCCTGGTCTAACTATGCTAAATACACATCCCCCCTAGTGCCCCCTGCAGGATATTCTCCATATGCTGTTGAATCAGTCACATAACATATCTTGCTTATTCCAACAGTTTTCTGGCCTAGATTTTTTATTTCCCACTGGAAACAACAAATAGTCTTAAACAAACCTGCAAAACCATGTTCAAAATCCTTAAATTCTATCCTAATGAAAGTCAAGCTACCTTGCCAAAATATGACAGCGCTATGCTAACCTGGCCCTGATATTCTGTTGAACTGCAATCTTTTCAAAAGAACATTATGTGAATCTTTGGCACATCTAATTTTGAGCAACCACTGGAGAGATCACAATGTCTCGGGCCACTGGATTTGCAGCTGCAAGCTTGAAAACGGACTATAGGCAATGGGTGTAGGTTTGTACATGCATGTTTCCGCCACATTGCAGGGAAACCTGTGTTATATCTGCCACAAACACAGATCAGCTGTCTGTGACTTCCTACTCTTTTCATCCCTAGAAAGAGGGATGAGTGAAAAAGGAACAGGAGAAAAGCAGTGATGCTGGAGGTGTGGCATATCATTTCCAATTAAAAAATCAGAAGAGGTATAAGTTAACTCTAGGGCCCATTCCGCACAGGTTTAATGTAGCAGGAGTGTGGCAAATTGTAATCACTACTAAAATGCAGTTATGCACAACGTCATACACAATCTGTCACACTCCTGAAACAGTCCCGCTAGAAGCGCTTCGTTGTAGCGCTTCCAGGGAAATCCCCAAAAGTGGATTCACCCTCTGGAAAGTGCTATACTCTTGCAACCAATCTGCAACACTAGCGAAAACGTTCTGTGCGTTACCATTGTTGCGGTTTCAGCAAAGTCTCTCCCCCTGGCTCTCTCCTCTGATCTTCCAGCGAAGCGATCACCTTTTTTTTTTCTCGGAGCGAGCGGAGAGCAACGAACCAGCGAGCCTTCATTCACCCAGTGAGGCTTCTCCGGCTGCAGTCCCTCTACAGAGCTGCTTTAAGTCACCAAGCACAACACAGCCCTGTTTGCAAGTTCCCTTTATTTTTGGCCGAAAATCACGCCCGTGCATGGGGGGGGGATTTTTTTTTCATTCGGGGGAGCGTGGCAACGATGAAACGGCAGTTCACACGCCAGCTGCAAGCTAGATGGGTCTCTATGTTAGGAGGAAGCAAGGAATCAAGGAATCAAGGCATATTCGTTGCAACGTGTGTTTTTCTTTTTTTTTTTAAACATGTTCTTAAAGGCAAAGGGGCTTTTCCGGAGCATGGTAACAACCACCCATTGGCTGCTTGTTTGATTGATGGCCAAGGGCGGGACAAAGCACGGCAAATATCACTTCCTTTCTAGCGATTTTTGCCAAGACCGGAAACGATTGAAACGCAACTGGATTCCACTACAAAGGCAGGTATGCGTTACGCCGAATTCCACTATTTTAAATTCCGTTTTTTTCTTTTCGTAATCAATTTGCCACATTGATCCTGGTGCGGAATGGGCCTAGGAATCACCTGAAACTCTATGGAAAGACCAGAGAGTTTCTGGCGATTCCTAGAGCTACCTGTGGGACTTGCTTTAAAATAACACACAGCAGCCAGTATTGTAGCCTACTCTCTCCACTCACAGGCCTCTTGCTGGTTGCCAGTCAATGCCTGATAACAGAAGAGAGGCCATTTTGCTTGCTGGAGGTTTGACTTATGAGCTCATCTCATTGGGGGCCATTTCACACACTTCTGGGTAGTGTTTTTTTTTACATGTCCACTAAAGTCTTTTTTGAAACCTACACCTTATACAATGGGTTCAATGCGCGAAGGGCACAAGCAGGTGTTTGGAAACAATGGTACCATACAGGCATCACCACCATAAAGCTAGAACTGGCCAAAGTTCTCTAATGATTGCCAACCTGGGCCTTCTTGCCATGGGATGAGTGGCCAAGATGGTTGGTTTAGCTGCAGTCCTAAAAATCACTTTCCTAGGAATAAGCCCCGTTGAATAAAATTGGGTTTTCTCCAGAGAAGACCAGCTTCAGATTGCTCCTGTGGGCGTTGTAACTACCACATTTGAAGCCTGAATGCGTAGAACCATCTAATTAATCCAGAAAGCCATCTGTGGAGAACCTGGGAAAAACATAAAGTCCTAATTAAAATCATTATTAATTATAATACCTTTTATTAATTTTTAGTTCTTCATTAACAACGTTAACATTAACTACAGCCACACACGCTTGCGCAGTAAAACCCGAGAAAATGTAGACCGTATAAACGGTATTAATCTGCCTCAGATTCTCAGAACGAGCCAATTAATGCTAGAAGCCATCTGTGGAGCAACTGCTAAAGTCCTGTGGAAAAAGTGAATTATAAAAAGGAAGGTTTAATATTAAGAAACTATAAAGTTGTCAAGTCAATGTGAGGTGATATTGCTTTTTTGTTTCTTTCACAGAGTGTAGGAAACTTACTGAGCGCATGAGTGAGTTGGTATTTGAGAATTTTTTTTCCCCTCCAGAAATTCTGACTGAATTGGTATATGCTAGTTGTAGGGTTGCCAGCCTCCAGGTGGGGCCTGGAGTTTTCCTGCGATTACAACAGATCTCCAGGCAATAGTTCCTCTGGAGAAAATGTCAGTTTTGGAGGGGGGCAGTTTGGCATTATACCCTACTGAAGTCTCTCCTCTCCCTAAACTCAGCACTCTCCAAATTCTAATCCTCAAATATCCAGGAATTTCCCAACCTGAAGCTGCCAAATTTCTATTTTTCCCATTTCCTTCTTGACAGAGTCCATCAATGTCATTTCTGGTCAACATTCCTGTTCATTTAGCTTTTTAACTTTCTAATGCAAAAGTCCACAACAATTCTGGAATTCTGACACAGGGGTTCGGGTGCAGCTACAAAAGGACTGCTGCAGGAAGCGAAGCCAACCAGAAAATGGCCGCCATAAGAGGTGGAGCCAACCACAGAAGGTCAGGGAGTGAGGTCATACATAACTCTAACAGGCAGGCACTTGGTTCAATAGGATCTCTTTTTAAACCAGCATATTGTTTAACAACATTTTCTTGCCTACACATAGTGGATGTTATTAAGTCTGCGGGTTCAGTGATCACGGACTCCAAGTCTTCAAAACAGTTCTTTTTATTTAGCAACTCCAGCAACAGACTAAAACTACTGAACAGAGAAAAGCTGGCAAACACATGCAGTTTTATGCCTTTCAGGCAGCCAGCTGCTGCCTCTGATTGGCTCTAAGCAGAGCAATCTGATTGGCCATAAGCAGAGCAATCCAATTGGCCCTAAACAAAGCAATCGGATTGGCTCTAGCAGAGCGATCAGGTTCCTTTGATTGGCTAGTTCCTTGGCTTACTCCAGGGGATCTGGAAACCCTGTCTTCGGAAGATTAGTTCTATGGCATTATACCCTCTCCAGGCTTCATCTACAAATCTTCGGGAATTTCCCACCCCAGGGTGAACAATCCTAAATCTAAGGCTCACAGTCTCCAGTAGCTCGGAATTTCCAAACAAGGAAATGGGTCCCATTTAGCTCATTTTCTCTCTGATAAAATGCTTTAGGATGCTTAGGGCTGATCCTGCGTTGAGCAGGGGGTTGGACTAGATGGCCTGCATGGCCCCTTCCAACTGTATGAATCTATGATTCTATGATTCTATAAAATAACCACATCCATCCATAGTTCTACAAGTCTACCATTAAGTACAACCTTAAAAAGAGTCAAAAGAACCCAAAAATAGCAGGAAATGTTTTTTTCAATCTTCTGCAACTTAATATTTTTAAATCTAGAGGCATCTGCCTCTGCTGTGTTGTTGGCCAGCCAGAGGAGCTGGTTAGCCACTGTGTGAGACAGGAGGCTGGATTAGATGAATCACTCGTCTGATCCGGCAGGGCTCCTCTGATGTTCTTAGGAAGGTCTCGGCCTCTGTGCCCAGTTGTTGGCCCTCCACAGGAACTGGTTGGTTGCTGTGTGAGGCAGGCAGGATGCTGGACTAGATGGACAACAGCAGGGCTCTTCTGATGTTCTTAGGAAGGCCTCAGCCTCTCTGCCCTGCTGTTGGCCCTCCACAGGAACTAGCTGGCCCCTGTGTGAGACAGGAGGCTGGACTAGATGGACCACTGGTCTGATCCAGCAGGGCTCTTTTGATGTTCTTATATTCTTCTGTCTTAATGAGATCAGTTCCCATTTGGTGCTCCATACACACACCCCTGTAATTGTTGATAATTTGATTGGATTAATGAAACATATCTTCTGCCAAGTCTTTATGCAATAATAGCACTGTACAAATCTCTCTTTTCCAACTGGACTTTGGGGAGGGAAGGATAATAACAATGCACTTATAGCTATTAGCATAACTGCAATAATGAAATGAAAACTAAAATTATATATGCAGGAACTAAAATGACCGAGCAAAAACATTTAAAAGCCATGTAATCTGATACATTCTGAAGAACAGAATCTGCCCAGTTGACCACAGGCTGTGCCCCTGCAGGGCTCTGCCAGGGCCTGTCTATAGAGAGGGACTCGATCTTCCTGACCCGGGCTCAGCCAAATGCCTGGCGGACGAGCTCTGTCTTACAGGCCCTGCAGAATGTTGACATCTCCGTCAGGACGCTCAGCTCTTCTGGGAGCTCATTCCACCAGGTCGGGACCAGGACTGAAAAAGCCCTGGCCCTGGTCAAGGCCAGACACGCCTCCCGGGGGCCAGACATAACTGACAGATTAATACCCATAGAGTGAAGAGCCCTGCGGGGGGCATAAGGAGACAAGCGGTCCCTCAGAAATGCAGGGCCCAGGCCGTGGATGGCCTTAAAGGTAAGAACCAAAACCTTGAACCTGATCCGGAAGCTAATTGGTAACCAGTGCAGCTGCCTCAGCCTAAGCTGGATATGGGTCCTCCAAGATGATCTCATGAGTACCCTAGCAGCCGCACTCTACACCCACTGCAATTTTTGGGTCAGAGACAAGGCAAGGCCCGCGTAGAATGAGTTACAGAAATCTAATCTGGAAGTGAACGTTGCATGGATCACTGTGGCCAAGTGTTCTGGGGACAGGTAGGGCACTAATAGTCCAGGCTGGTGTAGATGGCAAAGGACCAATTAGGCTACCTTCGTGCTCTGAGCCTCCATAGACAAGGGGGCATCAAAGATCACCCCCCCCAAATTCTTGCTGCAGGCACAGTCATACGCTGCACCCCATAAAGGCAGGGGAGGCATGCTTCTTGGTCCTGCCCCTTCCTACCCAGCCACAGAACCTCCTTCTTGGAGGGGTTGAGTTTCAGGTGACTCTGCCTGAGCCATCCAGACACAGCTGCCAAACAACTGGCAAATGTTTCCGGGGGGGTGTGTGGTCTGGCCGGCCATCCATCGGTAGATAGAGCTGGGTGTCATCAGCATACTGATGACAACCCAGCCCAAAGCCCCAGAACAGCTGTGCCAGAGGGCACATACAGATGTTAAACGGGGTGGGGGGAGTATCTCCCCTTGCAGCACTCCACAGAGGACAACTCTTCCCCCACTGCCACCCTCTGTGTCCATTGCTGGACAGAGTTTGAGGTCCGAGGCAGGATCGAAGCAGGCCATGCAATTGACCAATGCGCTGCTAGATGCCATCCGTGGGATCGAGTCAGTTTAAGCTGGCGGGAAGATCCATTGTTCATGATTGTATATAAATTGGGGTTTCTGGGTTCCGTTTTACCTCTTGTAACACCATGCTGAGATCCTGACAAAAAGCTGATCGAACTCCCAGTGGTCTTGGTTTCCTTCAGACCCACTGATTTAACACTTCTCCTGCATGCGTCCTGGGTTCATGTAACCAAGGATTAGGGGTGGCAGCTCCAGTTTTGGAAATTCCTGGTGATTTAGGGGTACAGCTTGAAGGTCAGTGTTTGGGGAGTCGAGAGACTTTAGCACAGTGGTTCTCTTACAGGGGAGGTGTCCCCACTGAAAGAAGTAACCTCAACCTCTTAGGCTGTGAGAGTAACAACTGTCCGGGAGTAAAGTGATGTGCTGATGTCACCCGGAAGTGATGTCAGCCCATCAGAGACGTCAGGGGTGACACTCTGGCTTTTGGGCAAAACTCTATGGTAAAATTTGCTTCTAACCATAGAGTTTTGCCCAAAAAACAGAGTGTCACACACACATCCGGCAACCCCAATGTTAAAATGCAGCATTCTTCCAGTTTGAGGAGGGAGCTGGAGGTACAATTGGAAAGTGGGGGTCCCCCCCAAACCAGCGGACCTGGTAACGCTAAACGCTAAACAGAGAGCATCTTGTGAGAGTGAATTGGAAGCAAAACATTTTTTGAAATATTCTGCTGAGCACCTACCATCTGATGTTTTCCACAGCCTCGCCTGAGAAATCTGCAGCCCGTAACTCGGAAGACTTGCTAGAGCAATTTCTTCCCGGCTCCCTCTGGGATTTCTTCCCTTTCTCATAGTTATTCAGAAACGTCTTGTGTTCTGGCTTCTCTCCCTTTTCTGTTTTTAGATGTTCCACGCTCCCCCGGGATTGTTACACAACGGTTCGCTTTGTCAGGAAAATTCCCAGTTCTGACATGAAACCACTGGATGCCTGGCCTAGATCGGCAGGTCTAGAAACAACTTTGTAAAGTGAAGAGAGAGGTAGTCCGAACGGTAGGTAGATTTAGGCACTGTTCTCCAAGAGCTAAACAAACTACCTCGTGTTGATTTCACTGCAGTGCTCAGAACAGACAAGAGCTCTTTAGAGGTTCAGGCAGAGATCTTTCCCAAGCTGAACAACCAAAATCCTTTAAGGGAAGAAGCTAAAGACTGGGCCCAGGAATCCTATATGTACAATGCGCCGGTACCACCGAGCATTCAGAGGTGTGGCTGAGGTTCCTGACACATGAACTGAAATTGTACAAGTGGTTTAGCTCTGAAGGTAAACAGGCTTGAAGGCAATTCTGCATAAGGGGTTTTGTTTTTTTTGTGGGTTCTGGCCCCATACAGCTATGGTCTATCTCCTGATTTCCACATACATTCTTCTGCATTTCATTCTCACTTCGGGTCCTCTTCCTCTGAGTTTTTTCCATCCTCGCCCTTTTCAAGTCTTTGTTATTCCAAGACAGGATGGAGGGCACAACCACAAAATGGCTGCCACAGGGGGCAGAGCCACTCGCAAAATGGCTGCCACAGGGGGCAGAGCTACTCACAAAATGGCTGCCACAGGAGGCACAGCCAACCACAAAGCATCAGGGAAGGAGGTGAAGCGCAGTCATGCTTGAGCATTTCAGACAGAAACTCTTTTTACCAGGATATTTTTTAACATGCACAGAAGGCCTGCTGGCAGAAGTCCCACCCAACCCCATTGCCTTTCTAAAAGCACTCGGTGGGCACCAGAAAAACTGTCAGCAGGCATCCAAGGACACACAGGCTTCCACGTTGATGATCAATATCTTGGGGAAGTGTTATGAGATCAGGACCCCCGCTCCTAATGAAAGAGCTCTTTGACCGCAGCTGGACAGGGGGTGGGGAGTTAGAACTTTATTGTATTGCCATCTTTTATTGTGTTCTGGGGATATTTAGGGGTTGTCGGAGTGAAAAGGCCCTGGCCCAGGTCGAGGCCAGACAAACCTTCCGAGGGCCAGATGCCATCAACAAGTTAGTACCAGCAGAGCACAAAGCCCTGCGGGGGGCATAAGGCAACAGGTGGTCCCTCAGGTATGTGGGTCCCAGACCACGAAGGGCCACGAAGCTAGTTTGGTGTAGTGGTTAGGAGTGCGGACTTCTAATCTGGCATGCCAGGTTCGATTCTGCGCTCCCCCACATGCAACCAGCTGGGTGACCTTGGGCTCCCCACGGCACTGATAAAGCTCTTCTGACTGAGCAGGGATATCAGGGCTCTCTCAACCTCACCCACTTCACAGGGTGTCTGTTGTGGGGAGAGGAAAGGGAAGGCGATTGTAAGCTGCTCTGAGACTCCTTTGGGTAGAGAAAAGCAGCATATAAGAACCAACTCTTCTTCTCCTTCAGTAATATCAGGGCTCTCTCAGCCTCACCTCCCTCACAGGGTGTCTGTTGTGGGGAGAGGAAAGGGAAGGTGAATGTAAGCCACTTTGAGACTCCAGGTAGAGAAATGTGGCATATAAGAACCAACTCTTCTTCTTCAGTAATCTCAGGGCTCTCTCAGCCTCACCTCCTTCACAGGGTGTCTGTTGTGGGGAGAGGAAAGGGAAGGCGACTGTAAGCCGCTTTGAGCTTCCTTCGGGTAGGGAAACGCGGCATATAAGAACCAACTCTTCTTCTTCTTCTTCTTCTTCTTCTTCTTCTTCTTCTTCTTCTTCTTCTTCTTCTTCTTCTTCTTAAAGGTCAGAACCAGAACCTTGAACTGATTGTGGACAAGCTGGCCATTTGCCATACAGAAAGAACTCTTTGGATTAGATTCTTTTCTCTCCTTTCGACTCCAAACTAAAGGTGAACAGGATCAACTTGACCAAATGCAAGTTTACTTTCTTTGCCATATACTTCTTGGGAGATTAATTTACTGCACTCAGGATGCTTCTTCAGCTGGGCAAAACCCTGCAATAGTAACCAAATAGAACTTACTTGCCTCATGTTTTGAAAAGTCGGCTTGGTTTTGTTGCTATCCCATGGAAACAAAGATTACCAAGACATATGGTATTTTGCTACGAGATTAGATACGTGCTCCATAACATGGATGAAACAAAGCTGACTTTTGTTAGCGAGGAAGAATTTGACCCAGATATTTAAGATATTCTTAAATGCTGCTTTATTGAAACATTTGATGAATAGAAAAGCAAATTAACTGGCTTTTGAACACAGTTCTCTTGTCTTCCTCTTAGGGTGACACCGATAATGCATGACAAGGGAGATTTTTGTCCAATTGCATTTTCAAAATCCTGATATAGTCATTCACCATTATGACTATGCTGGGTTTTTTATTCATGCGTGCAGTGCATGATTCTTTAAATTCTAGAATGCCGATTTCTAAATCTCAGATGTAGTAGCTGAAACATTGTGATAGATTCCAATTCACAAACTGAATTTTCAAAACAGCCAAGAAAAAAGGGGCGGACTGTTAAAAGGTATTTCTGAAAGAGCAAAGCAGAAGAAGGAGAAGGAAAAAAGGAAGAGGAGGAGGTCTGGGGCAGTGATGCCCTTGTCAGGTATCCTCCCTTCCTTCGCATGGCTTGCCTCTGGTAGGCTACATGCCTGTTTCTTCTGGGGATCGCTACTTTGGTTTTCTGATGGCTTTCAGCCACCCTCCCTTCTCTGCCCCCATTTTGGTTCCCAGGTTGTTCTGCTCCTGTTTTGTTTGAAGGGCAAATGGTCATACCAGTTCATTGGCAATTGGGCATCAACTCTTTGCTCTTTTACTTTGAAGATAAGAACTTGTGTTCTGTGGGAAAGGATCTGGACACGCAAATTATATGAATGGGAGAGGGAAGGGGGATAGTCTATATGTCAGCGGTCCGCAAGCTTTCGGCCGCTGCGGACCGCTGCTCCGGAGTGGGGGGAGAGGGTGGCCCAGGGGCCCGTGCACGCGCGGCAGCCCCAGCGCAAACGCGCATGCGCGGACTGCCGCGCATTTGCGCCCTCTGGGCCGCAGGCAAATCGCCCGATTAGCTTGCGGCTTGGCAGGCCTCTCTTCCCTCCCCTCCTGAAACAAGAAGCTTGCCGGGCCGCGAGCTAATCAGCCGCTATGGCGGTCGATTTGCTTGCAGCCTGGCGAGCTTCTCGCTTCGGGGAGGGAAGAAGGAGCCGCGGCCCGGCGCCAAGGCCTTCGCAGCCCGCGGGTTGGGGACCACTGCTATATGTTGTTGTTGTTGTTGTTGTTAGGTGCGAAGTTGTGTCCGACCCATCGCGACCCCATGGACAATGATCCTCCAGGCCTTCCTGGCCTCTACCATTCCTCAAAGTCCATTTAAGTTTGCACCGACTGCTTCAGTGACTCCATCCAGCCACCTCATTCTCTGTCGTCCCCTTCTTCTTTTGACGTCAATCGCTCCCAGCATTAGGCTCTTCTCCAGGGAGTCCTTCCTTCTCATGAGGTGGCCAAAGTATTTGAGTTTCATCTTCAGGATCTGGCCTTCTAAGGAGCAGTGAGGGCTGATCTCCTCTAGGATTGACCGGTTTGTTCGCCTTGCAGTCCAAGGGACTCGCAGGAGTCTTCTCCAGCACCAGAGTTCAAAAGCCTCAATTCTTTAACACTCGGCCTTCCTTATGGTCCAACTTTCACAGACATACTATACGTCTATATGAACCCTAGGTTTTTTTTAGCAACTTCTTCTGAGCAATGTTTTGCTTTCACAAAATGACCTGTGTTGATCTCTGTGGACTTTAATAAACGGCTTTTGGACTTTTTTTGGGGGGGGGACTTTTCGCAAGAAATGCCTCAGCTAATTCTCTGTCCAAAGAAGTAGACATAGAAGGCCAAACAGAGATAGAAGAAGGAGAGGATGGAGAGGAAAGAGAAATGTAGATAGAAGGAGAAGTAGAGATGGTAGAAAAAGAAGAGAGAAGAAGAAAAAAGTGGTGGTGACGATTGTTATGTTTGTAGATCTGCTGAGGACTCAGATTGAGGTCCAAGGCAGGATCATAACCCTGCACTATAGCCAATGCATGGCTACATCCCAACTGCTGGATCCAGTCAGTTTGTTTGTTTGATTGATTGATTGACTGATAGATTGATAGACTGCACCTCACAGTCTAGCCATCTCAGGGCAGTGTACAACAGGGAATAAACAACAGTTAATAGGGCTAAAATGAGTTGCTGCCTGCATCAGTCTGTAGGGTGTTATAAGGCAAATCAGCTAGACTGAGAGGAGTTGGGGAGGGGGAAGAGGGGATGCAGGCCCAGTTTATATGCAGTGTAATCAGATACTGTCCAAAAAGCATGCACTGGTCGGAATTGTGTTGTATTGTATATAACTTGGGGATTTTGGAAGGGTTCTCTTCGGTTGTGACCTCTTGTACCATCTAGCTGGGGTCACAATAAACTCCCAGGGTCCTGGGCCCATTCCGCACACATAGAATAATGCACTTCCAATGTGCTTTGACAGCCGGATTGTCCTGTGCAGGACAGGAAAATCTACTTCTAAAGCTCATCGAAAGTGCATTATCTATTGTGTGCAGACTAGGCCCTGGTCTCTGGACCCACGGATCTAACAGTGATGATGTTTCTCTTAAGCCCAATCCTGCAAAAGGAGCCTGTAGCTGCCAACAGTTGTGAGTGTCCTACCAACACACAACACCCTTAAAATATGTGTCCATTTTTACCCTCAGGGGTCCGGAGAGACAGTCTGTAATGGACTCAGTATCTATCAACTCCTTGGGTGCCACCTCTGATATCTGAAGTCCTTCATTGAGAAAGGCTTCCTGAGTCCTACGCTGTTCCGGCAATCGCTGTACGAAACTTGTTTTGATGGAGATTCGGTTGTCCTGGTGAAGCTGCAAAGATAAGTCATTTTGTCTGTTTGGAAAGGCTGCAGCGTTCCATGAACCGGGGCATCAATATTTAATCTACTGTCTGTCTTGTAATAAAGCACCAGAAGGGGCTACGCTTGTTCCCAAATGAGCAGCACTGCTCTTCAAACATCAGAAATGCTTGTGCTTGAAAGCCAACATTTCTATAGCCCTTTGAACTTGCCAAGAATGGCCTTCCCTCTAGACAAGCCTAGTGCCTTTCTTCTGCAAACAATGGGTCCTCCGACGGAGCCAATAATGCTTCTGTTTTGCAGAGAGGTTTGGCCTCACAACAAGGTCAAGGCCATGCAGAATAAGAGCACAGGCCCAGCTCCTACATGGCAATGCATCCTAGATGAGTGGGTCCCGACACAGTGCTTTCCTGGAACCCATCAAGTGATTTTAGATAGGGGGCAAGGGGCCTTTTGCCCAGCTAGCCTGCTGGTTGGCCACTAAAGATCTGATAGGCTTTGTAGATTTTTTCATAAGTATGTTGCATTAGCAGCAGCTGCTCCCACAACATGGGGCTCTTTGCTGCATGATTGAAGTTAAATTGCAGTGGCCATTTTGTGACTGGTTGACCTGTGGTGGCCATTTTATGTCGGCCATTTTGTGGCAGTGCCCACCCTGCTCTGTCAGAGCTGCAAAGGTCCCCTTAGGCTTCAAAAGATTGGGGGTTGGCCAGCTCGAGATTATTCTAGCTGGTTTCTAAAGTCCAGATTTTAAAAAAAATACACAAGGAAAGAGGAGTGAGAGAACACAAAATAAATACTGTGGTGGCACCTGCTGCTGAAACTATGTTATTTCAATCTGCACAGTCAAGCCGCTCTCCAGTAGCCAATCAGAAACGCACCTGGCCCTGCCCACTTTCTAAAAGCACCAAGAAAGGCATCAGGGCATTCATGGGCACCGGATTGGGGACCCCAAACTAGAGTTCTAAACCAGATTTTAATTGCATCCCAGTTGGTGGGGAGGAAGTAAAATTCTACTTGGCCCCCTATCCCAATGCTATTATAGATGTTACTAAAATTATTACAGAATAAATGAAGTAAAGGGCTCTTCGTTCTTGTTTGTTTATTCTCATATAACAGAGGTAGTCAACTTGTGGTCCTCCAGATGTTGATGGACTACAATTCCCATGAGCCCCTGCAAGTGTTTGCTGGCAGGGACTCATGGGAAATGTAGTCCACGAACATCTGGAGGACCACAGGTTGACTACCCCTGTCATATAGGAACCAACCAGAACGTTCTCAATATGTCCTGTTTTCAAATGGAAATTTTAAATAGCAACTACTCCCCATGACTAGCATCCCCATATTGAAGAGCCAAAGGCTATATAGTTGGTATTTATATATATATGCTATATTATTCAATATTATTATATTATATATATTATTCAGTATTCAATGAGGAAAATTTCTTTCTCTTATTGTATTCATTACAAACTGTCTCACTTGTCTATATTTGCCTTCACTAAGATGACAATGCAACTGGAATTTGATTAAGCTGTCCAAAAGTTTTCTTTAAAAATCATGTCCCAAACATGAGAAAAGGGGAGGGCGATGGAGGAAGCAGTCTTGGGAGCTCCAGAACCAGCAGCGATTGTGTCCATTGTGCTTTGAGAAGTCTGAATCCGACCATTGTCTCTGCGCAAGCAGGCAGCCGGCTGCTGCATTTATTGACTCTCTGCTGTGCATGGCTCAGGAGAAGAATTTGTGCTCCCCAGTCTGGCTTTATAAACCCCCAAGAGAGTAACCAATGCTGCTTCCTGGGTGGCTAATAGAAATATGGGAAGCTGAGGGTGTGCCTGAATAATTTCTGGCTAACCCCATCCAAGAAAAATGGGGGGAGGGCTTTAGGAGTGTCTTCTACGAGCAGCCCCCTCCCCAGCAGCTTGTGTATAAAGACTTCTACTAGAAAACTTCTACTAGAAGTCTTTACTGTCTTTGGGACAAAATCACCTAAGTACATCAGGACAAGGGTGTGGGATGCGGTGTGTAGAGGCATTTACAGAGTCCCTCCCAGCGTGGGAAAGAACGCATATGCATGAAATTGTAAAAACTTCCTAGTGTGGAAGGGGAGAGCATGCCTGGGTTGGGCTACCTTCTCAGCATAGGAGAGAGGGAACATGTGGGGGCGGGGGAAACAATAATAATAATAATAATAATAATAATAATAATAATAATAAGAAGAAGAAGAAGAAGAAGAAGAAGAAGAAGAAGAAGAAGAAGAAGAAGAAGGAGTTCATTCTTATATGCCAATTTTCTCTACCCGAAGGAGTCTCAAAGGGGCTTACAATCGCCTTCCCTTTCCTCTCCCTACAACAGATAACCTGTGAGATAGAAGAAGAGTTCGTTCTTATATGCTGCTTTTCTCTACCTGAAGGAGTCTCAAAGCAGCTTACATTCTTTTCCTCTCCCCACAACAAACACCCTGTGAGGGAAGTGGGGCTGAGAGAGCCCTGATATTACTGAAGAAGGAGAAGAGCTGGTTCTTATATGCTGCTTTTCTCTACCTGAAGGAGTCTCAGTGGCTTACAGTCGCCTTCCTTTTCCCCTCCCCACAACTGACACCCTGTGAGAGCCCTGATATTCCTGCTGGGTCAGAATAGCTCTATCAGTGCTGTGGCGAGCCCAAGGTCACCCAGCTGGCTGCATGTGGGGGAATGCGGAATCAAACCCAGCTCCCCAGATTAGAAGTCTGCACTCCTAACCACTACACCAAACTAGGACATGGGGGCAAGGAACTGCATGAAATGTATAGACATGTGTTTATCTTTGTTGCATCATAGAAGAGCTGTAAGTGTCTTTGGTTTTAGACACTTCTCCTTTTTGATGGCCGAATAAATTTTTCCTTGCTGTTCGCTTTGTTGCTCTTATCGGATGGAGGGCGAGGAGCACCTTTTTACATGCAACAAAGGGAATATCATTCCCCCACACTCCTCTGCCTGAGTCCCAAAGCATCCTGGCTCCATGAGCTGTTGGTTCTAGGATACAACAGGTATGGTCTGCTCAATGCTGAGTCATCCTCTGCAGAAAACATTTGATATCTGCGCACCTGGAACAGGGAAAGAATGTCACACACAACTTGGCAGGGCTGGCTTCTGCAGTCTGAAGAGGAGGTCATGGCAAGCCACATAGAATCATAGAATCATAGAGTTGGAAGGGGCCTCATGGGTCATCTAGTCCAACCCCCTGCACTATGCAGGACACACACAACCCTATCGCTCATCCACTGTCACTTGTCACCCCCTTGAGCCTTCACAGAATCAGCCTCTCCGTCAGATGGCTACCCAGCCTCTGTTTGAACATTTCCAAAGATGGAGAACCCACCACCTCCCGAGGAAGCCTGTTGCACTGAGGAACCACTCTAACTGTCAGGAACTTCTTCCGGATGTTTAGATGGAATTTCTTTTGAATTAATTTCCCATTTGTACTGGTCTGTCCCTCTGGGGCAAGAGAGAACAATTCTGCTCCATCCTCCATATGGCACCCTTTTAAATACTTGAAGATGGTTATCTGATCCCCTCTCATGACCCCATTGTTGTAATATACACTATCTGTGGTGGGCCTGATTCAACAGCGTGTGAGGAATAGCCTACAGGGGGCATCGGAAGCCTTTACCCGGAGGTGGGCAGGATCGCTGTTGGAGGACTCCTCTTTGGAACACCCCCCCACCCCACCCCGCCAGGATTCCTTGACCCATTCTTCTTCACGGAGCTCCATGTCACCCGGCCACCTGTACCTTCTTGCCTTTTCCCAGCAGTATTGCGGCTAGAAGATCAGTGGCGACATCCAGCTCGTCCTGCAGGATCTGCACATCACGACCCACCATTGTCTCGATGTCTGGGCGAATTAAACATTTTGAAGACATTTCCAGCTTCAAACAGATTTTTGTTCCGTTTTGTTCCACCCCCATCGTTTGGTTGGTTTTTGTTTGCTGTCACCACCGGAGGGGTTAGCAACCCTGGGATTGTCAACTCTGGGTTAGGAAATATGTGAAGATTTTGAACCCGGAAGTGGGCGTGAACAGGATTTGGGGCGGGGATGGACCTCAGTAGCATATACAGCTATGGGGTCCATCCTCAAAAGCAGCTATTTTCTCTAGGGTAGTGGTTCCCAACCTTTTCCAGGCTGGGGACCGGTGGCACCAGGGAGGGCGATTGCCCGGCCGTGCATGCCGCGCACGCATGGCTGCGCATGTCGGGCATGCGCGGCCAGGCAGCGCATGCGAGCATGTGCCATGCGCAGCCGAAACCGTGCCTGCATGGTACTTTCTGCAGTGCGCGGCACTGCTTTCCTCTTTCCCCCCCCTCCCACAGTAAGAAGCTTGCCAGGCCGCAAGCTTGCGGCCTGGGAAGTTTCTTACTGCGGAGTGGGGGTGGGGAGAGGGAGCCCCGGCCCAGTGTCAGGGCTTTCACGGCCCGGCACCGGGCTGCAGCCCGGCGGTTGGGGACCACCGGTCTAGGGGAATTGATCTCTTTAATCTGGAGATGAGCTATAATCAGGGCCAGATTTTCCTATAGGCTAACTAGGCTTCAGCCTAGGGCCTCAAGATCAAGAGGGGCCTATATTCCACATTTTTTATAAAGGTTAGTACCAATCACAACATGTGTCATTTAACATATTGATATATGTCACAGTAATGATGTATTTTATTATCCCCCATGTAATTTACAAACTTAAAAATGGGAGGTGAAAGGGCCACATAAGTGGAATAGCCTAGGGCCTCTTTTCATGTAAATCCGGCCCTGGCTATAATTCAGGGGTTCCCCAGGCCACACCTGGAGGTTGGCATTCCTAGGCTGACCTTCCTGGGGGCTCTGCTGATATATTTATTTCCATTTTTATACTGGATTGTTTTATGGCTCTATCCTTTGGTCTTTTATTCCGCTGTTCGCAAATTGTGAAATCCAGTTTATTGGATCATTGGTTTCTAATTGTAAACCCAGTTTGTGGGATGTATTCTAACTCCCCCCCCCCCCACTGTTCTCTAAGTGTAGAATCCAGTTTTATTTTCCCACTCGTTGCATGGATTGAGCTGGTCTGTTATTGCACAGTTGCTATAATGCCGCCGTCTGCCTTGAGTCTCAATAAGACGGGCAGACAATAAAGTGAAGTAAACACCTTGTCATCCCACAAGAAGGTCAAGCCGTTATGATCCAGAGCTGTTAGCTTACTCAGAAGCAGAATGTCGCTTCCTTCGCTGAGAATGTGGAACAGCGTTCATCCATCATCAAGAAAATGCTCTCCAGGTATGGTGATGAAAAGGTACAGCATTGCTAAATCAAAAAGAGCTCGGTGCCTCCAAATGCCGTTGCCTGTTCCATGCAGCCTTTAGGTTCGGAACGAGGGGCCACGTACATTTATTCCATCATCAAGGAATCAATCGAGGGACCATTGAGCCAATTTGATTTATTTTATTTATTACTTCAATGTATTGACTGCCACTCCCAAAGGCTCGTGGCGGTTCACATATGTTCGACTAAAACCCCATTAAAACCCATCAAAACCCCCATTAAAAGGACTATAGGTAAAGGTGAAGGTATTCCCTGTGCAAGCACCGGGTCATGTCTGACCCTTGGGGTGACGCCCTCTAGCGTTTTCATGGCAGACTCAATACGGGGTGGTTTGCCAGTGCCTTCCCCAATCATTACCGTTTACCCCCCAGCAAGCTGGGTACTCATTTGACTGACCTTGAAGGATGGAAGGCTGAGTCAACCTTGAGCCGGCTGCTGGGATCGAACTCCCAACCTCATGGGTAGACAGCTTCAGACAGCATGTCGCTGCCTTACCACTCTGCGCCACAAGAGGCTCTTAAAAGGACTATAACAAGAACAATAATCATCAACAACAGGTAAGATGGTGGTACCTTCAACCTCCCTCCCCCTATTCACCTATTAAAGGGAGGAGAAAGGAGAGACACATCATATGGTGTCCGTTGTTGGCAATTCTGGTTTGGCTTCCCACCCAGACCACTAAAACATGAAGGCCTCCATTGAAGCTGATGGGCAGTAGGTTCAGGATGGACAAAAAGACACGTTATTTGACACGGAGAGTGATTCAAAGGTGGAATTCACTGCCAGAGGATGTGGTGAAGGTTGCAGTTATAAACGGCTTTCAAAGGGGGATGAGAGAAATTCCTGGAGGAGAATCATAGAGTTGGAAGGCACCTCCAGGGTCATCTAGTCCAACCCAATGCAGAAGGCAGGGAACTTGCAGCTACCTGCCCACCACATTGACCCCAATTCCATGCCCAGATGATGCCCTCTGGCCCACCCACTCACAATCCGCCTCAGTTCACAGAACCAGCATCTCCGTGAGGTGGCTATCTAGCCTCTGCTTAAAAACATCCAAAGAAGGAGAATCCACCACCTCCTGAGGAAGCCTGAGGAACTGCTCTAACTGTCAGGAGAATATCAGTGGCTTCCTACTGAGTATGGGATATGATCAGGCCAAAGAAGCCGTTAAGCAGAGATTGACCGACATAGAACGCCAACAGGACCTAGCTAATAACCCATCTTTCATTATTAGTGAACCCAATAGATATTCATCTTCCCCTATGACATATCTGGAAAAGCTTGAAGTACCTAGTCATAGGAGGGCCTTCACTTTGGCACGCTGTGATGCCTTCCCTTCGGCGGTATTAGAAGAAAGATATAGGAAAACACCCTATACCGAAAGGAAATGCACC
Organism: Paroedura picta; assembly: GCF_049243985.1. NCBI lineage: Eukaryota > Metazoa > Chordata > Lepidosauria > Squamata > Gekkonidae > Paroedura > Paroedura picta. Next base: position 24,872,437 of record NC_135370.1, on the reverse strand, counting down.
TGTGGCTCTGGACATGTAGAAACCATGGAACATGTTCTCTTTCAATGTCAATTCTATAATGAAATTCAAACTAGTCTAATTCTTCCACTGCTAGGCAGACTCCCAGGGCGCTCAGGAGAATTTTACATTTCTCTGCTGCTTGCAGATATAGAAAATAATACAACTCATAGAGTTGCCAAGTTCTGCGCAGCAGCGATCAAAATTCGTAATAGAATGGTCTGCTTTAAATGAATCTGGACAGCTGTGTTTATCTACCTTTTCTATTTTCTATTGTTATCGTTTAAGATGTTTTAATTCTTGGTTTTAATGGATGTTTCTGTGTCTTCTTATGCTGGTCTATGACCGTAATTAAACTAAGTTCAGTGCGTGGAAGGCCATGTGACACAAGCCATGTGATACAAAGGGCGAGAGAGAAAAGGCCAGCTCCTGGGTTAAGACCAAGAGAGGGATCCCATTCAAGGAGATCACACCTCTACCCACTTAAGAGTGACCTAGTACCTCCCACAGTGCCCAGGCATGCTGACCTGCTCACTCCTGCAAAAATCATTCCCTCTGCTTGGGGTTCAGTGACTCCCAGATGGCTTCGTCTCCAGCAGAGGGGCTGGCAACCGTGAAAGAAGTTGCTCAAACAAACCAGACCACTCCTTCCATTAACTGCTAGGGGAGGTTATCCTCCTTCCCCCTCCTTGGTGTAGTGGTGTAGTGTAGCTTGGTGTAGTGGTTGGGAGTGTGGACTTCTAATCTGGCGAGCCAGCTTTGATTCCCCGCTCCTCTTCCACATGCAACCAGCTGGGTGACCTTGGGCTCGCCACAGCACTGATAAAAGCTGTTCTGACCAAGCAGGAATATCAGGGCTCTCTCAGCCTCACCCACCTCACAGGGTGTCTGTTGTGGGGAGAGGAAAGGGAAGGCGATTGCCTCCTTTGGGTATTGGAAAGCGGCATATAAGGACCAATTCCTCTTCTACTTCATAGGGAGTCTCTTGTGGGGAGAGGAAAGGGAAGGAGATTGTAAGGCGCTTTGAGACTCCTTCGGGGAGAGCAAAGCGGCATATAAGAACCAACTCTTCTTCTTCTGTACAGAACAGTTTTGCTACCTGGAGCATCCTCTCCCTTCCCCCCCGCCCCACACACACAATGAGTCATGCAGAAATGGGGCGGCTTTGCAGTGCCCACGTGTGCTCATTCATTCAGGCAAGCCACAGCAAAGCTGCTGCACAAAGCCACGTCTCGCGGGCCGGCTGATGTCATTCGCTGCATATGCAAAGAATGCAAGACACAATGCCGGGGCAAGAGCCTGCCATTGGCTCAGTCGTTCCTGGCCATCCCCCGTCCCCTCTGATTAAGAGATCAGCCTGCAGGCAGACGCTCCACCGGTGCTGCGGAGAGCCCATTGTTTTTTGAAAACTGGCCCTGCAGGTGACATGTCACAACCCGGACGCTTCTGGACACAGGAGGTTTTCAGCATTCACAAGGCCAGGGGTAGTCGAATTGCGGCCCTCCAGATGTCCATGGACTGCAATTCCCATGAGCCCTTGCCAGCGAACGCTGGCAAGGGCTCATGGGAATTGCAGTCCATGGACATCTGGAGGGCCGCAGTTTGACTACCCCTGCACTAGACCTTCCATATGGAAGCAGGCATAGTTTCTGGATGGGGCATTCAAAAAGAGACAGAAAGGTCATCCATTAGGGAGGATGGGGTGCCAGCCTCCAGGCGGGACCTGGGGATCCCCCAGAATTACAGCTCACCCCCAGACTACAGAAATCGCTTCCCTGGAGAATGCTTTCAGAGGTGGTATCTGTGGCATTTTACCCCAAGGAGGGCCTTCCCCACCCAAGCCCCACCTCCGAACCCCCAGGACTTTCCCAACCCAGACCTGGCAACCGTACCCCCATTTGCTGCTGGCAGCCCTGCCCGCAAGGCATCCCAGAAGGCTTCATATTGGGATGCTGGGTTAATTTAGCAGAGTTTTGCCCAGATACTGCTCAGGAGAGAAAGCTCCCACGAATTACTTTACATAAACAGATGTTTATTTAAGTAAACATCTTACACTCAGTTTACACTCAAGCTGCAGTTGAAAGAAGAGAAAGAGGCGCCTAATTAAAGCATTCTTCCCCTATCACAAATGAACCGCAGCGCATGGATGTGGGAGTGTGAGGGCACCGTCTCTACCGGAGAGACCCGCAGAGGCACATGTCTCCATGAAAGGCCATGTGAAGGAAGAGAAAGAAAGAGACGACAAAGCGGGGAGAGAGATTATCTCAGCAGAAAAGACCCCCAGAGACTCGTGTCTCCAGGGAAGGCCATGTGAAGCGGATGAGGGGACAAAAGGAGATACACGTTATCGAAACAAGAGACACATGCAGAGGGCGGGCCTCCCACTCAAGCAAATAACATTGATGCATCCTTAAAGTGATGTAGCACCCCCAGTGCCCAAACATGGCGAGTTGCTCACCCCAACACTATTGAGCAAGGGTGGCCAAACTGTGGCTCATCAGAGGTCCAAGGACTACAATTCCCATGAGCCCCTGCCAGCATACCTTCCCTTCTCCCCACAAGAGGCATCCTATGAGGCAGGTGGGGCTGAGAGTGCTCCGAGAGAACTGAGGCTGGCCCAAGGTCCCCCAGCAGGCCTCTTGTGTGTCTCCAAGTGGCTTTCCCTTCCTCTCTTCACAATAGACATCTGTGAGGAAGGTGAGGCTGAGAGAGATCTGAGGAAGCTGTGACTGGCCCAAGGTCACCCAGTTGGCTGCATGTGGAGGAGGAGTGGGGAAATCCAACCCAGTTCTCCCAATTCGAACCCACCATTCTTTAACCACTACGGCCAACTGGCTCTTCTAGCGTTCTCAGCAGCCGTTTCTGCCATTCCTCGCTTTCATTTTTACCTCAGCGGGGCTTAAACCAGCTGCAAGCCTCAGAGAGGTTGATATCTGGGAACCAAGGAGATAAGAGTCCAAGAAAATGGATTCTTGAGGCATTCACATGTTTAACGACTTCCAACATTCAAACGGAAGCTTGTGCAGAGCTGTGGGCTCAGGCAGAGCCTCTGCTTGGCTTGCAGAAGGCCCCAGGTTCGATTTCTGACTCAAGAACTTCACACAGCATGTGGTCAGAAAGCCCTTTTGTGACCCCTTTCAGGGGAGGAAATGTGGGCGAAGGCAGCGTCTTACATTCGAGGGGGAGAAACTACTCTTTGTGCTTAAAACCTAGCGGAAAGGAAGCCCCCCTCAACGAACATGCAAAAAGCTGAACAAAAATCAAGGGAAAGGCCTTAACGTTAGCTCTGGCGTAATGTTCTATCCTGCACACTCCGAAAGAAAGCAATTTGCAAACAAGAGTTCTCCACGGAGATGCTTCTGGGGGATGCCGGTGTTTTTAATGCCCCCCCCTCCCCATCGCTGGGGCAAGCCAAACTGCTTCAAGAATAGCCATTCAGAAGGTTTGCTTCCCACTCTGGGTGCTATAAACAGACTCGGCATCTTCGTCAGTGAATGTCATCCGAAGGCGAGCTGGAAATGTGTTGCGGGGGGGGGGGGAGGCTTCCTGGAGGTAAAAACAGTCATGCCACATGAACGTTCCCTGCTCTTGGTGGGCATGGATGGCTGGCACCTAATTTGCCCGGCTCCCGATGCAGCCCGCCCCACCTTTTGGAACAGGCCTTGACGTGAGGTACGTTGCTTGTGCTTGTTTCGTTTTTTCCCCCCTTTTCTCTTTGTCTCTGAAGGAGCCTCGGAAAACAGAAAATGTTACATAGTGAAATGTGGAAAAAAAACAACAACTTTGCAGCGGTTCAATTTGACCTGGTTTCCCCACTGGATTGTCCAAGCATAGAATACTTTGAACGTTCAAAATGCTTCCCAGCAGCCCATACGACACTTGAGTAAGGTATACCTGCATTTTGGGGGGACCAATGTTGAGGGCATTCTTGAAGCAGAAGCAGAAGCAGAAGAAGAAGCAGAAGCAGAAGAAGAACAAGAAGAAGAACAAGAAGAAGAACAAGAACAAGAACAAGAAGAAGAACAAGAACAAGAACAAGAAGAAGAAGAAGAACAAGAACAAGAACAAGAACAAGAACAAGAACAAGAACAAGAACAAGAACAAGAAGAAGAGAGTTTGTTCTTATATGCCACTTTTCTCTATCCGAAGGAGTCTCAAAGCGGCTTCCAATCACCTTCTCTTTCCTCTCCCCAAAACAGACACCCTGTGAGGGAGGTGAGGCTGACAGAGCTGTGATATTCCTGCTCGGTCAAAACAGCTTTATCAGGACTGTGACTAGACTCGAGGTCACCCAGCTGGCTGCATGTAGAGGAGGAGCAGGGAATCAAATCCGGTTTCCCAGATTAGTACATTGGCGTTTCTAACCGCTACACTAAGCTGGCTCTTGATCTTACTGGGGATCTTACGCATGCCACCACGTTGGGGCTGCAGAGGAAAAAGCTCTGGCCCTAGTCAAGGCCAGGCGGATTTATACCCCACGGACATCCTTGCCAGTTCCAAACCCCACCCTGCCTGGATTCCAATTCCTAAAGCTTCAGAGATTTCCCCACCCAGATCTGGTAATTCATTATGAGGAGAATCACTTCTCAGCAGCTAAGGAAGCCTGCCCCTGGTTAGTCCATGGGTGGGAGACCACCAGGGTCGCCACACAGGAGCAGGCGAAGGCAGGCCACTTCCGAACATCCCTGCAGCCAGCTGGGTCTCCCACAGCTCCCTCAGCCCCACCTCCCTCACAGGGTGTCTGTTGTGGGGAGAGGAATGGGAAGGCGACTGGAAGCCACTTTGAGCCTCCTTCGGGTAGAGAAAAGCGGCATATAAGAACCAACTCTTCTTCTTCTTCAGTAATATCAGGGCTCCCTCAGCCCCACCTCCCTCACAGGGTGTCTGTTGTGGGGAGAGGAAAGGGAAGGCAGCTGTAAGCCACTTTGAGCCTCCTTCGGGTAGAGAAAAGCGGCATATAAGAACCAACTCTTCTTCTTCTTAAGTAATCTCAGGGCTCTCTCAGCCTCCCCTCCCTCACAGGGTGTCTGTTGTGGGGAGAGGAAAGGGAAGGCGACTGGAAGCCACTTTGAGCCTCCTTCGGGTAGAGAAAAGCGGCATATAAGAACCAACTCTTCTTCTTCTTCAGTAATATCAGGGCTCCCTCAGCCCCACCTCCCTCACAGGGTGTCTGTTATGGGGAGAGGAAAGGGAAAGTGAATGTAAGCCGCTTTGAGACTCCTTCAGTTAGAGAACAGTGGCACATAAGAACCAACTCTTCTTCTTCTTCTGTTCTGACCGAGCAGGAATATCAGGGCTCTCTCAGCCTCATCCACCTCACAGGGTGTCTGTTGTGGGGAGAGGAATGGGAAGGCGACTGGAAGCCACTTTGAGCCTCCTTCAAGTAGAGAAAAGCAGCATATAAGAACCAACTCTTCTTCTTCTTCTGTTCTGACCGAGCAGGATTATCTGGGCTCTCTCAGCCTCACTCACCCCACAGGGTGTCTGTTGTGGGGAGAGGAAAGGGAAGGCGACTGTAAGCCGCTTTTAGATTTGTTCTGGTAGAGAAAAGTGGCCTATAAGAACCAACTCTTCTTCTACCTCACAGGGTGTCTGTTGTGGAGAGAGGAATGGGAAGGCGACTGTAAGCCGCTTTGAGACTCCTTCTGCCAGGGAAAAGCAGCATATAAGAACCAACTCTTCTTCTTCTTCTTCTGTTCTGACCGAGCAGGAATACCTGGGCTCTCTCAGCCCCACCTGCCTCACAGTGTGTTTGTTGTGGGGAAAGGAAGGGAAGGCGATGGTCAGCTGCTTTAAGGCTTCTTCAGTTAGTGAAAAGTTGGGTACCAAAAAACAGCTCTTCTTCTGACCTTGACCTTGGAAGGAAACCCAGGGCCACCACACTGCATCCAGCAAGGGCAAGCCACCTGTGTGTGTCCCTTGCCCCAGGAACCCCACGAGGGGGTTGCTATGGGTCCCCTGCAACCTGTTGGCCCTTTACACCCACACCACAAAAAGCTGGGTTTGAATGGAGTAAAAAAGAGGACACGCCTTTTTGGGTGAATACCAGTGCCAAGAAAATCAGGCCTTTCGACTCAGAAGAAGTTACCAGAATGCCGAGTTTCCCCAGCCATTTCTCCCTTGTTTTGCTCCATAGTAAGCTGTCAGGAAGTCACAAGTTCGACATTTATTCATTTATTTATTTATTTATTAGCCATGCCTGGCAAGACATTTGTTCATAGAAACAGCATTCCGATAATTGCCAGAATTCGACGGCGTGGGCCGATCGGGCTGCCTCTCCCACCCGAAGATGTTGCTGTTTGCTTTTCGCCTCTAATGGCCTGTCCGGAAGGAATCCGTTTTGACTCTCCCGGGTGCCCTGCCAGTCTCATAAAACCGGGAGCTCACGGAAGAGACAGGGAGATCCCTGAAGGCACGGCGGAACGCAGGGCAGATTGGAGCAGACAGCTAATTTGTAGCTATAAAGAAATAATGAGATCCTCATAAAACAGCTCTTTAAAAAAAAAAATCGGATTGGTGAAACCCACACAATGTATATATACATATGGTAGATGACAGATGCAATTTCACAGTGGAGGCAAGGAAGAAGAGAAAAAGGAACCCGGTGTTGGCGTAGAGCAATACTGCCATCTGCTGGATGTAGAAAGAATTGACTACTCAAACTCACAAAAGGATTTGGCGGTAGGTAGGTAGGTAGGCAGGCAGGCAGGCAGGCAGGCAGGCAGGCAGGCAGGCAGGCAGGCAGGCAGGCAGGGAGTAAGGTTGTGCCCTTTCCCCCAACGCCATCCCCAAATCTCCAGAAGGAGGGGGGAAGGAGCAAACGGAAGGCTAAGTATGTAGGTACTGATGTCACTTCCAGAGACATGCCAGGAGATGTGGCCAGCTGACATCACTTCCGGGGCTCCTAGAAGTCTGAAAACAATATTTCAGGGGGCTCCTCCATGGTCAAAAAGGCTGGGAAAAGATGGCATAGAATGTCTCAGCTCCCCTCCCCAAGTCCCCACCCCTTAACCTCCCACTGGGATATGCCAGAAGTCAGCCATCCACGCCAAAATATTGTGTTACACTAGGATGAATTCAACAGTTGGGCCTCCCCTGGCTTCCTCAGCCGAAGGGAGCCCCTTGTTCTTCATTCTGTAATATATGGCAGGCACCGTTTTAGTAACAGCAAATGTTTATTGTAACAGCAAATTAGACAACTCACAGCTGGCAAAAGAGAAAGTAGGGGCAGGGGCCTCCTTACACATTCCCTTTCCTATGTTATCCCTTTCCTGTATGTTAGAATAGGGACACACCTAGAGATGGTAGGAGGCAAGGTATAGTGTCTGAGTGCTGGGTTGACATGGACAGAGAGGTGGTCGAGAGGCACCTGGCTGCACTGGGTGAGGTCAAATCCTCTGGGTGCGCATCCGAAAGTGCTCAAAGAACTTTCTGTGGAACTCTTGTCCATCACCTTCAGGACTTCATCTTCAGAGAGCCAGCTGGGTGTAGTAGTTAGGAGCGTGGACTTCTAATCTGGCAAACCGGATTTGATTCCCCACTCCTCCTGATAATTATTGATAAATCTGTTCTGATTGAGCTGTAATATCAGGGCTCTCTCAGCCTCACCTCCCTCACAGGGTATCTGTTGTCGGGAGAGGAAAAGGAAGGTGACTGTAAGTCGCTGTGAGACTCCTTCGTGTAGAGAAAAGCGGCATATAAGAACCAACTCTTCTTCTTCAATAATATCAGGGCTCTCTCAGCCTCACCTCCCTCACAGGATGTCTGTTGTGGGAAGAGGAAGGGAAGCCGCTTTGAGATTCCTTCAGGTAGAGAAAAGTGGCATATGAGAACCAACTGTTGTTATTGTTGTCCTTATTGTTGTTGTTGAAAGACTGGAGAGGTGCCAGAAGGCTGGAGGAGAGCAAACATTATCCCAGTCATCAAAAAAGAGGAGAGAGATGACAGACGAAACTACAGGCCAGTAAGCCTAACCTCAATTGCACAGAAGATAATGGAGCAAATTTTAAAGGGGGTGATCTGCAAACATCTGAAGGACAATTTGTTGATCTGGGAAAGTCAGCAGGGATTTGTCTCCAACAGTTCCTGCCAGACCAACCTGGCTTCCTTCTTTGATCGAGTGATAGGCTTACTAGATCGTGGAAATGCAGAGGATGTTGTTTACCAGGATTTCAGTATGGCTTTTGACAAGGTTCCCCGTGATGTCCTGATGAGTAAACTGGAGGTCTGCAGACTGGATTTTTGAATTGTTAGGTGAGTAGGGAACTGGCTAGAAAAACTTACCTAAAGAGTAGTTGTCAGTGGTATTTATCAGAGTAGAGGGAGGTGAGCAGCAGGATGCCACAGGGCTCAGCGTTGGGTCTGTTACTTTTCAACATTTTTATCAGTGATCTGGACGAGGGGGTGGTGGGACTCCTCACTGAATCTGCAGATGACACCAAATTGGGAGGAGTATCCCTCCTCATTTAGAGGAGGATGCTGTTCCCATTGGCTGCAAAGGAAAGGACATGCAGTAATGGGTTTAAACTACAAGTACAACGATATAGGCTAGATATCAGGGGGGAAATTTCACAGTCAGAGTAGTTCAGCAGTGGAATAGGCTGCCTAAGGAGGTGGTGAGTTCCCCCTCACTGGCAGTCTTCAAGCAAAGGTTGGATACACACTTTTCTTGGATGCTTTAGGATGCTTAGGGCTGATCCTGCGTTGAGCAGGGGGTTGGACTAGATGGCCTGTCTGGCCCCTTCCAACTCTATGATTCTATGATTCTATGATTCTATAACATGTAGAGCAACGGTCCCCAACCTTCTTGTAGTCGGGGACCGCCTCCGAGGGTGGGAGAGAGCCGGCGGCCTGGCCGCCACAGCTGCATGTAAACGTGCATGCGCAGTTGCTGCGCATGCACGTTTTCACCACTAGGTGGCGCTAACGCGCACGCGCATGCATGTTTTTGCCAGCAGGGGGCGCAAACACGCACGAGCGGCAGCTCCGCGCGTGCGCGTTTGCGTCGCTGGCGGGCCAGCGGCCGTGCCTGCCTCTTCCCCCCCTCTCGCTGCGGGGGGGAGGCAGGCGCGGCCACTGGCGGCCCGGTACCATGGCCTTTGCGGCCCAGTACCGGGCCGCGGACCGGGGGTTGAGGACCCCTGATGTAGAGTTCAACAAGATCTGAACAGGCTAGAAAAGTGGGCCCATGAGAACAAGATGCAATTCAATGAAAAGTGCAGAGTTCTACATCTGGGTCACAAAAAAGGGACACATGCCTACTAGAGGGGGGATACACTTCTGGGTATGCAGTGTGTGTGAATGAGATCTTGGGGATACTGTAAGCTAAATATGAGCAGACAGTGTAATGGGGCGGTGAAGAAGGCCAATGCAATCTTCGGCTGTGTCAACAGAGGCGTCACATCAAAATTACAAGATGTCATCATTTCCCTATATCTAATGCACTGGTCAGACCCCATCTGGGCCTATTCTGCACGTAATAGATAATGCACTTTCAATGCACTTTAGAAACAGATTTTCCTGTTCTGCACAGGAAAAGCCAGCTGCAAAAGCACATTGAAAGTGCATTATCCAAGGAGTGCAGAATGGACCCTGGAGTCCTGTGTGCAGTCCTGGAGACCTCGCTTCCAAAAGGACATGGACAAAATTGCGAGGGCTCAGAGGAGAGTGATGAGAATGATCCAGGACCTGGGGACCAAGCCCTGTGAGGAAAGGCTGAGGGACTTGGGAACGTTCAGCTTGGAGAAGAGGAAGTTGGGAGGGGACATGAGGAGGGCAGGGAAAGGTTCCTGTTGGCAGCAGAGGAGAGGACCCGCAGGACTGGGTTTAAACTACATGGAGAACAATATCTGATAGATATCAGGTAAAATGTTTTCACCATCTGAGTAGTTCAGCAGTGGAATGGGCTGCTTGAGGAGGTGGTGAGTTCCACCTCCCTGACAGTTCTCAAGCAGTGGCTGGGCAGATCCTTCTCCCGGATGCTTTACGCCAGGGGTAGTCAAACTGCGGCCCTCCAGATGTCCATGGACTACAATTCCCATGAGCCCCTGCCAGCGTTCGCTGGCAGGGGCTCATGGGAATTGTAGTCCATGGACATCTGGAGGGCCGCAGTTTGACTACCCCTGAGACAGCTGAATAGAGCCGCAGAGAGCATGCTCAGTAGTCATCCGTTGTCCAAGAGATTTTCACAGCTGTGAGGGACAGAAAGTTCCCTTTTTAAAAACAAACCAAAAGGTTGCCGGATTGTTCTCGGGACGGAGTGCCAGTCCTCCAACGCGGCACCCATTTCCCCGCTCACGGAACAGTGGAAAACAAATCGCGCCGGTCCGCAGAACTGAGGCAATCACTCCACAGAAGAGGCAAAACGCTTTGCCAATCAGCAGGAGCAGCGAGAGAGTGGGCTTATTTACTCAATAGAAAACGCTTTGCAGTCGTTCCTAATTGCCCCTCGATACAAAGCAATTTTATGATTTAAAAGCATGCTTTAATTTCGGAAGAGGCCTGGCGATGCACCTGCAATCAGCACCGATCTTGGCGGCTATTCAGGCAGCTTCCATCGACGGCCGCTACAATCCCCTCTCGTTACCATGTTTACAGGCATGTGCAGGCCAGAAACAGGTAAATGGGGGAGAGACGGGGAGCCAGCCCAACACATCGCCAGGAAGTCGATTGGCGGTCGTTTCCGCACACAGACAACTTCGTGGGGCACGAGGAGAGAGCCAGCGCTTGTTACTCCCGGTCTGGGACCAAAATATCTGCAAGACTGCCTCTCCTGAATGAGCATTACAGTCCCTGAATGAGCATTACACTCAGCAAACCAAAACTTGCTCAGGGTCCCTGGCCCCAAAGAGGTGAAACTGGCCTCAAACTGGACCAGGCCTTTTTTGGTTCTGGCCCTGGCCTAGTGGAATTCTCTGCTGACCGAGGTCAGGCCCCTACGGGACATCTATCGGTTCTTCAGGGCCTGTGAGATGGGTCTGTTCCTCCAGACCTATAGCTGAGGCCAGGAATAGAACCCCCAAGAACATCAAATCAGCTGGCCTCCCTGGGAGGGACATCTGATAGACTGTGAAGAACTGATCCATCCATCCAAAGAAAGAAGCCCTCCTCAAGGATGATGTCAACTGGCAGAGGCATGGACTGGGGACTGGGAACTGACCTCTGTTGTCCAGAGATCAGATGTAATTCCATGGAATCTCCAGGTCCCGCCTGGAGGATGACTGCCATTCGGCTGCCCCCAACAAACCCACCGGGTTATTCATCCAAGAGAGCAGAGGGCCATCAGGAAGGAATGGGGCATAGGGTTGCCAGACCCAGACTGGAAAACTCTTGGGGAATTGGGAAGGACAGGGAACTCAGATGGAGCCCACCCTCCAAAGCAGCCATCTTCTCCAGGGAGACGGTCATCTGTAGTCTGGAGATGAGCTGCAATTCTGGTGGGACCCTCAGGTCCCCCATGGATGCTGGCGTCTCTAAGAGAATCACAGCTCCTCTCCAGTCCTCGTAGAGAAAATGGCTGCTTTGGGGGGTGGTCTCTGTGGCTCTGGACCCCTCCCCATACCACAGCCTCCCAAAGTTCTACTTCCCAAACACCCAGGCCTTTCCCAACCCAAAGTTGGCAACCCTGAGCTAGGCCACCATTCAAGGAAGTACAGAGAGCCACAGAAAGTTTTGCTGGCATGCTGAGTCCTGCTGAGTCTCCCTACCTGGATCTGGCAACTCTGCCCCCCATCCCCCAAAGTTGGCTGAGGGGACCTGGCAACCCTATTGTGGTGCCATACCTTTCTGTGGCAGCCTGCTGGCAAGGGGAGCTGGTGGTAGGGTTGCCAGAACCTCCCTTGGAGGGTGGCCCTATTCCCAGTCACCCATCATCAGGCAGGAAGGGGGACATACCAGGAAGAAGGAGAAACCCTGGACTTGATTGCCAAAAAAAACTCTATGGTGAAAGCCAGGGGCTTTACGCACCGGGATCTTTGTTGCAAATTGGTCACTGAATGAAAAATCGCCATTTAAAGTAGTGGAATTCGTCGTTATGCATTCCTGCCTTTGTAGTGGAATCCAGTTGCGTTTTGTAGCGTTTCCCACAAGCTTCCGGTCTCGGCATAAATCGCTAGAAAGGAAGCGCTATTGCCAAGCTCGTCCCACCCCTGGCCGTCAAGCAGCCAATGGGCAGCCGTTAGCATGCTCCCAAACAGCCCCTTTCCCTTTAAGAAAGGTTTTTTTTTTATAAAAAACACACCCAACGGAGAGACCCATCCAGCTGCCTGATGTGTTTGAGCTGTCGTTTGATCGTTTGATCGTTGCCACGCTTCCTCCAAGTGAAACCCCCCCCCCTCTCGCGGGCCCGATTTTCGGCTGAATTAATGTGTAAAAAATAAAGGGACTTTATTTCAGCAAACGGGCTTTTCTGTGGTTTGTGCTTAGTGACTAAAGGGGAAGGACTGAAGCCAGGGAAGCCTCTAAACAGAAGAGGCTCGCTGGTGCGTTTATCCCCGCTCGCTCGGAGAAAAAAAAATGGCGATCGCTTCGCCGGAAGATCAGAGAAGACAGCCAGGGGGAGGGACTTTGTAGAAACCGCAACAATGTTAACGCACAGGTCTTTTTCGCTACTGTTGCAGATTGGTTGCAGGAATGTATCGCTTTCCGGAGGGTGAATCCACTTTTGGGGATTTCCCTGAAAGCGCTACAAGGAAGCGCTTTTTGCAGATTGGTTTCAGGTGTGTGGCAGATTGTCGGCGACGTCGTGCGTTATGGCAAATCAATAACGTTTTCAATTAGTAACCATTGTGCGATTTTGAAGGCGTGCAAAAAGCCCCCCAGTTTTGCCATAGAGTCTTGGCCCAAATTACGCTGGCACGATGGCACCACTTCCTATGATGAGGATGAGGCCTTTCCCTTTCTCCACATAAGTGTCCCCCCTCCAGTTCCTCACTGGTGACCAGGAAGAAGCTGGCAATTGACAACTGAACTGCACTCCCTCCCTCCCCCCGAACAAAGATGCATAGGTAACCCCCCCCCCCCTGCAATTGAACATCTTTTCTTCACACACCATGGATTTGAACCTGTTTTGCTCTTTGGGGCACTTCTGTAAAAGTTCATCATCTCAGACTCAGAAAAGACTGTGCCCCGTCACTCGTCGTTTTGAGGAATAAAATCTTAACTAGCTCTCTAAAGCTCTCACTAAAATGAGCCCCCGTTTACCTGCCGTGGCATTAATGAATCCTAATCCTGTGATTGCTCACATTAATTAGCACTAATCCGATGATTACCTGGTGTTACATTCGAGGTGTTGAGAACGAAGTTCTGCACAGATTTGCCGGAACAATGCATTTCCCTTTTTCCATGTAGTGTGGAGGAAAATTAAGACTTATTTAAAAATGTAAATATCCCAGTAAAGCAGGAGGGAGCCTTTCCTGTTGATGGGGAAGGCCAAAATTCAGAGGAAAAAGACAGTTATGGGAAAGGAAGACCAAAACCTTTTCCATATTCTAGTTTTCCTTGCTTGTAAATTCCTTTTTCATCAGGGAGTTTTTCTGTTCTGTGTGTTTTTTGCTCCCTCTAGTGGTCAATTGAATTTTACACGGTTTTGTGACATGTTTTTCTTCCTCTCCCCAAAGACTAGAACTCAAAAGCATGAAGCTGATGGGCAGTAGGTTCAGGACAGACAAAAGGAAATACTGCTTGATACAGAAAGTGATTCAAATGTGGAATTTGCTGCCAGAGGCAGCAGTGGTGGCCACAGGAATGTGGATTAGATAGATTCATGGAGGATCTTATCAGTGGCTGCTAGCTATGGTGACTGAGGGGAACCTCCACATTCAGAGGCATGAAGCATCTGACGCCCGGAGCCAGGAGGCAACATTCGGTGAAGGCCTATGCCTCTGTGCCCAGCCATTGAACCTCCAGAGGAGCCAGTTGGCCACTGGGTGAGACAGGAGGCTGGACTAGATGTTGGTCTGATCCAGCAGGGCTCTTCTGATGTTCTTGGGAAGGCCTTGGCCTCTCTGCCCTGTTGTTGGCCCTCCAGAGGAGCTGGTTGGCCCCTGTGTGAGGCAGGATGCTGGAACAGATGGACTATTGGTCTCATTCAGCATGAATCTTCTTGTGTCCTTAGTACAACTTTTGTATGACTTGTGTCCTGTATGTGGATCTGCCAAGGACTGAGCTTGAGGTCTGAGGCAGGATCCAAGCAGACATGTAACTGACCAATCAGTTTGAATCAATCAGTGCTAATCTAGCCGATCAGTTTAAACCAATCAGAGCGAATCTGGCCAATGGCATGCATGGATGGGGAGACCTATTGTCTGCTGTGTGTATATAAGTTGGAGGTTTTCTCAGGGGTTCTCAGTCTAGTTTGTCACCTGCTACAACATGTACTCACTGCTGATTTCACCGTTAAAGAGCTGTTTGTTTGCCCAGGAGCCTGGCGTTCTTCCTACAAACTCTTGATATTTTACGACCTTAAATTTGGAAGTGTACTTTTAGAATCATAGAATCATAGAGTTGGAAGGGGCCATGCAGGTCATCTAGTCCAACCCCCTGCTCAACACAGGATCAGCCCTAAGCATCCTAAAGCATCCAAGAAAAGTGTGTATCCAACCTTTGCTTGAAGACTGCCAGTGAGGGGGAGCTCACCACCTCCTTAGGCAGCCTATTCCACTGCTGAACTACTCTGACAGTGAAAATTTTTCCCTGATATCTAGCCTATATCGTTGTACTTGTAGTTTAAACCCATTACTGTGTGTCCTTTCCTCTGCAGCCAATGGGAACAGCATCCTGCCCTCCTCCAAATGACAACCTTTAAAATACTTAAAGAGGGCTATCATGTCCCCTCTCAACCTCCTTTTCTCCAGGCTGAACATTCCCAAGTCCCTCAACCTATCTTCATAGGGCTTGGTCCCTTGTCCCCAGATCATCCTTGTCGCTCTCCTCTGTACCCTTTCAATTTTATCTACGTCCTTCTTGAAGTGAGGCCTCCAGAACTGCACACAGTACTCCAGGTGTGGTCTTAGTATCTTGACTGCCCATCCTTTTCTCTGTTTTCACCCTCAGAGAGCCATTTCTTCCCACTTCAAAGTCCACGTGACACAGGGAGCCCTTCCATTCACCTTGATCGGCCCCATGCAGAGCACCTGCTTGTTCCCGTGTGGAAATCCCAGGTAGCCACATAAGTCATGTGACCTAAGGCAGTTCCAGTCAGAACGTGGAAGCAGGGACAGGAGACCAGGTGGGCCTGACACTGTGAGCAGGCAGTGACCGTGAGCAGGAAAGGACCAGTGGGAATTGGGGAGGTACAAACTCTCCTCCCATGGTTGATCCAAAGTATTTGTCATTGATGTGCAAAAAAACCCCACCCAAATGGTATTTTTCAGGTTCAGGTATATTGAACTCAAAAAATATTGGTATTTCTCAATATTCCCAAATCCCTCTACCATTATGGTGTTCAAATTTGGTAAACATTTGGGAATCTTAAAATATTTTGGCTCCATTATACCATGCGGGGGTCATTATACTTCATCCAGAGTTATATGAGGCTTGGGGGGGGGGGGTGAATTGTGTGTTTTTTTAGGCAGAGGCACCAAATTTGCAGCATAGCTGCTGGTGCCTCTCCTCAATAAAACCCCACAAGTTTTAAACAGACTATCAAGGGGTCTGATCCTATGCCCCCCTCCAAAGAAGGTACCCCATCCTTACTTGCTTTCAATGGAGGGGGGGAAGGCATTTAAATGGAATATGGTATCT
This sequence comes from Paroedura picta, assembly GCF_049243985.1. Taxonomy (NCBI): domain Eukaryota; kingdom Metazoa; phylum Chordata; class Lepidosauria; order Squamata; family Gekkonidae; genus Paroedura; species Paroedura picta. The sequence continues at coordinate 24,856,699 of NC_135370.1, read as the reverse complement.
TTAAAGACATTTAAATGTCTTTAAAGAGACCATGTTCCATTTAAATGCCTTCCCCTCTTCCATTGAAAGCAAGTAAGGAGACATGAGTGAACTTCAAAGACATTTAAAGGGTTCACTGTTCATTTAAATGCTTTCTGCAAGCAGCAAATTCATTCAGCCATCCAGAATAATCTATCCAGCCGTCCCAAATGCCCTGAATATTTTCAGAATAGGGAGTGGAGCAGCCATTTCAGGTACCTGAAATTCAGCTCCAATCTATATCTGGTGGAAAGAATATCCGGAATGTACCGATAAGGTATTTTTCAGATATTTTCTTGGCTCAGGTATACCAATTGCACACCCCTAGTCCTTATATGGCTCCCAACCCACACATGGCCTTTCTAATGTGAAGATGGCCCTTTGTGGAGTATCAGAAGAGAGAGCAACAAGCACTACATAGAACATCTGCATTCACACATGATTTACTGCAGGAACAACTTAAGCAGGTGATTGATCTTCCATTTCACAATGCAACTTTCTCATCAAGCAGAGGTGTGGTCACCAGCCTCCAGGTGGGGATTGGAGATCTCCCAGAATTCCCGCTGATCTCCAGATGACAGAGAGCAGCCCCCTTGGATAAAATGATTGCTTTGGAGACTGGCCTTTGTGGTATTATCCCTTGCTGAGGACCCTCCCCTCCCATGGCCCCACCCCCAAATCTCCAGGTATTTCCCAAGCAGGAGTTGGCAACTGTAACCAGAGGTGATAAGAAAGCACTCTCCATCCCTTTCCTTACCTGGGTGTTCAGGTTCAGAATCCAATCCAGCAACCTTGAAATGCATTCACATTATTTTGCTCAGGCTGCGCAGAAATCAAGGCACATTAGCGTAAATGCTGGCACGAAGGGCCCCTGGCTAACTGACACGTTAGATTCCGAAAGCCTTCCATTTTCCTGCCAGGCATCTGTCCTCCTCCAAACCCAGGCTTGGTTGTCCACAGGAGAGGTGACCTCTCCTACGGCACCTTTTGTAAATTAGAGCACAGGGAAGCAATTTAGCATTCAGGGAAAGCGATCCGGTTGTCGGAGTTTGGCAGCTGATTCCCAAAATAGAATTAAGAAGGAAACCTCTGGCAAATAGCAGCTTTTGTAGAAAAATCACAGGGCTTGTAAACAAGGACATCTCGATAAAACCCACCAGGAACAAAGGCCAATATCAGGACAAAATAATACGGATCACCCCGAAGCTGAGAGCCAGAAAAGCATTAGGTTCCACATTCAGGAGCAGCTTGAACACACAAACGCATGATGTTGCCTTATACAGAATGTGACCCCTTGTCCATCAAGGTCAGCATTGTCTACTCAGGCTGGCAGCAGCTCTCCAGGGTCTCAGGAAGAGGTCTTTCCCATCACTTACTGCGTGGGAAGATTCTCCTGTAGGGTGTAAGAAGATTGTCTTTCAAAGCATGCACGGTTCCCCCCAATGGCTGCCTTCCTGCTCTGTCAAAACAGCTGAGAATCGTGCGGATGAATAAGAAATTGCACTGCGAGAAAGGAAACGCTTGGGCCCACACTCAGATTTCTAGATGTCAGTGTGGAAAACGTGTGAGTTTGATCCCAGAATCAATAAGATTCACCTTCTAAGCCTAAAAGGTAGAAAATAAGAATTGGAGGGTCGCCACCTGGCCATCAGATTTCAATTCGCAGGTGAACTCCCCAAATGTATTGGTTGACAGGACAAGTGAGAGGTGCATAGGGCCACTAGATCAAGTTGTATAATTCCTGGAACTCCAGGGGTGGAGATGAAGAAGTGAGGGACCTCGGCCATAGGGTGGGTAGTCAACAATACCAGCTGGCACAGCGATGTACCTTGCCCCTGGTTGGATGAAAAGAAAATGCTCACTGCTGCAAGTGAAGCAAGCGTCAGAAGTTTTACAAACTGACTCTGCTTTTGAATGAAATCCTCTGGTGGCTGCTTTTAAATGCTTAGTCAAGAAGTAAGTCAAACTCGCTTTAATTAAAACTCCAATTAAAACTTGACCCTTCTCTGGAGCAAAGGAACTGCAGCCCACTGAACTGGGAAAGAGAGAGCACAATTAGTTTTATTGCAAAAATGCTTATTAGGTTGCTAAATTATATCGTTTCAGTTTTGAATATGATGCGCTAGTTTTCTTTTTTTGTAAAGTCTGAACTGTTTTGTTATTAGCTGCTAACCAGTGTTCAGGTTCAGGATAAAAACATGACAGATGCCTACTTCCTCCTGTCCTAGGGATGCCAGCTCTTGGTTGGGAAATTCCTAGAGATTTTGGGGGTGGAGTGTTGGGACTTGGACTTGGCTTGGTCCTAAATCCCTCCAGAGAAATACAGCTTCAGAGTAACAGAACATTTTGAAAGCATGCAGCTATTTGTTATCTTTGTGGGTGAGGCACAGATCCAGACTCACAGTGCTTTGGGGCTTAAAAAGAGAGATTATCTTTACTGGAGAGATTATACATGAAAATATATCATATTCATCTGCTTCAGTCTCTTTACTGAAGCAATACACCAAAGCTTAAAAGCTAATTACAAAGAAAACACATTGCAAGCCTCTTGTGGCTAGGCTGCAGGCAGACTACATGCCTACACATCAGCAGAGAGCCTTAATGGAGGACACTGCTCCTCCTTGCTAACAGAGCACACACACTGATCTGCTTCTTTCTGAAGAAGTAGGAAGTGGGCGGGAGACCACCTTAAACAAAGGAGTTTCTCAGAGTATGTGCTGGGGTTTTAACACTGCTCATGGCCTCCCAGCACCACTAGTTAATCACACAAGTGCAGTTCAGTTGCTTAAACAGCTTAACAACAGCCCTTCAAGGCTGACTTCACCAAATTACTTGCTGATTGCAATTCCAACATGGAGTCTGCGGTGGTCGGGTTTGGGGAGGGGAGGGACTTCTGCGAGGTATAATGCAACAGAGTACACCTTCCAAAGCAGCCATTTTCTCCAGGGGAACAGATCTCTGCAACCTGTAGATCAGTTGTGATCCCACGAAACCCCCAGGTTAGATTTAGGGCTATTATGCATGGCCGCTGAAATGGCGGCATGGAGAACGAGGAGGAGGAAGAAGTGAAGCAAACCGATTACGCACGGGACAGAACGCAATGGCGGCAAAACCCAGAGTATCCGATTATGCACACGGATACTCCGGAGCCGCTTCTGGTTGCGCCCTGGTCCCGGGAAGCTCCACTTTCTTCCGCATCTCGCTACTGCGGCTTTTTCGGTAGCATATGTTGACTCTGCACCCGGTTGATGCCTGCGGCATGCATAATTGGTGATTTTAGCCGCCGTCATTCCACCACGAATGCGGACCTTCCACTCCGTGCATAATGGGCCTTAGAGTTTAAATTGGCTTTATCAAATGCTGTTTGACCTTGACTTAATTTGCACTGTATATCATCAAGAAGAATATTTCCTATTAGAAGAGATGGAGGACTGCATTAAAAACAATAACGGAAGAACTTTCACCCAACAACAATCTGGAAGCCGGCAACCCAGTCTTGCTCCCTGGGAAGAAAAATATTCCGAAGCAAAAAGCTGCAGTCTTTCTGCAGTTCTTTAAATGACTGCTGTAGTTATAATAATAATAATAAACCTTTATTGGCAAGTACAGCCAATAAGAGGCAAGTATAGCCAAGCAGGGTAAGATTATAATAGAATAAAATAAGTTAATATTATAGACCAAAATACAGTAAAATCAGCCGATTAAAACATCTTAACTGCTGTAGTTACAATGAGCGCTGTACTATTAAAAATGTTCTAAATTGTGACAGAAGATGAGTTGAGACCAAGTCTGAAAAATAGAGGGCAGGAGGTTTAGAAAAGGGGGAGAGAGAGAAATCGAGGCAGATCATAAAACAAAGAGAGCAAAATGAAGGAGAAAAGTGGAGAAGAGGCAGAGAAATTAATGTAAAGAGAAGGATTTTGCTACAACCCACTAACACGAATGCTCCTTTCCAAGACCTAGCTGTGAAGACTGAACGATGGAGCTGGGTGGAAGAGAAGGAAGGAGGACACTCTATGCCAGGGGTAGTCAAATTGTGGCCTCCAGATGTCTGTGGACTACAATTCCCATGAGCCCCTGCCAGCGAATGCTGGCAGGGACTCATGGGAATTGTAGTCCACGGACATCTGGAGGGCCGCAGTTTGACTACCCCTGCTCTATGCGGTTAGAGAAAACAAACTTGTTAGGAGGCCACATCCTGGCAATGACTGTGACACCCATGTGCAGTGCTGGCTGGTCCTACCTTACTCCAATGCTGACTTGGTTGATGGGTGTAGCAAGCTCTTGCAAGGGGTTTCGCCTCTGTAGTAACCTAGGCGGAAAGGCATGGTGAGCAGGGAGTCAGAGCTACTGGTGTAGGCTGCACTTAGCCCTCCCTGCGTCCCTAAAGTCTGCAGTGCAGAACTGCTATAGAAGTGACATAAACTGACATGCATTTGATAATAGGCAGCATGATGCTGGCTTCCAGGACCCTCCAGGGATTCTGACCCTCAGCAGCCCTGACCACCTACTTTCTGTTCCTTAATTGGAGATGCTGGGGATTCAACCTAGGGCCACAGAGATGCTCCGCCCCTGAGCCACAGCCCCGCAGATGCAATGCAAGCAGTCAACAGCCCTCTTGGGTTGTTTGCCCCAGCCATTTGGTGCTCAGAAAATGCTATGATCTAAGGCAGAGTCTGCACTTACTTTGTTTATTCCATTGTCAATCCTGTTGAATTCAGATCGCTTTGAACTCGGGTCTTCCTCTCCCCCCCTCCTCCCCATTGAAACAGGAAAGTCTTCTGCACATGGTTAGGGAGACTCAGAAGGTGGGGGGGAGCCAAGCCTCTTTCTTTTCTTGAAGGGGGGGGAGAGGAGCCAGGCAGGGAGCCTCTTTCTTTTCTTGGAGGGGACGGGGAGAGGATCGAAAAAGACAGAGGAGGGAGGAAAAATCCAGGACCGACAGAAGTTGAGAGAAATTAGGGGCTTCTCCTTTAAGGCAAGTGTGTCACATGACCAGGTGTAGCCTATCAGAGGTTCTCTACCATGGAGCTTTCTTTCCCAATCTGGATATTGAGGATTAACAGCACCCTGAGATATTGCACAATAAAGGTAGGGTCACTCCAGATCAATCCTTCTTGCTGCAGAAGGAAAATTTAAATCGCCCCAAATCCAAACGGAAATCGCATTCTGTGTAGAGGGCAGGGACTGAATCGATCTGGGGTTGGAATAAAAGCTCCGTGCAGTTTACACCTAGGTCAGTGGTTCTCAGCCTGGGGGTCGGGACCCCTTTGGGGGGGTCAAACGACCCTTTCGCAGAGGTCGTGGCAGGGCGAGCAGCCCTTCTCTCCAAGGGGGTCCCAAAGTGACCGACATCGCTCCTCTTCCATTTCATCCACACAACAGCCTTGCGGGGTAGATCAGGATCATAGAATCACTAAGTTGTAAATGGCCATACAGGCCATCTAGTTTGTCTGTCTGGAGACCTGTCTGGAGCAGCGGAAAAGAGCAAGATCAGCATGCTGGGACAAGAGGCAGAACTGAACTGAGAAACCCCAGAAAAAAACCAATTGATATACAATCCTGAACAATGGATCTTCACGCCATCGGTCCATTTTGATTTAATTTTGTGAATCAACCCTTGCAGAATTTTATGGCTGGGTATCACCACAACATTAGGAACTGTATTAAAGGGTCACGGCATTAGGAAGGTTGAGAACCACTGATCTAGGTAGAACAAGGTTTGAGTTTATGGGCACCGTTAAGACTAATGATGTTTTATTCAGAGTGTTCAGACAATGAAACTGAAACCTCCAAACTACACAGATAAAAAGTAAAGTAGCAATAAACAGCAGCATGAAAATATCCAACAAATACGTAGTACGATGAAGACGTTTGGCAGATTCCAGAGCCTTGCTAGGTTAACAGGATGGGTTTATAAAGCTGTCTGGTTATCTCTCCATCCATGCTTGAGTACAGACAGATGGGGCTAGTAACAGGTCTCTTTTAATGATTATGTTCTACAACTGGGAATGTATCTGCCATTAATCACTAATCTGGACGTTTTTATTCCTTCTGCTATGCTTTTTGAACTGGAGTTGAACCCCAAGGACTGATAACCGGGTAACCTTAGAAACTCAGCTTGTTATTCTAGCAAGGCTCTTGAATCTGACAAAAATCTTCATTATCCTGCATATTTGTGAGATATTTTCATGATGCTGTTTACTAATTTACTGCTCATTTACTCTTTCCTTATATTTGTAGTCTGGGGGTTTCCATTCCACTGTGTGAGAATTCAGCCAATTGCTCCCAATATGCAGGCTTCACTGGAGAAAATCTTTTTATTGATGATGCAACAATGCTAGCATCAATAAGGTCTTTGCTAAAACTGTCTTCCCAGAATTTGTTATTCCGTTTTAGCCTCCAACCCCCACCCTGGGCTTCCTTCACCTGCCCCCTTGGGCACAAAAATACTCCAGATGACACCCCCCTGCGTAGGCAGAAAGACACAACTGGCATCTGGAAGTTAGAAAGCCAAAGAAGAAAACACTTTCCCAGGGATCAAAGCAGCAGAGCCAAAATTCCAGAGCTAGCCAGCCACCCTAACGCAGCTACAATTCACATCTAACACTACTAAATATACAAGGCAAAAAAATGGCAAAAGCATTGATATACCATTCTGACACACTGGCTGAAGAAGTGAGCATGCACACAAAAGCTCACACCTCGAATTAAACTTTGTTGGTCTTCAAGCTGTTGCTGTACTCAGACTCTGCTCTGCTACTTCAGACCAACACAGCTACCCCCCTGAATCTATGATCTAGGTCAGGGGTAGTCAAACTGCGGCCCTGCAGATGTCCGTGGACTACAATTCCCAGGAGCCCCTGCCAGCATTCACTGGCAGGGGCTCCTGGGAATTGTAGTCCACGGACATCTGCAGGGCCGCAGTTTGACTACCCCCGATCTAGGTAGTTTTTGTTCTTTGGGTAAGGTATTCAAATTCTGCTGAGAGCTGCGTAAAAAAAAAGAGAGAGGTAAGTTTGCAGTACTTCAGCAAAATAGATTCCGAGCTGCAATCAACCAAGATCTGCACTTCCGCTTTGCCTCCTCAGCATTCAAGCTGATTAGCTCAAATTAAACAGTGTGCCAGTCAAGCAAGATAGAGGGAGAAGAAACATTTCCATTAAAGCTCAGGTGCAATTCCAACATGAGAAAAACAAAAATATTTTGCCCCCTCCCCTTGTGTACCTAGGCTCCCTTTTAAAATCCTGAAAAATGTTCTACCCTGACAGACGGCTGTGTATTCCCACCATATCTCAAAAAGGACACTGCGGAGCTGGAATAATTCCAGAGGAGGGCAGCCAAGATGATGGGGGGGGGAGTTGGGGGTTGAAATGCTTTCCTTAAGAGGAAAAGCTGAATAATCCAGGACTTTTTAGACTGGGGTGGGGGGGACATGATAGAGCTTTATGAAATCAGGCATGGAGTGGAGAGATTTCACAAAGAGAACTTTCCCAAAATACTAGAACTTGAAGGCATCAAATGAAACTGACGGGCAGTAGGTTCAGGGCGTACAAAAGGAAGTACTACTTTACACAGAGAGAGTGATCAATTGGTGGGAGTTGCTGCCAGAGGAAATAGTGATGACTATAGGAATATAAAGCTTTAAAGGAGGATTAGATAGATTCATGAGGGATAAGGCTAGCTATGGTGGCTGACAGGAACTTCCACGTTCAGACTCTCTGAATCCTGGAACCAAGAGGCAACATCAGAGGAAGGCCTTGGCCTTTCTGCCCTGTTGTCGGCTGGCCAGAGGAACTGGTTGGCCACTGTGGGTTGAGATCCTGGAGTAGACAGACCATCAGTCTGATCCAACAAGGAGCTTCTTATGTTCTCAGTATCTCCACCCCTGGAGGCCATTAGAAGCCGCAGAAGTTCTAGGATTGCAGAAAGTTTGAGTCCAGGGGCCACCTTAAGACCAACAAGAGTTTTATTCAAGGAATACATTTTTGTCCGCATGCCCACTTCCAGGCGGGCAAGCACGTTGGTCTCAAGCAGCAGGACAAAATTTGAGCCCCCTGGCAACTTTTAAAAACATTTTAAGGTAGACGCTTTCGTGTACATGCCCACTTCTTCTGGTATGAGGGTATAGGCAACTACCTTTTGGGTTAATTCTCAGATTGTTTGAAGGCCAGTTGTGACATCATCGTCGCCTCCAACTCTGAAAGAAAGAAATTACAAGTGAAAGAAATAATTACGAGCCAACCTAAGGAGCTCCTTTTCGAATCAGCCCACGGCACAGACGTTTTTGAAAAGACCGTGTTGGCCGTTTGTTGCCCCCAAATACGCTCCTCCTTTCTCTGCTCCCAAGGAAAAAACTATCCTCAACATCAGGGGTAGTCAAACTGCGGCCCTCCAGATGTCCATGGACTACAATTCCCAGAAGCCCCTGCCAGCATTCGCTGGCAGGGGCTTCTGGGAATTGTAGTCCATGGACATCTGGAGGGCCGCAGTTTTGACTACCCCTGCTCAACATCTTATGTCGGATTCTTCCTTCTTGGCAGGAACGCGGCCGTCTAATTTGCACACGTTCTCCCAGAGATGGCGCTGGTAGGCGCTTTCCCCATCCTCCAAACTGACAGGTTAATAAAGGGAGTGAAGAAATGCGCAAATGACGTGTTGTGACACTTATTAGAACAGCTTCTGTCGGGATTTGCATCGGCGGCTTCGGGGTGTCAAAATATTTGCATCCCTCGCTTCCAACTCCACGTTGACAGAGAGGGAGACGGAGCAACAAGCACTCCACCCTGTCAGAAGGGGAAGCATGTTCTACCACGTGCATGTCACGTCTCTCTGCTTATGGTGACCCTGTGAATGAGTGACCTCCTTAACAGCTGGGCTTCAGTCTTGCTTCCTTGAGGGGGGCCCATCTCTCTCACAGCCTCTAGTGGTCAGTGAAGGCATTAGTATGCACGGATGTATCGATTTTATTGAGACGATGCTAAAAGCTTTGGGTTTTTGACTTCATGCTGGTGTTATATTTTTAGAATTCTGTTCCACTCTGTATGGGTGCCAGTCCAGTTCCCCGATGCTGACCTTTTAAGGTTATTTATTTAGGTTATACTTGTATGGCAGTAACACCTAAATAAGCAGTGACAGCCAGTTTGGTGTAGTGCTTAGGAGTGCGGACTTCTAATCTGGCAGGCAGGGTTCGATTCCCCGCTCCTCCTCCACATGCAGCCAGCTGGGTGACCTTGGCTCCCCACAGCACTGATAAAGCTGTTCTGACCAAGCAGGAATATCAGGGCTCTCTCAACCTCACCTCCCTCCGAAGGTGTCTGTTGTTGGGAGAGGAAAGGGAAGGCGAATGTAAGCCACTTTGAGACTCCTTTGGGTAGAGGAAAGTGGCATATAAGACCCAACTCCTCCTCCTCCTCTTCTTCAGTAATATCAGGACTCTCTCGGCCTTACCTCCCTCACAGGGTGTCTGTTGTGGGGAGAGGAAAAGGAAGGCAAATGTAAGCCGCTTTGAGACTCCTTTGGGTAGAGAAAGGTGGCATATAAGAACCAACTCTTCTTCTTCCTTCAGTAATATCAGGGCTCTCTCAGCCTCACCCACCTCACAGGGTGTCTGTTGTGGGGAGAGGAAAGGGAAGGCAAACGTAAGCCGCTTTGAGACTCCTTTGGGTAGAGAAAGACGGCATATAAGAACCAACTCTTCTTCTTTTTCAGTAATATCAGGGCTCTCTCAGCCTCACCCACCTCACAGGGTGTCTGTTGTGGGGAGAGGAAAGGGAAGGCAAACGTAAGCCGCTTTGAGACTCCTTTGGGTAGAGAAAGACGGCATATAAGAACCAACTCTTCTTCTTCTTCAGTAATATCAGGGCTCTCTCAGCCTCACCCACCTCACAGGGTGTCTGTTGTGGGGAGAGGAAAGGGAAGGCAAACGTAAGCCGCTTTGAGACTCCTTTGGGTAGAGAAAGACGGCATATAAGAACCAACTCTTCTTCTTCTTCAGTAATATCAGGGCTCTCTCAGCCTCACCCACCTCACAGGGTGTCTGTTGTGGGGAGAGGAAAGGGAAGGCAAACGTAAGCCGCTTTGAGACTCCTTTGGGTAGAGAAAGACGGCATATAAGAACCAACTCTTCTTCTTCTTCAGTAATATCAGGGCTCTCTCAGCCTCACCCACCTCACAGGGTGTCTGTTGTGGGGAGAGGAAAGGGAAGGCAAACGTAAGCCGCTTTGAGACTCCTTTGGGTAGAGAAAGACGGCATATAAGAACCAACTCTTCTTCTTCTTCAGTAATCTCAGGGCTCTCTCAGCCTCACCCACCTCACAGGGTGTCTGTTGTGGGGAGAAGAAAGGGAAGGCAAACGTAAGCCGCTTTGAGACTCCTTTGGGTAGAGAAAGACGGCATATAAGAACCAACTCTTCTTCTTCTTCAGTAATCTCAGGGCTCTCTCAGCCTCACCCACATCACAGGGTGTCTGTTGTGGGGAGAGGAAAGGGAAGGCAAACGTAAGCCGCTTTGAGACTCCTTCGGGTAGAGAAAGACGGCATATAAGAACCAACTCTTCTTCTTCTTCAGTAATATCAGGGCTCTCTCAGCCTCACCCACCTCACAGGGTGTCTGTTGTGGGGAGAGGAAAGGGAAGGCAAACGTAAGCCGCTTTGAGACTCCTTTGGGTAGAGAAAGACGGCATATAAGAACCAACTCTTCTTCTTCTTCAGTAATATCAGGGCTCTCTCAGCCTCACCCACCTCACAGGGTGTCTGTTGTGGGGAGAGGAAAGGGAAGGCAAACGTAAGCCGCTTTGAGACTCCTTCGGGTAGAGAAAGACGGCATATAAGAACCAACTCTTCTTCTTCTTCAGTAATATCAGGGCTCTCTCAGCCTCACCCACCTCACAGGGTGTCTGTTGTGGGGAGAGGAAAGGGAAGGCAAACGTAAGCCGCTTTGAGACTCCTTTGGGTAGAGAAAGACGGCATATAAGAACCAACTCTTCTTCTTCTTCAGTAATCTCAGGGCTCTCTCAGCCTCACCCACCTCACAGGGTGTCTGTTGTGGGGAGAGGAAAGGGAAGGCAAACGTAAGCCGCTTTGAGACTCCTTTGGGTAGAGAAAGACGGCATATAAGAACCAACTCTTCTTCTTCTTCAGTAATCTCAGGGCTCTCTCAGCCTCACCCACCTCACAGGGTGTCTGTTGTGGGGAGAAGAAAGGGAAGGCAAACGTAAGCCGCTTTGAGACTCCTTTGGGTAGAGAAAGACGGCATATAAGAACCAACTCTTCTTCTTCTTCAGTAATCTCAGGGCTCTCTCAGCCTCACCTCCCTCACAGGGTGTCTGTTGTGGGGAGAGGAAAGGGAAGGCGATTGCAAGCTGCTTTGAGACTCCTTCGGGTAGAGAAAAGCGGCATATAAGAACCAACTCTTCTTCTTCTTCAGTAATATCAGGGCTCTCTCAGCCTCACCCACCTCACAGTGTGTCTGTTGTGGGGAGAGGAAAGGGAAGGCAAACGTAAGCCGCTTTGAGACTCCTTTGGGTAGAGAAAGACGGCATATAAGAACCAACTCTTCTTCTTCTTCAGTAATATCAGGGCTCTCTCAGCCTCACCCACCTCACAGGGTGTCTGTTGTGGGGAGAGGAAAGGGAAGGCAAACGTAAGCCGCTTTGAGACTCCTTTGGGTAGAGAAAGACGGCATATAAGAACCAACTCTTCTTCTTCTTCAGTAATCTCAGGGCTCTCTCAGCCTCACCCACCTCACAGGGTGTCTGTTGTGGGGAGAAGAAAGGGAAGGCAAACGTAAGCCGCTTTGAGACTCCTTTGGGTAGAGAAAGACGGCATATAAGAACCAACTCTTCTTCTTCTTCAGTAATCTCAGGGCTCTCTCAGCCTCACCCACATCACAGGGTGTCTGTTGTGGGGAGAGGAAAGGGAAGGCAAACGTAAGCCGCTTTGAGACTCCTTTGGGTAGAGAAAGACGGCATATAAGAACCAACTCTTCTTCTTCTTCAGTAATATCAGGGCTCTCTCAGCCTCACCCACCTCACAGGGTGTCTGTTGTGGGGAGAGGAAAGGGAAGGCAAACGTAAGCCGCTTTGAGACTCCTTCGGGTAGAGAAAGACGGCATATAAGAACCAACTCTTCTTCTTCTTCAGTAATATCAGGGCTCTCTCAGCCTCACCCACCTCACAGGGTGTCTGTTGTGGGGAGAGGAAAGGGAAGGCAAACGTAAGCCGCTTTGAGACTCCTTCGGGTAGAGAAAGACGGCATATAAGAACCAACTCTTCTTCTTCTTCAGTAATATCAGGGCTCTCTCAGCCTCACCCACCTCACAGGGTGTCTGTTGTGGGGAGAGGAAAGGGAAGGCAAACGTAAGCCGCTTTGAGACTCCTTTGGGTAGAGAAAGACGGCATATAAGAACCAACTCTTCTTCTTCTTCAGTAATATCAGGGCTCTCTCAGCCTCACCCACCTCACAGGGTGTCTGTTGTGGGGAGAGGAAAGGGAAGGCAAACGTAAGCCGCTTTGAGACTCCTTTGGGTAGAGAAAGACGGCATATAAGAACCAACTCTTCTTCTTCTTCAGTAATATCAGGGCTCTCTCAGCCTCACCCACCTCACAGGGTGTCTGTTGTGGGGAGAGGAAAGGGAAGGCAAACGTAAGCCGCTTTGAGACTCCTTTGGGTAGAGAAAGACGGCATATAAGAACCAACTCTTCTTCTTCTTCAGTAATCTCAGGGCTCTCTCAGCCTCACCCACCTCACAGGGTGTCTGTTGTGGGGAGAAGAAAGGGAAGGCAAACGTAAGCCGCTTTGAGACTCCTTTGGGTAGAGAAAGACGGCATATAAGAACCAACTCTTCTTCTTCTTCAGTAATCTCAGGGCTCTCTCAGCCTCACCCACATCACAGGGTGTCTGTTGTGGGGAGAGGAAAGGGAAGGCAAACGTAAGCCGCTTTGAGACTCCTTCGGGTAGAGAAAGACGGCATATAAGAACCAACTCTTCTTCTTCTTCAGTAATATCAGGGCTCTCTCAGCCTCACCCACCTCACAGGGTGTCTGTTGTGGGGAGAGGAAAGGGAAGGCAAACGTAAGCCGCTTTGAGACTCCTTCGGGTAGAGAAAGACGGCATATAAGAACCAACTCTTCTTCTTCTTCAGTAATATCAGGGCTCTCTCAGCCTCACCCACCTCACAGGGTGTCTGTTGTGGGGAGAGGAAAGGGAAGGCAAACGTAAGCCGCTTTGAGACTCCTTTGGGTAGAGAAAGACGGCATATAAGAACCAACTCTTCTTCTTCTTCAGTAATATCAGGGCTCTCTCAGCCTCACCCACCTCACAGGGTGTCTGTTGTGGGGAGAGGAAAGGGAAGGCAAACGTAAGCCGCTTTGAGACTCCTTCGGGTAGAGAAAGACGGCATATAAGAACCAACTCTTCTTCTTCTTCAGTAATATCAGGGCTCTCTCAGCCTCACCCACCTCACAGGGTGTCTGTTGTGGGGAGAGGAAAGGGAAGGCAAACGTAAGCCGCTTTGAGACTCCTTTGGGTAGAGAAAGACGGCATATAAGAACCAACTCTTCTTCTTCTTCAGTAATCTCAGGGCTCTCTCAGCCTCACCCACCTCACAGGGTGTCTGTTGTGGGGAGAGGAAAGGGAAGGCAAACGTAAGCCGCTTTGAGACTCCTTTGGGTAGAGAAAGACGGCATATAAGAACCAACTCTTCTTCTTCTTCAGTAATCTCAGGGCTCTCTCAGCCTCACCCACCTCACAGGGTGTCTGTTGTGGGGAGAAGAAAGGGAAGGCAAACGTAAGCCGCTTTGAGACTCCTTTGGGTAGAGAAAGACGGCATATAAGAACCAACTCTTCTTCTTCTTCAGTAATCTCAGGGCTCTCTCAGCCTCACCTCCCTCACAGGGTGTCTGTTGTGGGGAGAGGAAAGGGAAGGCGATTGCAAGCTGCTTTGAGACTCCTTCGGGTAGAGAAAAGCGGCATATAAGAACCAACTCTTCTTCTTCTTCAGTAATATCAGGGCTCTCTCAGCCTCACCCACCTCACAGTGTGTCTGTTGTGGGGAGAGGAAAGGGAAGGCAAACGTAAGCCGCTTTGAGACTCCTTTGGGTAGAGAAAGACGGCATATAAGAACCAACTCTTCTTCTTCTTCAGTAATATCAGGGCTCTCTCAGCCTCACCCACCTCACAGGGTGTCTGTTGTGGGGAGAGGAAAGGGAAGGCAAACGTAAGCCGCTTTGAGACTCCTTTGGGTAGAGAAAGACGGCATATAAGAACCAACTCTTCTTCTTCTTCAGTAATCTCAGGGCTCTCTCAGCCTCACCCACCTCACAGGGTGTCTGTTGTGGGGAGAAGAAAGGGAAGGCAAACGTAAGCCGCTTTGAGACTCCTTTGGGTAGAGAAAGACGGCATATAAGAACCAACTCTTCTTCTTCTTCAGTAATATCAGGGCTCTCTCAGCCTCACCCACCTCACAGGGTGTCTGTTGTGGGGAGAGGAAAGGGAAGGCAAACGTAAGCCGCTTTGAGACTCCTTCGGGTAGAGAAAGACGGCATATAAGAACCAACTCTTCTTCTTCTTCAGTAATATCAGGGCTCTCTCAGCCTCACCCACCTCACAGGGTGTCTGTTGTGGGGAGAGGAAAGGGAAGGCAAACGTAAGCCGCTTTGAGACTCCTTCGGGTAGAGAAAGACGGCATATAAGAACCAACTCTTCTTCTTCTTCAGTAATCTCAGGGCTCTCTCAGCCTCACCCACCTCACAGGGTGTCTGTTGTGGGGAGAGGAAAGGGAAGGCAAACGTAAGCCGCTTTGAGACTCCTTTGGGTAGAGAAAGACGGCATATAAGAACCAACTCTTCTTCTTCTTCAGTAATCTCAGGGCTCTCTCAGCCTCACCCACCTCACAGGGTGTCTGTTGTGGGGAGAAGAAAGGGAAGGCAAACGTAAGCCGCTTTGAGACTCCTTTGGGTAGAGAAAGACGGCATATAAGAACCAACTCTTCTTCTTCTTCAGTAATCTCAGGGCTCTCTCAGCCTCACCTCCCTCACAGGGTGTCTGTTGTGGGGAGAGGAAAGGGAAGGCGATTGCAAGCTGCTTTGAGACTCCTTCGGGTAGAGAAAAGCGGCATATAAGAACCAACTCTTCTTCTTCTTCAGTAATATCAGGGCTCTCTCAGCCTCACCCACCTCACAGTGTGTCTGTTGTGGGGAGAGGAAAGGGAAGGCAAACGTAAGCCGCTTTGAGACTCCTTTGGGTAGAGAAAGACGGCATATAAGAACCAACTCTTCTTCTTCTTCAGTAATATCAGGGCTCTCTCAGCCTCACCCACCTCACAGGGTGTCTGTTGTGGGGAGAGGAAAGGGAAGGCAAACGTAAGCCGCTTTGAGACTCCTTTGGGTAGAGAAAGACGGCATATAAGAACCAACTCTTCTTCTTCTTCAGTAATCTCAGGGCTCTCTCAGCCTCACCCACCTCACAGGGTGTCTGTTGTGGGGAGAAGAAAGGGAAGGCAAACGTAAGCCGCTTTGAGACTCCTTTGGGTAGAGAAAGACGGCATATAAGAACCAACTCTTCTTCTTCTTCAGTAATCTCAGGGCTCTCTCAGCCTCACCCACATCACAGGGTGTCTGTTGTGGGGAGAGGAAAGGGAAGGCAAACGTAAGCCGCTTTGAGACTCCTTTGGGTAGAGAAAGACGGCATATAAGAACCAACTCTTCTTCTTCTTCAGTAATATCAGGGCTCTCTCAGCCTCACCCACCTCACAGGGTGTCTGTTGTGGGGAGAGGAAAGGGAAGGCAAACGTAAGCCGCTTTGAGACTCCTTCGGGTAGAGAAAGACGGCATATAAGAACCAACTCTTCTTCTTCTTCAGTAATATCAGGGCTCTCTCAGCCTCACCCACCTCACAGGGTGTCTGTTGTGGGGAGAGGAAAGGGAAGGCAAACGTAAGCCGCTTTGAGACTCCTTCGGGTAGAGAAAGACGGCATATAAGAACCAACTCTTCTTCTTCTTCAGTAATATCAGGGCTCTCTCAGCCTCACCTCCCTCACAGGGTGTCTGTTGTGGGGAGAGGAAAGGGAAGGCGATTGCAAGCTGCTTTGAGACTCCTTCGGGTAGAGAAAAGCGGCATATAAGAACCAACTCTTCTTCTGTTTGGGTCAGAATATTTTCTCCTTTTTGCTTTGCTCTGTGGCAAGAACCAGAAGCCATCCGTGTCCAGCCACCTTCCTTGGAGACATCCCTTCGTGCAGCTCTCTCACAGCTGCTGGTGTTGTGGTTGAGCACGCTGGACTCAGCAGGATATTATGCTATAACCTTCTAAAGCAGCCATTTTCTGTAGGGGATCTGCTCTTGGCTGTCAGACCAACTGGAACAGCAGGGGATTTGCAGGTGTCACCTGGAGGCTGACAACCCTTTCCAGTGCTCTCAACATCAATGTGAAGATTGTGTAAACAGCAGGAGCATGCTTCGGGGTACTGGGGAAGGAAAGCAGGCTATCACACAATTCGAGCTTGAAGAGAGCTTTCCACATTTGGAAGTGTTTTTTAAAATCTCTCCTAATAGAGGGCAGAAGAGTTTGAAAGCATGCAGGGGGTCACACAGGGGCTGGAAACTGCTTACTGAAAAGTTACTGCCCCTAAACTCACAAAATGCCAATGTGGAGAAAATTGGTATAAAATGCTTTACCGTTGGTATATTACCCCTAAGGTTATTAGTAAAGTTGCAAAAAAAACAACAACCCCAAAACCAAAACAAAACAATGGTACTTGTTGGAAATGTAATGATAAAACCTGTTCCTTTTTTCATGTGGTGGTTGTGTGGTAAAATTACTAAATTCTGGCCAATATTGCACACTGCATTAGAATCTATGCTTAATTTTATATTTCCTGTGAAACTTGTGTAAGCGCCTGTTAATGTCTGCCCAGCGAATTTATGTCAAGCAGAGATTTTCTTCTTTCATGCCACAACCACGGCGTGGATGATTTTGGCAAAAGATTATATTGACTTCCTTGATAATCAGAAATAAACAAGGGGCTGGAAGTCTAGAGAGAGAAAAAAAGTAGATTCTGATTGGTGGGCTCACTATGTTTATTCTGATTATTATGTTTTATATGTTTCTATTTTCTGTATCATAAACAAATTTCTATTTCTATATTAAGTTTAAAAAGTTACTGCCATACATGGATTTTGCATCGCGAGCATCTGTTTGGTACGGTGGTACAGAGCCTGCTGCATTCAGGTGGCTTTTCTGGTTCATAGCGGCTACAGATGCAGCTGTGAACCACAATGTACCCTCAAGGCCAGGGGGGGCCAAACTGCAGCTCTTCGGATGCCCATAAACATCTGGAGAGCCACTGTTTGGCCACACCAGTTCTAGGCCTTACCCCACACTGGAGACAGTGTTTGTGGGACCAGGAAATGGATCCAGAGGAACACATTCCCCCCCACACACACACACACACTTGGTTGAGGCTGTATAAAATGTTCACCAACGAGATGTGTAGCTTCATCCGTGACCCCCCCCCCCCCTCACCATCAAATTGTTTTCAGGCCAATCTGGTCAAAAAGGAGGAAAAGGTTTTATTTTTCGATTTCTAGGTCGTTAGTGCAGCTTTTATTTATGAGGTCCGCTTCAAGAGAAATGTAACAAAAAACCAAGGAGGAGGTGCGGTAGGGGTAGTCAGTCCTTTTACAGCAACATTTATGGATCCCAAATGCCATCCCCTAACAGAGCAAAGAGGTAATCCTTAGGGTTATTCGGCGCAAAGCCCCCCAAACATTTACCTGTGTCAAAAAAAGAAATCCCCAGGACCCCACTGTTAGCAAGACACACCTGTTAGCAAGACCCCTTTTAAGTCTGAAAGCTCGGTCCCCTTTTCTCAAACGGAGCAGCTACGAAACCATTTGCATGAGTGCTGCCTTTGGAGAAATTAAGGTTATCGGCTTTCTCGGTCAGACGTGTGTCCCTCAGGCACTTGAGAGCCCAGCTGGACAGGTCCCCCAAGACGGGTCCCATCAGCACCAACCCGTTTTCCTTTGCCATTTCCTCCTCTGCGTTGAACGTGACCCGACTTAAACAGACCAACGGTAGTAAAGCGACCGAGTTTGCCCTTGACTGACCTCTTTGCTAACCTAAAGAAGCCCGCCTCTAAGGACCCTGCTAAGCCCGCCTTGTAAGGGCTTTCAAAGAGCGTACCTGCTAAGGCAGGGGTAGTCAAACTGCGGCCCTCCAGATGTCCATGAACTACAATTCCCATGAGCCCCCTGCCAGCATTTGCTGGGAACTGTAGTCCATGGACATCTGGAGGGCCGCAGTTTGACTACCCCTGTGCTAAGGACTGAGTGGAAACCATCCAAATGCTCTCCAGTTTTGAAGAATACTGTGCAAAGACCGGGGGGGGGGGGGAGATGGACACCCAAGGAACCCAGACGTTTCAACTTAACCACAGAAGCTGGGCTTTCTATCCTGGCCCAGGGTGTCAACGCAGATGTTCAAGTGTCCCCTAGAAATGATAGTCCCTCACAGCTGTGCTACACTCAACTGAGTCTAAAAACCAGCTATTATCTGAACTGCTGTTCTCAAGTTTTCCAACAGGATTCCTGTTGACCGAAGGCACTCGGTGTTACACTTTAGGGGGAGCATTAGAACTCGGCTCTCCAAAGGCAAGGCTAGCACACGATCGGCAATTTCCCAAGCCACGTCTAGCAATCTTTGCCTAAGAAAAAGGCAAAAGGACGTGCTGAAGGAACAGAACTCCGCTCCGAAATGTGGTTAGCGTTTTAGCTGCGGTTTCCAAAAAAGTTTTAATATTTCTTGCCTCATCTGCACGGGACTCGCTAAACTCTGCCTGACGTGTAATCTGTCCGGGTTTCCTCTGGAGCAAGTTACTCTGGACCGGGGGAGAATTAACACGTGTCGTTGTTCAGCAAGAGAGAATGGGCCTTCTGCGGCCAAACCTAACCATTCCCAAAACCAGAGGACTGATCACTTCTTCTCCCTGCCAGTAGCCCTGGACAATCCCCCCTCTGTTTATTGCTTGGTCACTTTAACAGGGCTGAACCACTCAGGAGTTACAGAGCCCCGTTTTCATTCGTGAGCTCACAGGTCCGTGTTTTCATTCATGGGACCCACACAGAGGGGAAAGGGGCGTCCTTAAGGCTGCGTGACTAGTTAAATTCAAACAGGACCCCCCCCCCCCAAAAAAAAGCTTTAAAATAAGCCACTAAAATAGGTACCCAAACAAAACAAAAACCGGCTTTCATCTGGGAAGCAACCTCTAATTCTGAACAGAGAATACCTGATTTTCAAACGAGGACCCCCTTACGTTAAAGACATTTCCCTCCTTGAAATATGTCAGCAGCATCACTAAATTTTCTAGGGGCGGGGGGCGGAGGGGGCAGACACAACAGAATCCCCCTCTCCCGGAACAACAGAAAGCAGGAGCCGGAAGGAAGGAAGGAGAAACCTTTTTCACAGTTGCCATAAATAAAAAGTGCAGAGAAGTGTTCAAGTAGGGTGGACAGTTTTGACGGGCAGCGAGGGGGTCGGGCTGGGTCATCTTTTGGAGGCGCGGCGGGGGTCTCTCCCGTTGCTCATGGCGCCCTGAACGGGGCGAAGGTTATTCGATGGCGCCGGCGTGGAGGAAGAGTTGGGGCCCCGTCCGCCGGCCCTCCCTGTCCCTGCGTAGGAGGTGGAGTTGCTGTACCCCGTGGACGACCCGCTCGACTCGGACCCTGCCGGCAAGCCGTTTCCTGAAAAACAAAGTCGAGGGAAGGAAAGGAGGACTGCATGAGAAGGACTTCAGGGGGTGATTCTTTGCTCTCGTCTCTCAGCTACGGAATGTTTGACAACAGGCCGAACAGAGACCCAGGAAGGCGTCAGCAGAGAGCTACTTGCATTTTTAAACACCCACATGAGGATCACCAGCATGCGGAGAATACATACAAGCTGCTGCACACAGCAGACCAGGGGTAGTCAAACTGCGGCCCTCCAGATGTCCATGGACTACAATTCCCATGAGCCCCTGCCAGCAAACGCTGGCAGGGGCTCATGGGAATTGTAGTCCATGGACATCTGGAGGGCCGCGGTTTGACTACCTCTGCAGCAGACGCTTTGTTGGCTATTCCCAGAGCTCTCTTTAATCCCAGATGCAGAACATACGAGAAGCCATGTTGGATCAGGCCAATGGCCCACCCAGTCCAGCACTGTGCGCCACACAGCAGCCAAAAACCAGGGGCCATTGGGAGGTCCACCAGTTTGTCCCAGAACTCCACACACTTCCCACTGTTTCCCCCCACAAGCACCAAAAACACAGACATAACGCATGCCCCAGACATAAGAACGTAAGAGAAGCCATCTTGGATCAAGCCAATGGCCCACCCAGTCCAGCACTCTGTGTCACACAGTCAACAAAACACAGGGGCCACCAGGAGGTTCTCAAATGGGGCCAAGCTCTCCAGAAGCCCTCCAGAGGAATGCTTCCACGGATTTAAAAACGTAAAGACTTACCGTTCGGCCCAAAAGTACAAGTACCCATGTTACTCGGTGGAAGGGAATTGCTCTGCTCACCTGGTCCCTTTGGAGAAATACAGACAAGAGACAGACAAGTGTCAGGTAACCAACTTCAAGGAGCACATAGCTCCCCCCCCCCGCCCCAAAAGGCCTGCGAAAGATGCCCAAATGACCTTCAGGCAGGTTGTCGCTCTTTGTTTGAATCCCTGACGCTACCTGCACGGGCCAAGCGATGCTGACACCCAGCGGCGTTTTAGGCAACAAAACATACCCCTTTACTGGACTGTCCCAGGTGGTCGGAGTTGGGCTCGCTGAAGTTGGGCACTTCGGAATACACCATGCAGAACCTAGTAATGACAGAACACAATTGTCAGGCACCGCAAGGAGCCAAGGCCAGAGATTCTTGCTCCATCTCTGGAGACAGCACGTTCCTTTCCTCGCCAGATGTGCACGTTCGGCCCTGAGGCGGCTCCCTGCAGAACCCTCGCCCTGACTGGAGTCCAGGCTAAGAAGATTTTCCTGGGGTGCCCAAGATTTCCTGCCACCTGCCAAGAGTTTTAAGCAAACGGACAGAGCCAGGCGAGGTCCTTGCCTGGTTGGACAGGCTGTTCAGATTTTCGAAATCGCTGCAGGAAGAGCTCCTTACTAGGCGTGTGCAAAATAAAGAAAAAAAGAATCCAGACCTTTGTGGATTCGGCCTGAATCTACGGTTTGCAGTTCTGGAGGCCTCACTTCAACAAGACTGCAGACAAAATTGAGAGGGTGCAGAGGACAGTGACCAAGCCCTAGGAGGAAAGCCGGAGGGACTTGGGAATGTTCAGCCTGGAGAAGAGGGTGAGAAGGGGCACGATGGATACAGATGGTAGCCATTGCCTGACCAAGCTTAATCTTCCATTGGCTCCCCTGCCCCATGGCACCCCCTTCACTGACTCCAGTGCTCCCCCCACACACTTAGTAGGCTCCCCTGAGTTCACTTTTAAAAGGCCGTTCAAGACAAAGGTTTGGATCCAGACTGTTTTCCACTAAAGGAAATTCCCACTGATTGCATCTTCGTGCTGGAGGTATTCTCCGTCCCCCAACGGCACTCGCAGTCCTCTACTCCCCAGGATCCAACGTGTGGAGGGAGAACAGTGGGACACAGAGGGAGGGCAACGGCAGAAAAGTTCTATTCCACCAGCGGGAAATTCAGCCTGGATCCAACCCCCAGATCTATACCTAAGCCTGTGATATTATGAAGTAGACTTGGCTGGAGATCTGCTGGTCCAAGCAAAAAAATGTTTCAGGATGTGCCGTGAAGTAGCCATGAAAGTCAAGCACACGGTTTGACAAAACCCAGGTGCCCAGTCACCGTGGGGCCTAGAAATTTCATTGCCGCACCTACTAGTATCTTCGACTACGATTTTATTGTTGCCTTTCTTGGTGCTTCTCAGCACTGCCCAACAGAAGCATGAATGTACCATTTTAGCTGTAATGGAAAAGAAATATAAGTGCGTGAAGTCCTTAATGTGGCTTGTTGATTCATTTCTTAACCAGGCCCTGTCCAGACTGGGTCCAATGTTCAATTAAACGAAGCTTTTTAAAGCAATGGAGGTGAGAAATTAAGCAGAGGTTGGGTTAGGGCAGCCCTTCTTAACTTGAGGAACCCTCGAAACGTTCTTCAGGCTTCAAGGAACCCCAGAGGTGGAACCCCAGAGGTCCCACCCCCTCCAGGCCCCTCATTAGCTATTGGAGGGGAGATCAACATGACCGTATATCGTCATATCATCCAATAAATGTCTAACAAATTTTAAAAAATATATTAAAAAATTAACTACTACCCATTCGGGAAACCCTTCCAAGGCCTCCAAGGATCCCTGGGTTAGATGTTAATTTTTTACTGTGATGGTGAACATGGCTTCCCTTACAAACTATGATAATTTTGCCAGAGCTTCAAAATAATTAAGTGAAACTGTGAAGAGCTTAAGATTAGGGTTTGGCAATGATCATGCAGTCAATTAATGCACAACACTGACGCCTGGAAGGAAACAGGCTCTAAAACTTTTTAAGCTCCTAGTAGAGAAGAAAATATGTCCAAGCCTAGCCTAGTATTTTCAAATTTGAACACGACTTCTTTGTGATTGCTCGATAACGGCAATGTTTAACCAATTCAGGAGGAGAATCCCTACTTCCAGAAGACCCTCCTGTCTCCAACACCTGTTGTTCTCCCTTCGTGAGCTATGACTGAAGAATATGGCGTTCTTCCAGTTTGGCTCCTCTTCTACTTTCTTCCATGGAATAGCCATGGTGACTGTGGGAAACCTCCACATTGAGAGGCACTAAACTTCTGAATCCAAGAGCCAGGAGGCAACACCAGAAGGCCTCAGCTTCTAAACCCTGCTGTTTAACCACCAGAGGAAATGGCTGGCTACTGTATGAGACAAGATGCTAGATGAAACAGACCAATGGACTGATTCAGCAGGGATATTCTTTCCTGTTCCACATGCATTTTGCTCCCTCTAGTGGTCGTTTCAATGCTGCGCTGGTTTACATCCGGCATAGCACCCTTCAGATTTAACCCTGCAGGGTTTTAGGTCAGACATAAACCAGTGCAACATCAAATCAACCACTAGAGGGAGCTAAACACATGTAGAAGGGGCGATATGCCGGATGTAAAGTAGTGTAAACAGGGGGGAGGGAGGATTTAAAAAACAAAAAAACAGGAACTTACAAGCAAGGAAAGCCCTTTGTTTCAGAACCTCTAATTCAATCAGAAGCATATGCCACTAAAGCAAACCAACTGCCTTGCCCACAGAGCATCGCGACCCAGTAGACAGAGGGGGAAATTTACCTTTACACCCCTGGCAGAGGCTGACTCCTCCAGAGTAGTGCGGAAGCTCGCAATGCGGCCGCCTCTACTGGGCCTAGCCTGTGGATAAATAGAGGACTTCAGATTCTGAGGCTGCAAGTCCTTCAACGTGATAACCCAGAAATGACCAGTGGCACGCCCACACTTACCTGTTGACAAAAGCTATTTGGGCCAAGGACCTGGGCCAGACAGAAACTACAACAGAGCTTAGATTGTCCCGTAATCCCAAGGAGGGTTCCTTTCCTCTGGACCAGCAAGAGCTCCTTGATGCTAAGCTCTTGAGCAGGGGATAATTATAAATCATTTATTACCCAATTGACAGGAGGAGGAACAAGTATTTGAAACTGCTAGGCTTTCTTGAGGGGGTTTTATCATCAAGTAGAAGTGTAACCATCTCGTAGGGATGTGAATCAGAGCGAATGAAACAGCATTTCCTGAGGTCCATATGAAACAAACGCTCCAGAAGAATGTACAAATGTGTGAAATCTTGCCTAAATAACATGAACAAATTTGTGCCAAGTTAAGGGAAATGTAAAAAAAATGACCCGTGACTACCTACAAGTGGGCGTTTAACCTGGCTAGTGAAAAAGTTCTTTAAAGACTCATGACAGGTCAATGAATAAGTGTAAGGAGGGAAGGGTTTCAGAAGACAAATGCCAAAAAAACTGAGACCTTTATGGTAATTTATCCTGTAAATATCGCTTTCATATCTTTAACATTTGAAAGAAAAATGAAAAAAAAATGTGTTTATGGGGGACCTGTTTAAGGTTGAGTCTGAAGGACTTTTCATAGGATAAAACAAACCACTGAGGAAGAGAACAACCTTGAAAACGGGCCACTGAAGAAAAAAAAATTGTGTTTATCCGGAACCCGTTTTGGTTTAAGTTCGCATGTTAAAGATATGAAAGCATTATTTACAAAATAAATTACCATAAAGATTGCAGCTTTGGACCAGCCAACTGGTTGGATTTTTTCGGTTTGGATCATTCCATTCAGCCAGCCAGTAAAATAGACCAGCAAGAGCAGCATTCTCCAAAAGCAGAACTCTGACCACCAGCTAACTTGACATGGCTTCTCGCTGAAATAAACACTGCGTGACAATTTAATTCCCAAATGGTAGTTAAGAGTAACAACCGGGTTCCTATGCACTGACTTGAGCCAAATGCACACAAACAAAACTCTTCCGCATGGATATTCAAGGGTCCTAAAGGCAATAAAGAGACTGGGGGATAAAGGTCTCTTTCGGGCCCGTCCACGGTTCATACCTACCAGTTTGGCCAGAAAAGGGAAAGGCCTTGACAGAGCAAAAGAACAAGATACTCACTCTCCAATTTTCTGAAGATCTCCTCCCTTCCCGCTGTAAAGCGTAAGACATCCTTTCCAGAGAGACGCGTACCTAACCGAGAGAGCACCGGCAGTGTTAGAAAGAGGACAGAAGAACAGATCCAGTTTGATAGAAGACAAGGCCCGGCCAAAGTTTGGTTTATCAGAGAGGTGCTTGGCAAGCGATGAATCTTCTGCTGCTGAAATCAATCGGGTTCTTACGGGCTTAGCTTTGAGAGGGCCGTGACTGAAACGCAGCCAAATGATTTGTGGATCAGCATGAGTTGTGCTAATGTTCATTGGACTGGGGAGAATATGTATAGTGTGGAGGGGCTGTGGCTCAGGGGAAGCGCCTCTGCTTGGCATGCAGAAAGTCCCCGGTGTGATCCCCGGCACCTCCAGCTGAAAGGACCGGACAGGAAGGGACCTTTGCCTGAGACCCTGGAGAGTCACTTCTGGTCAGAGACCACACTGGCCTTGGTGAAACCAGGAATTGGCTCTGTAGAAGGAAGCTTCATGTGCTCCTGTAGTCCCTGGGCCCAGAAATCTATACAACAGGGATAGTCAACTTGTGGTCCTCCAGATGTCCGTGGACTACAATCCCCAGGAGCCCCTGCCAGCAAATGCTGGCAGGGGCTCATGGGAATTGTAGTCCATGAACATCTGGAGGACCACAGGTTGACTACCCCTGCTATGCAACACAAGAAGCTAAAGGCCAAGCAACCTGCCTCTGCAGAGTGGCAAACTGCAAGGAACACCTCTACCAACGACAACAGCAAGTAGATATATGTCAGAATCAGTTTTTGAACGACCCCCCCAAAAAGAAAGAAAACAACTCTGCCTATCTGCCTACATTCTCCTGTCTCTGTCATAGAAATAGCTACAGCGCCAGGTCAGAGATTATGACATTTCCCCTGCTAATTGTTGGTTCTGGGCCTCTTATAAAGCATGCCAGAGTCTCAGTGCCGCTTCGAGATCACCCACCCAAAGGAGAAGGCAGAAATGACCTGATTTCTACCCAGAAGAAACAATCTGCCGACCATCCCCTACACAGAGGCCCAGTCCTCCTCAGATTTCAAAAGCTACATGCAACACGCTAGTGCCGCTGGCATCTTTAAGCTGCATAAAAGCTAGCTGTCTCTTTTGCTGCAGTCTGGGCTGGCCTGACAAGCCAAACTCTGCTTCGTTGTTCCCAGACTGTCCCCCCTTGTTGACTGTATCCTCTGTCAACCGCCTTGAGTCCCAGTGAGAAAGGCAAACTACAGATAGTGAGAATTAGGAAAAAAAAGAAAAGTGTATTCTGTATTATAGAACAAAATCAGAGTCCAGTAGCACCTTTAAGACCAACAAAGATTTATTCAAGGCGTGAGCTTCCGAGCAGACACTTGCACTCAAAAGCTCACGCCCTGCATAAATCTTTGTTGGCCTTAAAGGTGCCGCTGGACTCTTGATTTTGTTGAGCTACTTCAGACCAACCTGGCTACCCATTTGAATCTATATTACAGAGTCTTGGGTCTGCAGGTTATGCTTTACAGCAGGAGTAGTCCACCTGTGGTCGTCCAAATGTAAATGGACTACAATTCCCATGAGCCCCTGCCAGCAAACAATGGCAGGGCCTCATGGGAATTGTAGTCCATGGACATCTGGAGCAGTGGTCCCCAACCTTTCTGAGGCTGGGGACCGGCAGGGCAACTGCCCGGGCCGCTCATGCACAGCTGAAATCGCGCATGTGCGGCACTTCCGCGCATGCGCAAAAGTGCCGCGCATGCACGATTTCGGCCACGCATGTGCAGTGCGCAGCGCAGCCCTGATTCCCTCTCCCCGTCCTCCCGCAGTAAGAAGCTTCCCAAGCCGCAAGCTTGCAGCCTGGGAAATTTTTTACTGCGGGTGGGGGGCGGGGAGAGGGAGCCCGGCACCGGGCCGCAGCCCGCAGGTTGGGGACCACTGATCTGGAGGACCACAGGTTGACTACCCCTGCTTTACAGGACAAACAGCAAGGGAGACCCGCGATCCTTGAGGTTTTAGCGTTAACTACAGACAGCACACAACGACCCAAGTCAGTTTTTTCGATTTTTTGGGCCCCCTTCTAAAATATGTCTAAGCACGCAACACTCCCTCCAAACCCTGCCAACTTTCACCTCTGGCTTTCTCGAGCACCCACTCAGGGACGCTGAATATGTTACAACAGGAAGCCAATTTGGGTAGCATCCCTTGTAAGTAGGCAGGAAGAATAAAACAGCTGAGGAAAGTCAAGCTGCTCAACCCACCAACCCCCCCCCAACTTTGCCCCAGCCACTTTCCTCCTGGTGGGGAATCCGCTTCTAGAACAAGGGTCCCCAACATGGTGCCCGGGGGCAACAGAGCCAGCTGGCACCTTTCCTTGGGCCCACAAACGTGGGAGGGGCTAGCTGGGACTTGCCTTTGATTTGCCATCAGACACTGCTCTGGCAGCAGCTGCTACAACAGCACACAGGTCTTTGCACCGTGAGCGGAGGGAAGCTGCAGGGGCCATTTTCTACCTGGCTTCACTTCCTGCGGTGGCCATCTTGGGGCGGCCCCCGCCACGCTCTGCCAGCGTCCCAAAGGGGCCCTCAGGCTCCAAAAGAATAAGAAAAGGAAAGGAGAAGAGATGTTTCTAGGGCACTGGTGGGGGGGGGAGGCTACAGTCCCCTCCCCTCCTGCCAACACAGCTTGGCTCCTAGGGGTGCCACCCTGCCCTTGGCCCAGCAGAAGACCTGCTTTGGCCTCGTCTCAGCACAGGGAAGAGAAGAGAAGCAGCCAGAGGACAGGAAAAGGAAGCTGACGGCTCTCTTCATTTGAGCTGCCGCATTTTAAGGAAATGAGTCACAGACGGCTCTAGTTAAGAGGCCTCCCAGCTGGCTATGACAGATACAGAGTGTGGAAACCCAAGTCCAGGGCACAATCTTATGTGTAAAGAAAGCAACATCTGGGCAGGTGGGTGGGGGAGATGGCCACCTTCCTGCAGATTCTCACTTCAAAAAGCTTTGCTCTCAGGATTGGCAGGAAAAGGTGAAGCACGCGGGACGGCTACGGTCCCTGGTCTCCTGGAATAACAGATCCCAGTCGGCAGAGAAAATGCATGCTTGGGGGGGGGGGACTCCACGGCATGACAGCCTCCTGCTGGGGGCTCTCCCCTTCATCAGGCCCGCCCTCCCTGGCTCCACCCTTCCCCCAAATCTCCAGGGATTCCTCAGCTTGGAGCTGGCCCCCCTAAGTGAGGGAAAAGAGCAGCGGTCCCATTAGCCGTGACAACTTCCAGAGTGAGTCTGAATCACAACAGATCCCCAGAACAAATTTGGAGTCCAGAGGCCCCTCTGGTGACCAACAAGTTTTTAGACCTTGAATAAAACCCGGTTGGTCTTAAAGGTGCTGCCAAACTCAAAACTTCGTTCTGGTTCACACCAACACGGTGATGCACCTCAACAGATCCTGGACTGCAGAGATACGTTTCCCTGGAGAAAATGGCTGCGGGGGGGGGGGGGGGGGGCTCTGTGGAATTCGACCCGCCCCCCCCAAGTTCCATCCCTGAACGTCCAAGAATTTGGAGTTCATAAGCCCCACCCTACAACAGGAGCCCTGGGGAAAGGGGGGTGGTGGTGGTGGATAATTTTGTTGTAGGCTCAAGTGCTCTTTGCCAGAAGCAGGTTGTGTTGCAACAAACATGTTGGTCTACAAGGCGACACCACAACAGAGTAACCAACCAGAATCAGTTTCGTTCCGTGAGGTCAGGCCAAGAAATCCTATTCCCAGCTTCCTCCACAATAAGCTCCTTTTTGAGTGTATGGGCTTCACTTACACCCTGCTTCTCCCCCCAGGGGTGACCTAGCCACCCTGTATCCTCACGGCGACCCTGTGAGGCAGGTCAGGCTTGGAGCGGGCGACCAGCCCAAGGTCACTTGGAGAGCATCCAGGGCCAAGCGAGGATTCAAACCTGGCCTGTCCCAGTTCCACGTCTGACAGACTCTGTTTTTTGAAACAGAGACACAAGCCAAGGGGGACCTCATTTCTCCCGCAGAGCAAGGTCTGGGTTCAAGTGAACTGAAACACCCAGAAGTCACACCAGAATATCAGAAGAGCCTGGCTGGGTCAGACCAGTGGCCTCCCTGTCCTGTGGCCTGCCTCACAGAGGGGCCAACCAGTTCCTTCGTGGTCAAGCCGGTCATACCAGCATCTGGGAGTTCCAGGTTCGAATCCCCACTGGTGCCACGGAAGCCCACTGCTTCACAACAACCCTGTTGGGTAGGGCAAGGCCAAGATCGGCCCAAGGTCGATCTTGGGCCGATCTTGGCCTTGCCCTACCCAACAGGGTTGTTATGAAGATAAAACGATGGGGGGGGGGAAACACTGCAAAATCCTTTGGGTCGGAGCTGCCAATAAAAGAAGGGTTAAAGGTCAAAAATTAATTGGAAGAGGCAGGGGCCACCCACGCCCCCGAGTGACCTCCTCACAACGTACCCTTTGGTCAGGCGGATGATATCCCCCGGCTGGATGAGGCTGCCCAGTTCGTCCCACACCGAGATGGTGACGCTGCCCGTCTTGTCAGCCACTTTGCAGGATCTCACCTCGTGCCCATCCTTGGTCTTGGTGACCCGCCCTGTGTGGGAAAAATCAAAGCGGGGGCAGGGAGGAGGGAGGGAGAGGCAGGACATAAACGGGTCAAGAAAAGCCTCGGCCAGCGTGGTGTCACGGTTAAGAGCAGTGGCCTCTAACCTGGAGAACGGGGTTTGACGCCCCACTCCACCTCCACATGCAGCCAGCTGGGTGACCTTCGGCTAGTCCCAGTTCTCTTACAGCTGTTCTGGTAGAGCAGTTCTCTCAGAGCTCTCTCAGCCCCGCCTGCCTCCCAGAGCATCTGTTGTGGGGAGAGGAAGGGAAAGGCATTTGGAAGCCGCTCTGGAATTCCTTTGAGCAGTGAAAAGAGGGGGAATAAAAAAAAAAAAAACAGCTCCTTTCTTCTTTTAATTGAAAATTCTTTTGCCGTTATTTAAGTGGGAACGTTTGCTTAATGCGAGAGCTCAGGTGCAAAACTTTTAGAGAAATAAAGTGAAATGCAAATATAAACACATATATGGATAATGCAATAATGCAAATATATACACAAATAAACACAGATGCATAAAGATACGTAACAAAAATGTGAGTCCAAAGGCACAGTTCTCCAGGGGTAGTCAAACTGCGGCCCTCCAGATATCCATGGACTACAATTCCCATGAGCCCCTGCCAGCAAAGACTGGCTGGGGCTCATGGGAATTGTAGTCCATGGACATCTGGAGGGCCGCAGTTCGACTATCCCTGTTTTATTCCTATGCTGCACACAAAGACTCACACCTTGCATAAATCTTTGGTCTCAGAGGTCCCTTTGGCCTCACATTTTGTTCTGCTGCTTCAGACCCACACGGCTCCCCACCTGAATCGATCCATAGACACCCACATGTACACGTGTGGATGCACCTATGTAGACGTGTACGTATGCAAACGTCTCACTGCTCTCTGCTGCCTCCTGCAGGCCAGGAAAGCAACGCAGCCTAGCAGGAAGGGGGATCTCCTCCCCACCCAACCCACCCAGCCCGGAGACCACGTGTCCCCACCCACCCGCTCCCCCCCCCGCAGCTCCCGAGGAGCCCTGGCCGGGGAGGGGGGGGATGCGCGGCGTCCCTTCCTCCGGGGCTCACTTACCGATCTCCAGCACAATAAAGACGACATTGAGATTTTTCAGTCCGGGCTTTATGTCTTTTATGAAGTGGTACATTTCGCTGGCCATGGCACGGCGGGTTTACTCGCGAGGAGGGACCAAAAAAAAATAATAAAGAGGCAGGGCGGTGGGGTCGAGCTGTGGATCGGGACCGGCCCGGAGTCTCAGCGGGGAGGAGAGGCACGTTAGGCCGGCGGGCTTCTACTCGCGAGTAAGCCGGAGCGGGAGGGTGGGGGCAGCGCTTGGGAAGGGTCAGGGGCTGGTGAGCCGGGGAAGGAACCGGATCCTTCCGAGTCTCCTTTCTCCCCCTTATTCTTTTGACTGCAGGCAGCCCTGGGGAAGCCTTCTCGGCTCGCTTGCAGGGCCCCGCCTGGCTTGAGCGCAGCAGTAGCAGCGCCGCCGCCTTCACACGTGCTCCGGGGCACACACGTGTTAACTACCTTCCGCTCGCCAGGCTCGTCCCCCGTTCTCTGAAGGAAGCATGTGGCGGCGCTCGGCTTTTAAACCAGGCGGCCCGCACCATTTCCGCGGGGGGAGGGGGGAACGGGTGGACACGGGAAAAGGGGGAAATGAACGGCCGAGGAAAGGGCCGGAAAGGACGGTCCGTCCGGCCACGCGGAACGTTGGTCTCCCCCGGATCCGATCCCGGGACTCCTCATTCCCCAAGCGGTGCCCGTTTTAGGGATGGAACGGTCCAGGGCGGCGCGGTCTCCCCCCAGCCGACATGGACGCGCCCTTTTGGAACGCGGAGACACCAGAATGGAACTGAATGTGACAAAGTGCCCCGTGAGAGGCGCTGATTGGCTGGCGGGGCTCCTTTTGTCCCCTGACCTAGAATATTTACACTCCCCCCACCGAGCCCACTCCCGGAGCCAGGCTGGCGGGCAGGGGCGAGGCTGCGGACTCGTCTGGACGCTCCGCGCGAGGGATCCGAGGATTAGTTGCTCCGAATTCCCATCGAGAAAATGCTTTTTGCAGTTCCTCTTGGCCCCCCTCCCCCGGTTTCGCTGCCCTCCGGAATTCAGCCATCCAAGAGGGTCCGCTTTCGCCCACTCCCAATTTCATGGAGATCCTGGATAGCGGCTTCTCCGCACGACATTGCTTTTGTCCAAGCGGGAGATCAAAAAGGAAATGTCCCAAGGGCTGAGCTTTGAAATGAGGGGGGGAAAGCTTGTTTGGGCTGAGATGCTTGGTTGCCATCCTCCAGGCGGCGGCTGGAGATCTCCCGGTGTCCAGATGGGTTAGCTGGGGGAGGGGGATGTACTAAAAGGAACCGTGTTGGTCTGTCTGTAGCAAGAGGGGTTACCTGAAGCTCACGCCCAGCCACACATTTCGATAGTCCTTATGGTTCGGCTGGTTTACTAGGTTTCCAGATGACAGACCGGTTGGCATAGGTTTAGCAGACAGTCTCCCAGTGGTAATGAAGAAAAAATGGCCAAACAGTGCAGGCTGGGCTGATGGGAAACGATTGGCGGCAGGAAAGGGACAAAAGTTATAATGTGCTCTTCAAAACGAGCAATAATTTATCCCACGACAAAGCGTTTTTGTGAAGTTGTCTGTTTTGTACATTCTCAGAAAAATTAAAGTCTCAACGACTGCTGTTAAAGTTGATTTCAATCTAACTGAAGCTGCCTTCAGGACTGAGATCCACATCGCCCCCCCCCCCCCCCCCCGTAGAGAGCATCGCTTAGTGGGAGCTTCCAATCTTGAAATTGACTTTATTGGAGGTTGTTAATTTCCATTTTTGCTAGAATATATACGAAATTGACGGTGTCCAGGTTTTGGCTGGAGATCTGTTATAATAGGCCTCCATACGTCACAGATCAGTTCCCTTGGGGAAAAAATCGCTGCTTTTGAAGGCAGACATTCTAGGAGGGCTGGCCAAGCCATAGCTCTCCTACTGGGGCTCATGGGAACTGTAGTCCATGGATATCTGGAAAGCCACAGTCTGGCCACCGCTGCTGTTTGGCATCACATCCCTGCTGGCCTCCCTCCCCAGAATCTGCTCCCCCAAATCTCCCGGAATTTCCCAATCCATCAGGGGCTTCTTTGAGTATAGAACTGGGTGGGCAGGGTGTCCCCATGGGTTTATTTTTGAACATACCTTAACCCAAACGAACACACTGCATTTTGAATAGACCAAAACAGTTTGCCTAAAGCCATTCAGAAATATTTTGCCCAAATCGCCTCTGGGCTCAAAACTATTTGTTTGTTTGTTTGTTTGTTTGTTTGTTTATTTAGATTTATATACCGTATCCTCCTGGACTGAATCAAGACCTAGGTTTCCCGTAACATTACCAATGGTGATTTCTCCATGCCTCTATCATGCCTAATCCAATTGCCTCCTATTGTCATTTGCCTCCAGATGTTTCAGCATCTGAAATAGCTCAATTTTTAAGAGATAAGGACAGATCAACTCATATTCAAGCTGTATCTGAAGAAGTGAGCAGTGACTCCTGAAAGCTCCCACTCTGCCACAAATTTCTCCCACAAATTTCATTAGACTTTAAGGTATTCCTGATCTCTTGCTCTTTTCTGTCTGATGAAGTGGTTAGTGACTCACCAAAGCTCCTCCCCTCCCACAAATCTTGTTGCCCCTGGACTCTGGCTTTTCTACAGCCTCTGAGCATGTGTAAAGTGCTCAGATGCCAGCTGGGACTGAGTCTGCTTTTTGCAGAGTTTACTGAGAGGAAGCCATTGGGTAGATGTTAGAAGTCCCTTCCCCAACCTGAACAGGAGATGCAGAAAGTAAGACAGAATGTAAATTTATTTGGTCCAAAAACAAACATTTGTCAGGAAGACAGGCCGGGCAGAATGGAAAGAACCATGCGTCATCTGGCTCAGCGTGCTCAGATGTTGACCTCAGCTACACAGCTCTCCTCCATGCATTGTCCCTAAGGAGGTGCCTCCAGATTTTAACTGTTCTAAGTGAAGCCAAGCATCAAAGAATTAAGGCTTTTGAACTCTGGTGCTGGAGAAGACTCTTGCGAGTCCCTTGGACTGCAAGGCGAACAAACCAGTCAGTCCTAGAGGAGATCAGCCCTGACTGCTCCTTAGAAGGCCAGATCCTGAAGATGAAACTCAAACACTTTGGCCACCTCATGAGAAGGAAGGACTCCCTGGAGAAGAGCCTAATGCTGGGAGTGATTGAGGGCAAAAGAAGAAGGGGACGACAGAGAATGAGGTGGCTGGATGGAGTCACTGAAGCAGTAGGTGCAAACTTAAATGGACTCTGCGGAATGGTAGAGGACAGGAAGGCCTGGAGGATCATTGTCCATGGGGTCGCGATGGGTCGGACACGACTTCGCAACTAGCAACAACAAGCGAATCTGAGTTATAGTCTATAGAAGTCTATAGAAGTCAAGGGATCTATAGAAGTCTATAGAAGTCTATAGTCTATAGAAGTCAAGGGATGTAACTCTGCTTCTTACCACAGCTCCAAAAATGGTTGTGAATTGGGATTTCATGCTCAGTCCCGGCCCTTTTTTCTTATTTTGGAACAATTTTGAAGCGAAATACAGCAGAGGCTGTAGGAAAGTGCCAACCTCCAGGGAGCACCTGGAGATCTCTCACTGTTACAGGTGATCTCCAGGCAACCAGGACCAGTTCCCCTGGAGAAAATGTCTCATTGGAGGATGAGGAGCCCAAGTATGTATAAACCACAGACCGGGAGGGTTGCGACGCAGAGGTAGGCGGCAGCGAACCACCTCTGAACGTCTCCTGCTTGGATAGCTCAGGCCAGTCTGATCTCATCGGCTCTAGGAAGCTGAACAGAGATGGCCCTGGTTTGTGCTTGGATGGGAGACCGCCAAGGTAAAGTTCAGGTGGCTACGCAGAGGCAGGAAATGGCAAGTCCCCTGTGAGTTGCTGGACCTGAAAAGCCCTAGAGGTCCTCAGGAATATAGCCTGGTCACATCAGATCTCAGAAGCTACACAGGGTCGATCCTTGGCTGGGAGACCACCGAGGGAGACTCTGCAGAGGGAAGCAAGGGCAAACCACCTCTGCTTCTCACTGGCCTCGAAAGCCCCTGGACGGGGTCACCGCAATTCATCAGTGACTCTCTCAGAGGTCCTCATCATTTGTTCTCCTCGCCACCGACAGGATGAGGAACCTGTGGTGCCCGAGAACTTCCAACAGATGTCATACTGTATGAGTTCTTGGAGTAGTCAAACTGCGGCCCTCCAGATGTCCATGGACTACAATTCCCATGAGCCCCTGCCAGCGAATGCTGGCAGGGGCTCATGGGAATTGTAGTCTATGGACATCTGGAGGGCCGCAGTTTGACTACTCCTTTTTATACTATGAGGCACTGGTTCACGGGGTCCCCAGCATAGTGCCCAAGGGCAACATAGCCCCTCCCAATACCTTTCCTGCCACCCATCATGATTTTTAAAACATGGGTGGGGCCAAATGGGGCTTTTGCCCAGCAGGGCCTTCTCACGGTCCATTGGAGATCGGATGGATGTTCGTCTTTTGTACACTTGTACACTTTTGTTAAAATATTTTGTCTTTATCCCAGCAAATACATTTGATTTGATTAGCAGTGTGGATTTTTAAAAGCATGGCTGCTACGAGAGCAAAAACGTCATCGCCATGTGACTGAAGGTAAGCTGCATGGAAGGAAGAACATGTATTTTAAAATAATACGTTTGTTTTTAAAGGCATTCTGTTAAGCATCGTCTCTGCCTGAAATGATAAACAGTTCCTATTACCAGTAAGCATCTCCCTGACATTTGGGGGTTGGCTCCGCCTCCTGAAGCAGCCATTTTGTGGTTGATCCCGCCTCCTGCAGCAGCCATTTTGTGCTTGGTTCCGCCTCCTGTGGCAACCCTTTGGTGCTTGCACCTTACGTCAGAATTCTGAAGAGTCCACTAGGCAGCCCCACTCTCGTTCAATTATTCTCACACTTTTCAGAGCAGGGTCCATTTCTAAACTCCTTATACGTAGCAGCCCCTGCTTGCAAAGTGTCGTTTGCACTCCTTTGCTCCTCCTGGCATCAAACACAGGACTCATTACATGGCATCCTCCACGCATCACTGAGGAACAGGCTGTACTTCACAGCCATCGCAGAGGTAATCACAAAGTTGCCCTCAAGCTGCCCAAGAGCTCCTCTCCCAAGTCCTCCCTGTTCCTCTTCCTCCCTCCTGGCACTGTGACCCACCTGCGAGAGAGTCACAGCACAGGTTCGAGTCCAACTCCCATGACTCACAGCCTTCTACTGACTCAGACCGCTGGTCTATCAAAGTCATGATTGTCTACTACAGCCTTTTTCAACTTTTTGCCCATGGAACATTTTTCAGGCTTCAAGGAACCCTGGAAGTGCCGCAGGCTGGCCACGCCTCCCAGAAGTGATGTCACCCCAGCATTCCCACTGGCTGTGACCAGGCCACTCCCACTGCCACACCACAGGAAGTGATGTCGCCAGGCCTGAACAGTGCCTCTGCCCAAACATGCCATGGCTGGTGGCTACCTGAACTTCTGGGAAAGGCTTTAGAACCCTTGGGGATCTCTCACGGAACCCCGGGGTTTCCCAGAACCCCTGTTGGGAATCTCCAGTCTACTCAGACTAGAGGCAGGCTTTCACATCACCTCATCTTCCCACTGGATATATTGGGGATTGAACCTGGGACCTTCTGCGTGTCGAGCAGATGCTCTACCTCTGAGCCACAGCCCCTACCCTAATCTTTTTTAATACATAGTTTTATTTATTTTACACATGAGAAACAAAGGTCACAACACAAAAACACAACAAAACCATCTGATAACCTCTTATCCAATACAGATACTACGCCAACTGCATTGTAGTGTTGTTGCAACCAATAAGAAAACACAAGAAAACATGAAAATATGTAAATCAAAAACAAACCAATAAAGGGAAAGAACAGCAAAATGGGGGGGGGGGGAGCAACAACACTAGCTTTTGGGGGGGAAATTCAAACATTTGCTTCAAGCCATAGGGATTAAGGCAAATTGGGGGGGGGGGGGGTGAGAGGGCTAGTTGAGTTCAGAAAGCAGGAGATCCTTGTCCAGACCAGTAAACCCAGCAACTCTATAGAATGCACTTCTTCCCTGCTTGCCTCCGGAACCGACTGCAAGAATGCAGAACAACAGTTAGACAGACTACTAGTTCTCTCTCCTCTCTTTCTTTACAAAGTTGTTTATCTTCCTAATAAAACTTTTAAATTCTTTTAAGCAGCCTAGTGCTGTGCACGCCTGTATATTTGAACTCTGCCGACACCCAAACCTTGATCTCCTCTAGCTCCACCCCAAAAATCCCCAGGTATTTCCGAACACGGAGCTGGCAGCCTTAACTCTGTGTCTGCTAGCACTAGAATTCAGCTCAGAAAGTTGGGCGGGGGAAAAAGATGTTTAATCCCACCACCAAAAGAAAAAAGCATACATCATGAGGTCATGGCATGACCTCGTGACTTCTCAGAATTGAATCCTGTTCTCCACATGAAATACAATTTGAATGAATGAATGAATGAATGAATGAATGAAAAGAAATACAATTAGAATAAAGTTTGTTTCAGAAGGAACATGACTGGAAACATCTTTGGGGAAATATCTACTATTCCTTTTGAAAATACCTAGGTTTTTAAAAAATTAATTTTGAATTGTTATAATTTTAGAGACAAGTCTTTACAGAGCAAAGCTAGGAGCCACTCTGCATCCAAGCTAGCTTTCTTTCACCGTACAGGATTAGACCCATTCGACCCTTTTAAAAGATGAAAGGAGTCGTCTAATTAAGGGATCCTTCAACAGACGACAAAAACTTCCATTTGCAAAATTTCCTCCGGAACTAATTATTTTCTCCTTTTACTTGTGAGACGTTTGACCTTGAAGCTCCACAGAGATGTTTTAGGATTCCCCCCTCCCCATGTTGTCAGAATGATTATTTGGCTGCAATAAAGCCTTTATAAATAGTATGCGTTAGAATAAATTGTGTTGCTTGATATATAACATAAGAGATTTCAAATCCTCCATCTTCCCTTCAAATCAAGGGCCTCATTACATAATCCAGATTCTCTAAACATAGACTGTGACGTTCCTCCTACAATTTTGGATCTGTTGTTGCAAATCTCCAGCCACCACCCTAATTCTTACATTGACAACTAGCAAGAAGACAACTAAAATCCTTGACCCAAATTCCCATATGAACGGAATGTTCTTGTTCGCAAGACAAATGATTTCCAATCTCCAGGTGTGGCTTATCACTGATTTCCAGATGACAGAGGTCAGCTCCCTCGAAGAAAATGGCAGCTCGGGGAGGTGGATATAGTGCCAGGTCTCATGGTCCCATCCCCACATGGAAGCGTAAACCAGCTTGGTGTAGTGGTTAGGAGTACAGACTTCTAATCTGGCAAGCCGGGTTTGATTCCCTGCTCCCCCACATACAGCCAGCTGGGTGGCCTTGGGCTTGTCACAGAACTGAGAAATCTGATCTGACCAAGCAGGAATATCAGGGCTCTCTCAGCCTCACCCACCCCACAGGGTGTCTGTTGTGGGGAGAGGAAAGGGAAGGTGATTGTAAGCCTCTTTGAGACTCCTTTGGGTAGAGAAAAGAGGCATATAAGAACCAACTCTTCTTCTTCTTCTTCAGTAATATCAGGCCTCTCTCAGCCTCATCCACCTCACTGGGTCTCTCTTGTGGGGAGAGGAAAGGGAAGGCAAATGTAAGCCATCAATCAATTTTTAATCAATATTTATTTACGGTCATGCAGACCAAAATTAAAATACAAGTAAAAACAGTAATTGTACTATAAAAATTGTAAAAGATCTGACAACGTAAAAACTTTAAGATGTTACATTCAATATTTAAAACATAGTTTAACTTGCCAGTGAGAAATGGCTCTTTGTAATTTTGAAATTGGATCAGAGAGAAATTTTCTGATCCACATACATAGTATGCAATTTCATGGCGGCAGTGCAAAATTTAGCTGTGCAGAACAAATGTAAGCCACTTTGAGCCTCCTTCAGGTAGAGAAAAGTGGCATATAAGAACCAACTCTTCTTCTTCTTCTTCAATAATATCAGAGCTCTCTCAGCCTCACCCACCTCACAGGTTGTCTGTTGTGGGAAGAGGAAAGGGAAGGTGACTGTAAGCCGCTTTGAGATTCCTTCAGGTAGAGAAAAGTGGCATATAAGAACCAACTCTTCTTCTTCAGTAATATCAGGGCTCTCTCAGCCTCACCTCCCTCACAGGGTGTCTGTTGTGGGGATAGTAAGGGAAGGTGACTGTAAGCCGCTTTGAGACTCCTTCGGGTAGAGAAAAGCAGCATATAAGAACCAGCTCTTCCTCTTCTTCTAATAGAAAACCCTTAAATCAAGATAGGTATAAGAGGATTCAAGATGGGTAGCCATGTCAGTCAGTCTGTAGCAATAGAAAAGAGCCGGAGTCCAGTAGCCTCTCAAAGACTAACAAGATCTGTGGCCAGCTAGGAGCTTTCAGGAGCCACAGCTCACGTCTCCCGATACCCAGGGGGCAGCTCAACCTGAAAGCACTACCTCCTTGCCCAGGGAGGTGAGCTGCCTGACACCCCTAATTATGCGCAGGGACACCTAGCGCGTGACACTCCGAGCACTTCACAATCCCTGTGGGAGTGGCGATGAGGTCGAAGGCAGGCCTTCAGAGGGCGCGTGGGGAGCGGAGGTCTGGAGAGGCCGATCACAATGGGGTGAACCCTGCGTCCCAGGAAGACGGGAAGAAAGAAACTGAAGACCGTTTCAGCCTTTCCGGGTCACCATGTCCAAGGGCTCCAGGGGAGACAAGCTTCTCTGTGACCTGGGTTACAAACTGGGCCAAACCCTCGGGGAAGGCAGCTACTCCAAGGTCAGGGTGGCCACCTCGGCCAAGTACAAGGGCCCTCTCGCCATCAAAATGGTGGACCGCCGCCGAGCGCCTCGGGACTTCGTCGAGAAGTTCCTGCCGCGGGAGCTGTCCATCCTGCGAGGGATCCGGCACCCGCACATCGTGAGGGTCTACGAGTTCATCGAGGTCTGCAACGGGACCCTCTACATCGTCATGGAAGCCGCGTCCACGGACTTGTTGCAGCTGGTACAGCGACAAGGGAAGCTCCCTTGCGCCCCGGAAGCGCGAGACATCTTTGCCCAGGTGGTGGGCGCCGTGCGCTATCTCCACGACAGGCATCTGGTGCACCGCGACCTCAAGTGCGAGAACGTCTTGCTCACGTCCGACGGCCGCCGGGCCAAGCTGACCGATTTTGGCTTCGGCAAGGAGTCGCGGGGGTATCCGGAACTGAGCACCACCTACTGCGGTTCAGCGGCTTACGCCTCCCCCGAGGTGCTCCTGGGCATCCCCTACGATCCCAAAAAGTATGACGTGTGGAGCCTGGGAGTCATGCTCTACGTGATGATTACTGGGTGCATGCCCTTCGACGACACCCATATCCATACCCTGCCCTGCCGCCAGAAGAGAGGGCCCGTGTTCCCCGACGATCTCCCCGACTTATCGGATCCTTGCAAAGGGCTCGTGAATCAGCTGCTCCAGTTCAGTCCCGAATCCCGACCCTGTGCGGGGCAAGTAGCCAAGAACGGCTGGCTCAAGGGAGACACCTAAGCGGGGCGGCCTCCCCTGCCCCTGTGCCGTCGGAACGGCTACAATTCCCACCAGAGGCGGTCCGTCGGACAGGGAACGTGGTAGCAGGACAGTGAACTTGTAGCGTTGCTAGAAAGAGGTTTCTGAGCTGTTGGGCACCGGGAATGAGGAAGTAGGTGAAATGAGGACACTGAAATGAAGGGACTTGCCCCTTAGCAAATGTATTTAAGGTTGGGGTGCCAATGAGATCTTTTTTAAAACCCCTTGTTCTTGTGTTGGCTGTGGTTCTGTTTATTATTTCTCACTTGTTTTGGAAGAGAAGAGAACTTATACCCCACTTCTCACTGCCTGAAAGAGTCCCGAAGCAGCTTACCTCCACCTTTCCCTTCCTCTCCCCACAACAGGCACTCTGTGAGGTAGGTGGGGATAAGTGAGCTCGGAGAGAACTGTGACCGGCCCAAGCTGGCTGCTTGCGGAGGAGTGGGGAATCAAACCCATTTCTCAGAATTATAGTTTGCCGCTCTTAACCAACGTACCACGCTGGAGCAAAAGCCGTATTTCTTTTTAAGGACTGGTATAGTGTGTGGTTGGTTTGTTTGTGAACAGGGGGTTGGATTAGATGGCCTGTGTGGCCCCTTCCCACTCTACGATTCTATGACCAGCAAAAGGAACGCAGTTCAATCGTTAGTATTTCGGCATTCCAGCCTTGCTTATGCCGAGGCACTTATCTTGCAATGCTAGAGTTTCCGGACCCCCAGTGGAGACAGCTGAGGGAGGGGTGGGAGTGAAAGGAGAAAGGACAAGGCCTGGACCTCCTGGCAGAGTTTCTGCTTGGCATGTGGACAGTCCCATGTTTGATCTTCACCCTCTCTAGTTAAAAGGAGACCCTGGATGGCAGCTCAGACCCTGCCTGAGACCCTGGATGGCAGCTGCCAGCCTGAGTAGACAATTCTGACACTGATGAATAGGTAGAGGGCACTTTCATGTATCGCTCGAGTTTCTAGGTCCCTCTTGGCAGCTGGCGGAAAATGAGGAGGGGGCTTTGCAGGCAAAGGGAGTTTCATCGGGCGTTTCAGTGCCGTGCCCACGTGGCTTCCAACATGACCCAGTTTTACCATAGAGTTGCTCAAAAAGTGGAGCATCGACATCCACACACTTCTGGGTCATCTTGAAGTCACAGGGGGCACATTGCTAAAACATTGGGTGTTCCTCCTCCCCCCTATTTTTTGCAATACCCCCCCACACACC
This sequence comes from Paroedura picta, assembly GCF_049243985.1. Classification (NCBI taxonomy): domain Eukaryota; kingdom Metazoa; phylum Chordata; class Lepidosauria; order Squamata; family Gekkonidae; genus Paroedura; species Paroedura picta. The sequence continues at coordinate 24,815,491 of NC_135370.1, read as the reverse complement.
ACTAGCCTGTGATTGGCGGGAGGAGACCTACACCGGTGTGTGTGTGTGTGTGTGTCTTGCATCTTGATGGCATTTCAAGCTTCAATGGCAGAGTGGGGATTCGAACCCTGGACACCCAAATGACAGTCTGACCCTCTAAACCAGGGGTAGTCAAACTGCGGCCCTCCAGGTGTCCATGGACTACAATTCCCAGGAGCCCGTGCCAGCATTCGCTGGCGAATGCTGGCAAGGGCTCCTGGGAATTGTAGTCCATGGACATCTGGAGGGCCGCAGTTTGACTACCCCTGCTCTAAACATTACACTCCACCCGTTGTGTGATCATGGAAATTATAACAAGTGATCAGAACTTAAGAGAGGAAAATGTGAGAGAGTGGCCACAAATGGCCCACAAAACTCCCACGGATTCTACAGGTCGGACTCCGTTTATATACTGGAACAAACATTGTGGGTGTTATCCCCTGCATTCTGCACAAGCCTGGTCCATTTGCACGTCAAGAGAGTCAGAGCAGTATCTTGAAGACCCGGGTTCAAATCCCCACGTGCCATGAAAGCCCGTCAGGTAACTTTCAGACCGGTCCCGCTCTCTCAGCCTTAACCTACCTCACAGGGTTGTTGTGAGGATAAAAGGAGAGGATGGAAGTCGCTCTGGGGCTCCATTGGGGAGAAAGGCAGAGGAGAAACAAACAAAGTGAATGAATAAATGCAGAGGGAAGCTCCCATTTTGAGCTTCGTGACAGTGCAGCAAGTGAAAGGAAAATAGAAAAGATCTGCATCAGGAAATTGTCCACGGGCCTTAGATGCTCAGATCCAAATGTTCACAAAGCAAACGGGTTTATTTAAAATGCACTTGGTTTCCACACAGCTGTGCTTTCCTGCAGTGTGGCTTCAGGTCAGGCATCCTTAGCGCATAGCTGGCAGACGGCTAAGCCACTAATAATGGGCGTTGGTCAGTCTTCTGAAATGCTTTCGGCTGCCGTCATCGTACCATTTACCCGGAGGAATCCCACTGGCTGCCATGGGATTGTTCCCTTAATGATGAGTTTGAGGACTGTGACCTTTGTTAATACCTGGTGACTTTCAAATGCTGCATGTGCACAAACAGCCAGTGTCCTTCCAAAAAAGGAAGTGGTATAATCTGAAGGTACAGGTAGATCAGGTGGCTAAGTTATATTGGGTGCTGTCCTATATACTCCAGTGTGGGAGTAAGTTTTCATTGAACAAAACAGCGTCTTTCTTTCTTTCTTTCTTTCTTTCTTTCTTTCTTTCTTTCTTTCTTCCTTCCTTCCTTCCTTCCTTCCTTCCTTCCTTCCTTCCTTCCTTCCTTCCTTCCTTCCTTCCTTCCTTCCTTCCTTCCTTCCTCCTCTGACCTATAAGTTTATCAAATGGGGCTATGAAGAAGAGTTCAGACCAGACAGAGCTAGTATATGCTGCTGATAATCGCCTACCCCCCCCTCTCCCCACAACACACACCCTGTAAGGTAGTTGGGGCTGAGAGAGCTCTGAGAGAACTGGGAATAGCCTGAGTTCATACATGTGGAGGAACGGGGGAATCAAACCCGGTTCTCCGGAATAGAGGTTGTGTCTCATAACCGCTGCAGCCGGGAGCAACACCTGAACTTAGTGGCAATGCAACATTTTGGACTCAGGACCTGACAAACCAGTCCAGCTGCTCAGGCCAGAGTGCTGGGCATGTTCTGCCACAACGTGTGTTTCCTGTCCAAAGGCGTTTCTGCTCCTTGCTCTTCATCTCAAAGGAAGATTTCAAAGCTGCCGACCTGTGTAACACAATGAACCGCAACCTGTGGGAAACAAGGCCGAAACGGGCAACAACCAAAACATGGCCGCATTCCTCAAGCTTCAAGGAGAGCATTGTGAAGAGCTGACGAACTTCTAATTGTGGGGAGAGGGTTTGGCAGAGACGGCATAATTCTGTCTCAGGCAAGACTTGACATCCAGTTTTACCAGTTCCACCGGTACCATTACCTGGGCATTTCTGCAGAAAGCAAATCATAGGGTAAGAGAGAAGAAGTGGTTTGCCCGGTTAGACATTTCCAACCGCAGATCGCCTCGATTTAGTCAGACTCCAATCTTGGAGGATATCCTTCTCCCGTCTCTTTTTGACGTGGCAGAGCTCGGTGATTGTCCCTCTAGGGCCTCTTCTGATGGATAAGCTGGTGAAAACTCACTAAATACATTGTTGTTTTTCTGATCTCTGCACAGGAGAGTGAATTTACTCTGCAAAACTTATTTTGCTCTGCATGGTGAACTGCCTCTTCGGTGCTTTAAGCGTCTTTTAAGCATTGTTTCTGAAAGATACTTTTCACCAATTCATTTATCTCCTTCCTGCCTGCCTGGCCATGCAGAGAAGCTCCTTGGTTATGCAGATTAGTGGCTGCATTAGAGAACAAAGCGGAGTTGGCAAAACCACAGGGGGCAGGGCTATGAATTGTTTCATGCAGAGAGCATTGCAACGTAGTTTTGCAACAAGCAATATTCAATGCAGAACGGTTGTAATATAATAAAGCAGTCTAAACTGGTTGTTTTTTAAACTGTTTTATTTGGCTCCATGCAGAATACCTCTAGGAGGTATTTTGCACGGAGCCAAATAAAACAGTTTAAAAAACGAGTTAAGACTGCTTTATTATACTACCATTGTTGTTCTGCATTGAATATAGTCTGTTGAAAAACCACACTGCAATGCTTTCTGCATGGAATTATTCATAGCCCTGCCCCCTGTGGTTTTGCCAACTCCACTTGCTAGACTCTATTAGAAACTCAGTGACATGCTTTGTTCTCTGATGCAGTCCCTAATCTGCATAACCAAGAAGGCTCTGCATGCCTAATAGAGTGCACAAGCAAGAAGGAGAGGCTTTTAGCCTCTTTCAGAAATGATGAAGAAACACTGCAAAAAGACACGGTTGACCATGCAGAGCAAAATCAGTTTTGTGGAGTAGATTCACTCTCCTGTGCAGAGATCAGAAAAACCACAATGTTATAAGTGAGTTTCCATCGTGGCCTAGGTTTCCAGCGTTGTATTACATGTGGACGGGTCTCTGAGACCAGGGATGGCCTACTACTACAAAATGTCTGCCACAGGATACAGGACTCAACCACAACAATATCAGGAGTTGATGTGATGACAGTTTTCCACCTCTGACCACTAACAGTTGGCCCCTATTTGGCCAGGGCCACAGGCAGCCTCCAGATGGGGCCTGGGGATCCCCCAGAATTACAGCTTGTCTCCACACTTCAGAGATCAGTTTTCCTGGAGAAAATGCTGCTTTGGAGGGGGGAGCCTATGGCATTGGACCCCACTGAGGACCCCGTCTTCCCCAGGCTCCATCCACAAACCTTCAGAAGTTTCCCAGCCTGGATCTGGTAACCATAGCCCCCATCTGGCAACATCTACCTGTCTGTCTGTCTGTCGGTCTGTATCTGTCTGTCTTTCTTATTCAAATGGATAGCCCTGTTGGTATGAAGTAGCACAACAAAATTTAAGTCCAATGGCACCTTTAAGACCAACACGAAAACTCACGCCTTGAAGAAATCTTTGTTGGTCTTAAAGCTGCCATGGGACTCAAATATTGTTGTTTTGTTTGTTTGTCTATGACAACCTCCAGGTGGGACTTGTGGATCCCCAAGATCAACAGCTCATCTCCAGACTGCAAAGATCAGTCCTTCTGGAGAAAATTAATGCTTTGGAGGGTGGGCTTTATGGTGTTGGACCCCACTGAAGTCCCTGTTCTCCGCAGGCTCTACCCCCAAACTTTCAGGAGTTTCCAAACCTGGATCTGTCAACCTGACACCCACCTGACAACATCCCTTAACTGGCATCCATCCATCCATCCATCTTAGGGATGCCAGCCTCCAGGTAGGTCCTGGGGGTCCTCAGGAGTACCAGCTCATCACCAGACTGCAGAGATCAGTCCCCCTGGGAGAAAATGGATGCTTTGGAGGGGGGACTGTCTGGCATTGGGTGCCCTTGAGGTTCCTCTCCTCCCCAGTCTCCATCCCTAAACCTTCAGGAGTATCCTAACCTGGATCTGGCAGCCCTAGCCCCCTCTGGCAACATCCTTCCATCCTGCAATCAATCCCTCTATCCATCCATCTATTTGTTTAGGACAGGGGCAGTCAACCTGTGGTCCTCCAGATGTCCATGGACTACAATTCCCATGAGCCCCTGCCAGCATTTGCTGGCAGGGGCTCATGGGTGTTGTAGTCCATGGACATCTGGAGGACCACAGGTTGACTACCCCTGCTCTAGGGCACTGGGCCCGATTGAGGTCTCTCTGCTCCCCGGGCTGCACCCCCAAATCTCCCGGACTTTCCCAACCTGGGTCTTTCTGCCACCCCCCCCCCCAATTAGGGGTACCAGGCCCATCCTGGGCATTGGGTGGGGTACAAATGTTCACATCTACATTATCATATTTAGGCCAAGCAAAAACCCAGGGAGGACATGTTAGTGCATGGCTCAAGGCCCATCCAATAAATCCCTTCCTTCCTCCTCAGCCATGGCGTTCTAAGGTGACTCTTTCCTGCTTCTCGAAACAGGCCGCCTGCTCGTTTCCAGAACTGGCCATTAAATCCGCTTTGGCCAACCGAGGGCTGTTTGCTTTGATAACAGGGAGGCCGGCGAAGGTACCCAGAGCGCCTGAGCAGGCCTGCCTTCTTGCCGGTGATCAACAGAGGTTGCCATGGCAGCGAGAACACTGCCGAACACGGCTCCTAAGAGCTCCCAAGGCGCTCAGAGCAATTTCCCAGCGGAGCCAAATGGCACAGCGAGCAGCCGGAATCGCCACAGCGTCCCTGGCTCCCGGACAAGAAACCAGGGCAGAGTCTGCACTTACTTTGTTTATTCCATTGTCAATCCTGTTGAATTCAGATTGCTTCAGGTCTCCCCCCCCCCTATTGAAACAGGAAAGTCTTCTGCACGTGGTTAGGGTAGTTCAGAAGGTGGGGGGGGGGAGCCAAGCCTCTTTTTTCTTGAAGGGGGGGGGGAGGAGAGGAGCCAAGCAGGGAGCCTCTTTCTTTTCTTGGAGGGGAGGGGGAGAGGATCGAAAAAGGCAGAGGAGGGAGGAAAAATCCAGGACCGACAGAAGTTGAGAGAAATTAGGGGCTTCTCCTTTAAGGCAAGCGTGTCACATGTCCAGGTGTAGCCCATCAGAGGTTCTCTACCACGGAGCTTGCTTTCTCAAGCTGGATATTCAGGATTAAAAGCAGTCTGAGATATCGCACAATACAGGTAGGGTCACTCCGGATCAGTCCTTCTTGCTGCAGAAGGAAAATTTAAATCGCCCCAAATCCAAATGGAAATCGCATTCTGTGTAGAGGGCAGGGACTGAATCGATCTGGGGTTGGAATAAAAGCTCCGTGCAGTTTACACCTAGGACTTCTGCCAAACAATACAGCGATTGCCTCCAGCACGAGATGTCATTTGCTGCAAGCCCACGTACTTTAGAACTGGCTCCTCAGGATGCCAACTTTGAGCACGGAAAGTCCGGGAGATTGGGGGCGGGGGGGTGGCTCCTGAGATGCCTGGGAAGTAGGCATCAGTTGAGTGATTAGCTGTTTTAGCAAAGAATTATCATATGGCATGATTTGGAGACTATGACACAGTTTACTAAGTTGCCACGGGTTGACCTGTTCTATCTATCTGTCCTCTCGTGAACCTTGTTTCATTTTGTCTGAGGATGTCTGCCTGCACATAAAAGCTCACGCCTTGAATCAATCTTTGTTGGGCTTAAAGGTGCTGTTGGACTCATTCTCTGAGTTTGGAAATTCCTGGAGGTTAGGGGATAGAGGTGGGCAGGGCAGGAACCTCTAATTACCCAGAATCCACCCTTCAAAGCATCCCTTTTCTCCAGGGGAACTGATCTCTGCAGTCTGGAGATGAGCTGTCATTCCGGGGGATCCCTGGCATTCTTACAGAAGTGCTTTTGCTTCTTGGCAGCATATTTACCAACAAGTTCTGTGGACAGCCCAGTTTCTGAAATACCAAAGTGCCTGCTTGGCAACATATTTTATATTATTATATGCTTTCTGCGTTCAGCACTGCCGTATGATGAATAAATAATAAACCTGAAAGTCATCATGCATCTTTATTCATTATCAGATTTTTATCATGCAAGAACGTTGAAAGTCAAAACACAAGAAACAGAATTTAATCTTTTTTTTTTTTTAAAGGGGAGATGCTTAAAGCCTACCTTCTCAGCAGTGCGTCTTCATTTGGCCAATTACGCAACCTCACAGTAGGGCAAAAGGCCATGGAATGTGAGAGGGTTGCCAGATCCAGGCTGGCAAATTCCTGGAGATCTGGGGTTTGAGCCTGGTGAGGACAAGGACCTCAGCAAGGTTGAATGCCATAGAGTCTATCATCCAAAGCAGCCTTTTTCTCCAGGGGAAGCGACCCCTGTAACCTGGACTGAATCTGCACTGGGCTTTTTATCCCCATTGACGCTGAATTTTAAAAACTAATCTACACATTATTCCATTTCCCTTCTGATATTTAGTACTTTAAATTTTCCCTTTGCAACATCTATGATTGATCCACAGTGATATCCAGGAGCGGATATAACTCACTACATTTGCAGAATCTGCTCTGAAAGCCCCAGTATTAAGTGTAGATCTCTGCATTTTGCCGGATTAACTTCCTCCCCTGCGCCTCTAATGCTGATGTAGCAAAGCAGTCTGGTCAGGGCATCAGTTCAAAGACTGCCTGGTTGCCAGTGGTCATTCCCTCACAAGACTTATTTTTGCCCTGGTTTCTAAAGTGACTGTGCTCCATTTCTAAGTGCCAAGATTTGCCTTTCGGATTGTCTTTCCCTCTCTCATTCTCCCCCTTGCCCCCATTCACTCAGGAAAAGAAAAATTAACTAACAGCCTTATGCTCCACCCCCCCCAAAAAAAAAACTTGCTTTGGCTGTAGAATGGCAGGAAATAAACCCATCTACAGCCTTGTGCTTCTTAAATGCCAGATGGGGCTTCACGACTACTGATCCCCTCCCCCCTCTGAGCTTCCCCAATCAAGCAGGAAGGAGAGAGCAGCCACACAATTAAGTGTAGAAGGCAATGTCTGTTTCAGTTTGGGGAAAAGGAAGGAGGAAGACCCGGGTTCAAGCCGATCTGAATTTAGCAGGATCAATAATGGGGGGGGGGGGTGGAGTAAGTGCAGAACTAGCCATGGGGACCAATTGTAATTTCAGGAGCTCTCCAGCCACTATCTGGAGGTTGGAAACCCTGGCCTTAACAGGTTCTGTGTTTTTCACATTGGGCATTATAGAGAAATTTACTCATTTGTGTTTCCAAGATGTGGACTGGCAATGCTAGTTATAAACCAAATCCCAAAACAAAGCCCATGTGCCCTTTATTGACCAATGACAGCAAAAAGATGCTGTGTTTTTGTTTTGTTTTTTTACAGTCAGGCAAAGCGCATGACAGGAGATTTAATCCACGTCGAAGAAATTCAAAGGCTGTTTATTTTTAAATAACAGCAACATTTTCAGAGCTGATCTAATACCTTGCAACCCTACCAAAGAAACAGATGGATAAACCAGAAAGCCTAAGACAGGAGTCGCCAACTTTTTTGGATCCTATGGGCACCTTTGGAATTCGGACACAGGGTGATGGGTACAACAAAAAGATGACCTGGAAGTTACATCACCAGGGAGTCTGGCAACCCTAGTGCTGCAGGAGATGGAGCCAACCACAAAATGGCTGCCAGGAGCAGCGAAGCCAACCATAAAATGTCAGGGCTTGAGTCTCTTAGACTGCAAGGCGAACAAATCAGTCAGTCCTAGAGATCAGCCCTGACTGCTCTTTAGAAGGCCGGATCCTGAAGATTAAACTCAAATACTTTGGCCACCTCATGAGAAGGAAGGACTCCCTGGAGAAGAGCCTAATGCTGGGAGTGATCGAGGGCAAAAGAAGAAGGGGATGACAGAGAATGAGGTGGCTGGATGAAGTCACTGAAGCAGTCGGTGCAAACTTAAATGGACTTTGAGAAATGGTAGAGGACAGGAAGGCCTGGAGGATCATTGTCCATGGGGTTGCGATGGGTCAGACTCGACTTCACACATAACAACAACTTTTCTTGCATACACACAGCATCCCTTCAGTTGCATAATGAAGATCCTTGCACTGTGCTGGCAACGTCTGCGGAAACGACTTAAAAAAAATCTGTATAATCAGACCTCCAATGGCCAATCAAAAGCCCTGCTGAACAAAAGCTCCACCCACTATGTAAATACACTTGGTGGGTGCCAGAAAAGGTGCTGGTAGGCGCCATGGCGCCCATGGGCACTTTGTTGGGGACCCCCAGCTTGATATGTTCCACCACTGTGTTTCAGAAGGTGGAGAAGTTCTCCCAGAGTCCGCTTTTTTTCTTCACGTAGGACCCTTCTAAGCCTCCTCCACTCAGCAAGCCTCCCAAAACAGGGGGTGGAAGCAGGACAATTTAGTGGAAGGTGGGCAAAAGAGAGAGATGTACAAATAAACCAACAGGGTTTCAAGTGCTTTTATGGGCTATTCATGGGTTGTGTGCAAAAGAAGCTGCAAAACGGTTTGATCTTTATTGTTTGGGAAGGTAGCGGGGAGGTAGTTGATTGATCTTCATAGGACTATTTTGAAAGAGCCTCTTGTGGTGCAGGGTGGCAAAGCAGCCGACATGCTGTCTGAAGCTCTGCCCATGAGGCTGGGCGTTTGAACCCAGAAGCCGGCTCAAGGTTGACTCAGCCTTCCATCTTTCCGAGGTCGGTAAAATGAGTACCCAGCTTGCTGGGGGTAAACAGTAATGACTGGGGAAGGCCCTGGCAAACCACCCCGTATTGAGTCTGCCAAGGAAATGCTAAAGGGGGGCATCCCAAGGGTCAGAAATGACTCAGTGCTTGCACAGGGGATACCTTTACCTTTACCTTAGGACTATTTATCCCCCAACTGATCATGCCAAGATCTTAACGTGGCTAGAGAAGACCAGCTAATAACCCAACCAACCAACCCAGCCTAACCACAGCACCCAAACGGATAGAACCGAGGCTGTAATCCAGTGTGTACATATCAGAGAAACAAAAAGTACTTATTTCTGAATAAACAGAAGTAGTGTACAAACCAACGGCTGTCTGAGAAGGAAGAGGCAATGAATGTAACCCTTTCGTCACCTTCCCCTTCTGTGCTCTAGACCACTCCCTCCCTCCAGCTATTGTTATTAGTATTATAAACTTAGTATTATTAGCATTTATAGCCTGTCTTTCTCACTGTTACAAAGTATGAAAAGCAATTCAGTTCTATCGGTTGGTGTGCAGATGGTTATAGATGGCTGAAGGGGGTGATTTGGGATCCAGCTGGTTTGCTGAACGTTCTGCTAAGCCGTCAGTCTTGCTTTCCAATACCCGGTGCAATGCTGGGTTTTCTAAGCACTTAGTTTTCTAATCCGGTACAGCTTTTCAGCTCCCAGGGCAGCAGGACACCGATGGGAAAAGGCATCTAGCAACATGCTCCCAGTTGAGTGTAAAGAGAGATACTCACAATTAAAGTCTGTTGCCAAATGACGGGGAGAGCTTAAGAGAGCTGGCCTCCAATCTCCAGATCGCTGTTGATTCCTCCTCCAACACGTGAGGCCTTCTGGGTGACCTTGGGCGTCTCACTTCTCTCAGAGCTCCCTCCGCCCCACCTGCCTCCCAAGGTGCCTGTTGTGGAGAGAGGAAGGGAACATGATTGCCAGACACTTGGAGACACAGGCCTGCAGGGTGACCTTGGCCCGGTCCCCGTTCTCCCAGGGCTCTCCCAGTCCCACCAGCCTCCCAAGGTGCTCCCCCCCCCCACAGTTTAACTTATAATGGGCCAGTGTGGCATAGTCATGAGAATGTCTGACTAGAATCAGGAAGACCCAGGTTTGAATCCTAGCACTGCAAGGGAAACTTGCTGGGTAACCTTGGGTCAATTGGGCTCTCTCAGCCTGACCCACCTCATAGGGCTGCTGGGAGGATAAAATGGAGGAGAAGAAAATATTTTGGAACCCCCTCCCCCACGGGGGAGAGCCACAGGGTACAAAGGGGCACAATGTCGTAAAATAAGTCAAACCACTGATGATTTCTCAGGAAGAGACCTCACGGCCTCGCCTTAATTCCGCAGATTTGTCTGGATGGTTCGGCTGGCTTTTCCAGCCACAACGTGTTCCCTGCTGTTTCCCCATCAGCTGAGTCATATTCTGAGGAAGCTGCTATTGAGGGAGTCCTCTAGGTCTGTTACCCAACAAAACTTCTGATTCCCAAACCATGTGACCCCGCATAACACGCTCCAGAAATCAAACTTGTGCTTGAAAAGTCATAAATCATATAAGACCTCTGGGGTTTATGAGTTTTATATGTATTATCGCTGTATTGTACACTGACCTGGCTGGCCCAGGGTAGCCCAGTCTCATCCGATCTTGGAAGAAGAAGAAGAAGAAGAAGAAGAAGAAGAAGAAGAAGAAGAAGAAGAAGAAGAAGAAGAGTTGGTTCGCATATGCTGCTTTTCTCTACCCAAAGGAGGCTCAAAGCGGCTTACATTTGCCTTCCCTTTCCTGTCCCCACAACAGACAGCCTGTGAGGGTAAGTGAGGCTGAGAGAGCCCAGATATTACTGAAGAAGAAGAGCTGGTTCTTATATGCTCCTTTTCTTTACCCAAAGGAATCTCAAAGTGGCTTAAAATCGCCTTCCTCTCTCCACCGCAGACACCCTGTGAGGGAGGGGAGGCTGAGAGAGCCCTGATATTACTGAAGGAGAAGAGTTGGTTCTTATATGCTGTTTTTCTCTACCTGAAGGAGTCTCAGAGCAGCTTACAATCATCTTCCCTTTCCTCTCCTCACCACAGACACCCTGTGTGGTGGGTGAGGCTGAGAGAGCCCTGATATTCCTGCTTGGTCTGAACAGTTTTATCAGTGCTGTGGGGAGCCCAAGGTCACCCAGCTGGCTGCATGTGGGGGAGTGCAGAATCGAACCGGCTCACCAGATTAGAAGTCTGCGCTCCTAACCACTACACCAAGCTGGCTCTCCAGCTAAGCAGTGTCAGCTGTGGCCAGTACTTGGATAGGAGATCTCCAAGGAAGTCCAGGGTTGCTATGCAGAGGTAGGCCACTGACAACCACTTCTGAATGTTTCTTGCCTTGAAAACCCTATGGAGGTCCCATTAGTTAACTGAGACTCAACAGTGAAAAACCCTCCTCTACTGCAAGCTGATATGAGCTCCGACAGCGAATAAACGCTTTACATGAATGAATTAAATATATGTTAAGTACTCCTGATGCTGCTATAGATGATTGGTCCATGGATTTACTTGAACAGCTTTGGAGCACATGTGCTACACTGGGGTTGGAGCTCTGGGTGACCCTCCTGACTACACTAGAGAGTAGGGTTACCAACTCCAGGATGGAGCGGAACCTGAAAAAGGTGGGGGTTAGGGAGGGGCTTCAAAAAGGGATAATGCCGGAGAATCCATCTTTCAAAATAGCCATTTTTCTCAGGTTAACTGATGTATATAACTTATAACTCCAGTTGGAGATGCCAGCCTTCTGGTTGGACCCAGGGATCCCCCAGCGTTGCAGCTCATCTCCAGACTAAAGAGGTCAGTTCCCTTGGAGAAAATGGATGCTTGGGAGGGTGATTGATGTCCCTCTCCAAGCTCTACCCCTGAACCTCAGGTCAGCAGCTGGTGGGACCTGGCACCCCTCTTTCATTCATTCATTCATTCATTCATTCATTCATTCATTCATTCATTCATTCATTCATTCATTCATTCATATGCCGCCCCTTTTTTCTGTGCGCTTCTGTCTAGCTCTGGTCTTTGAAACACTGGAACTCTTTGTCCATCGCATGCAATCCGGTCCTTCCTTGGCATTACAAACTGAAAAGATGCTTATCACCAATGCAATTAAGTCCTGGCAGGAAACCTCTAATCTAAAGCAGTTCGGGAATTAACGCTGGGCTTTGTTGACGCGGCCCTCGCATTCTACGTACCCGGTAGAAGTTCGCTGTTAGAGCAAAGGCGTGTCAGCTTGCTTGAAGTAAATTCTACTCCCTTGAGCTTTCCATGGGGAACCCCATAACCCCAGGCCTAGAGAAATGACCTAACACCTCTGGTAGAGTTGCCAGTTCTGTATGGGGAAAGACCTGGAGATTTGGGGAGGAGGAACCCAGGAAGGGTGGAGTTGGGGGGAGGGGAAGGGTCTTCAACAGGGTACAGTGCTTTAAAATCTACCCTCCAAAACAGGCATGTTCTCTAGAGGAACTGGTCTTTCTCATCTGGAGATTAATTTTAATAAGGGGAGATCTCCAGACCCTGCCTGGAGGTTGGCAGCTGTAACCTCTGGACTCTCATTCTACCCCTCTACTTGTACCCAGGTTTATGATGTTGGGGGGGGGGGGAGAAGCAGGCAGCTGGCATTTCCCCTTTCACATTTCACAGGGTGTCTGTTGTGGGGAGAGGAAAGGGAAGGCGACTGTAAGACGCTTTGAGACTCCTTCGGGTAGAGAAAAGCAGCATATAAGAACCAACTCCTCCTCCTCCTCCTCCTCCTCCTCCTCCTTCTTCTTCTTCTTCTTCTTCTTCTTCTTCTTCTAAGATCGGATGAGACTGGGCTACCCTGGGCCAGCCAGGTCAATGTACAATACAGCGATAATACATATAAAACTCATAAACCCCAGAGGTCTTATATGATTTATTTCTCTACCTTCGGGTAGAGAAAAGCGGCATATAAGAACCAACTCTTCTTCTTCAGTAATCTCAGGGCTCTCTCAGCCTCACCTCCCTCACAGGGTGTCTGTTGTGGGGAGAGGAAAGGGAAGGCGACTGTAAGCCACTTTGAGACTGCTTCGGGTAGAGAAAAGCAGCATATAAGAACCAACTCCTTCTTCTTCTTCTTCTTCTTCTTCTTCTTCTTCTTCTTCTTCTTCTTCTTCTTCTTCTTCTTCTTCTTCTTCTTCTTCTTCTTATGACCGTTTGTGCTTTCATTTCACAGCCAGCATGATATTAATACTGTGTTCCCCAGAATGGGTATCATCACACCCAGCAGTCTCTTGCTTGGCACAATTGGCTTCTTTCCCAAAGTGAAGAACTGATCCTGGTTTCCTTCTACATCACTGTGCTTCAGAAGAGGACAAAAGGCATCTTTTTTGTGTCTGCAGAAATCAGCTATTTGGAAACATTTTGGGATCAGCCCTCCCTCCCCCAGCCCAGGTGGCAGCCAATTCATGATGGCCCCTGACTCCACATGGTCAACATTTGAAAAGGGTCCACAGGCTCAACAAGTTTGGGGACCCAAGTGTAGTGGTTAAGTGTCCTGGACAAGACCAGGGGTGACCAAACTGTGTCTCTCCAAATGTCAGCTTGTGCTGATGGGAATTTATAGCCCATGGACATCTGGAGAGACACAGTTTGGCCATCCCAGGTCTAGACAGACCGGGATTCAAATCCACATTCAGAGATGAAACAAATTAACCCCCACCCCCCGTGCAAATCTTACTTTCATCATTTATGCTTAATCTGAGATAGATGAAATATCAAAGTGACCACTAGAGGGGGCAAAACACACAGAAAAGGAAAACATGACACAACTACAGCACACAGGCAAGGGAACAACAAGGGTGGGAAAGCCCTGGGAGAACTTGTGCCTAGCCTTACTCACAGGGGTATTGACTTTACTCACTGTACCTAGGCTTATGCTTTTCACATCTCTGATTTCTCCTTTGGCGGCAAGCTGAGGTTACCTGGCATTCACCACCCCAATGATTTATTTTCTCCAGGAAGAAAAGCACTATGCATCTATGATTCTATGCATAGGCGTTTCAACTGAGAAATATGATTTAAAAGAAATTAGCGGCCATTGTGGGACCTTTAAAACATGAAGAAAAGAGATTGGTTGCCTGGATTGATTGACAGGCGGAAGTGAGTCACGCATAAAGCGTGTTGCTCTCTTCCGCCATTTCTAGCAGCAGACGTGGAGGATGAGAAGTGCGAAAAAGCAGCAGACAAGAGCAAGAAGAAGGTGAGGAGGGGCTGGGAGGCGCGATAATGCCACAGTGCTTCACTGGCCGGCCAGCGTCGTATCCACAGCTGCTTTGGCTCTCAATAGCTGCGGGACAGTTCCTCACCCACCAGTACCTGGCTCAAACATGGATCTGAGAGTGACCATGCTTTTCTCCTCCCATCCTCATTCTAGAATGTTTCCGCCCCTGGGTGGGTTGGCCTTTACTGCTATGACAACCTGTCCAGTCTGTGGCTCCCTTTGAATAAAGTAGTGGGGGAAAGAATGCTGACGTCAGCGGTTCCAGCTGTCAAAAACCACTAGCGAGGCGGGTAACATCGAGACACAAAGGGGGAACAATAGGGGGAAACTGATGATGTTGCTGTTCCTGGAAGGAGTGAGGAATTAGGCCAGTGGGACACCCGCTTTCTGTTTCTCTTCCATCAGGGCCTCAGCAGCATGAGGGGAGCCCAAGACTGGGGGAGCTCCGTAAAAAAGCTGTTGCCATGAAGCGTAAAGCTTGTTCAAAGACATGGAGGGTTTTAATATAAATGCATCAGAAGAGCCCTGATGGATCAGAACAGTGGCCTATCTAGTCCAGCATCCCGTCTCACTCAGTGGCCAAACAGTTCCACTGGAGAGCCACCAACAGGGCAGAGAGGCCAAGGCCTTCCCCTGATGTTGCCTCCTGGCTTTGGGATTCAGAGGTTTGTGCCTTTGAATGTGGAGGTTCCCATTAGTCACCATGGCTAGTAGCCACTGACAAACTTATCCAAGAATCAATCTTATCCTCTTTTAAAGCTGTTTATTCCTGTATCCTCTGGCAGTGAATTTGACATTTTAATCACATTTTGTTTGGTGACATGAGCATGGAGACCTGGGACCTCGTAGCCACCCAAGAGAAGTGCCCCAGACCTGCCCCATAATTCAATGCCTTCCCCCAGTCAATCCAGAGGGAAAGCTGTGGGTGGGCCCTCAGGCAGCACGTGGCTGCAGGATAGCACTGCACTCTGCCTCAGCTCCACAGTATTCTGACAGGCCACCTCCACATGCTTCCCTATGCTTCACCCACAGGAACAGGCACCAGGAGTGGAGTCAGTGTGCAAGCATCCTGCTCACTCAGCAGCGCCCCCCCCCCAGTGGCAGCCAGACAATGGATCATCTGGCAATCAGTAGTAATACCAGATCTCCAGGTGCTACCTGGAGGTTGGCAACACTAAAATCTTGTCCCCTTGGCTCAGATGTGGACTGTGGTGATGGTCAGTGAGCCTACTGTCACCCTGGACTGGACCATGCAGCCTGGACAGCCCTGACACAGGGACATTTGCATAATCCGATTGCTCTAGGGCTGCTTTAACATCTCTATCCACCCCTGGAATTCATACATGCTGAATAATGCACTCTCAATTCACTTTAGATGCACTTTGCAACTGAATTATGGGGTTGGGTCCTAGGGAGGGCATGGCTGGAGGAGAGGAGTGATCTCAGGGAGGTACTAGGCCCTAGAGCAGCCATTTTCTATGGGGGGAGATGATCTATGTCGTCTGTGGGTTAGGGGTAGGGGTAGGGGTAGGGAGACTGGCAACCCTAATTAAGGCCCAGCTTCCAAATACTGCCTTGATAAACAGCTATTTCACGCACCAAAAACCCTCTTTTTGGTCACTTCAACAGACACAAAGAGCTCAGATTAGATGAAGATTATGCATCTTGTCTCAAACTGCCTTTAAAATGCAAAGCTGGTCAAACACAGCCTCAGTTTGCCTCGGGGAAGGCAGGAACCTTTCTGCTTCCACTCAGTTTCACTGTTCAAAATGCTGGAATAATGCAAGAACAATGTAGGATGGTCTATATTGCCCAACCAAGAAGAAAAAGAAAGACCTATCCCAATGGCTGTATAGTATACCTGGGACATTTCTGTGAGTATAAATTGAGGTCAGAATTAAGAAGGGTTGGGAATGCGTCATCATAGACCAGTATCATACTATTGTGAGCCTGAGGCCGAAATTATACTATTACCTTTTGGAGGTCGAGTATTATTATGATAAGATTAATATTTTGGCTTTCTGTAATAGAAACCAACTAATGTATCATTTCTATTATATTTACAGGTTTAAGTGATATTTTTAAACATCGATGCAAATGATGAAGCACTAGAGCAGGGGTAGTCGAACTGTAGCCTTCCAGATGTCCATGGACTACAATTCCCAGAAGCCCCTGCCAGCATTTGCTGGCAGGGGCTTCTGGGAATTGTGGTCCATGGACATCTGGAGGGCCGCAGTTTGACTACCCCTGCACTAGCGGTAGGGTGATTTAGCTTGTTTTATTTATTGCAATATGTTTAGCAATATTGTAATAATAATTTTTATCCAGGACTTGTTACTGGGGAAGGAATTTTCACTGAAAATGGATATTACCTAGATGCTGTTTTGGCAGAGGTCCTGCTGAATAAAAGACAAAGAGAAGAACACAGAAAGGACATTCTTTATTTCTGAACAATATTTTATCAAAATGGCAGAACATGCACGATCTGTTGTGTGCTTGATTCAACAACACATGAGAAGAATATTCTGCACGGGTCATCGGGAATGTGTCGTTAGCATATTTAAATGAGGAACTTCTTAGTATTTTTCAAATAATCGCCTTCTGATTGGCTCAGTTGAAGACAAAGAACAGTTAGTTACACTGCTAGAACTCTCTCTCTCTTTTTACAAAGTTGTTTCAATTTTCCATGAAGCTATTTATTATTTAAGCAGTCGACACTCCTTTGTATTTAAAATCTGCCAACACAAAACCAGAATTCCCACTTTGTTATTAGCCTTTTTGGGTAAAGAAAATGCACGTTTTAAAGTAGTTTGTCCTTTTTAATGCTCCCTCCCTCCTTCCCCTGTCTGGCTCCCAGGCAAACTGAGGCCCCAGGGCTCTGCAACCAGCATTTTACGGACAAGAGCCATGATCCTACCTGTTTGAGATCTAAGGTTGCAATGCTACATACATTCAGAGCAGGCTCCATTCAGTGTGTTGCACAACTTAATTACAACATTGTGCTCCAGGAGAAATTGTAACACCATTATTTAAAAAAAGGCCCTGGGGGCTCATGGTAATTGTAGTCCAAGGACATCTGGAGAGCCACAGTCTGGCCACCCTTGCTTTGTAGGTTTTGGCTCCCCGCAGAAGGATGGAATTGCTGAACAGGTGAGCAGCGCCACCTACAGCATACAGTGAGACTACATTTAGCAAACCAGCCAGATTGGCTTGGAGCTTGGCAAGAACCCATTTACACTTATTTGCCTTGTTCCAGGGAACTCTGGGAAATGTAGTTCTGTGAAGGGAGCTGCCTAGGGATTCTCTGCCTGCACTTTCATCTATGGCCAAGTTGCCTGGGAAAAGGCCATTAAATGGATGTACAATCCCGTTTTCATTTTTAAAAAATCATAAAATGGATTTTTTGAAATTTGCAGAAAGAAATAAAAGTATAAATAAAGATATTAAAGGGATACAGAAAACCATTAATGTAATCAATCAGCATTTAATTTGTGCCTTAGGGGAGGGCGATAAGCAAATGTAATAAATAAATAAACAAACAAACCAGAAAAGGGTTTTGTTCTCCCCAACATCCTCTTCCACCTCATGATCTTTACAGCTATTCTTCCTTAAGTTACTATAAGCAACCTACAAACACCCCCACCGGACCCATACCTAACCCTACGTGAGAATTTACACTAATATAAATCCCTATATTTTAAAATATACAATAATGCTTTTAAAAAAAATACTTATACAGCCTGTAGGCTTTCCTAACCATGTCACAAAGCCTTCCCACCCCTAAAACTAGCAGGGTATAAATGAAATTATAACTAAATATTCAGTGTTAGTTCATTGAATGAAAAGGAACAGAAAGGAATGCAGGCAAGGGGGGGGGAGGAAATTTGATACTGAAATTGACAAACCTTTATTTGAAACTGACAAGCCTCTGCAAAGCTCCATTTTCCACATTGTGGAGCGCAAGAAGATTCTCTGCTGTGTCATCAGCCATTGTGGAAAAAGGGGAAATCACATGATCACAGAATATGCTGCATACACGGAATGCCCGCTGGAACCCACGGACACTGGCATGGCCCCCCATGCATTGGTGGTTGCAGCACCACCACAGTTTGAGCAGGGCTGCCGCTTGTATGGGAGAGGAGTCCTCCGGAAGAAACTCTGGATAATTTTTTTCATCTTATGCTGCTAAGCTGAAAAAAAAAGGAGGGGCATTTTTACCGATGCCCTAACGCAGCTGCATAATAACACACATTTCCTGCTCTTGGCCTTGCTTCAGAACTGGATAGGGTTGCCAGCTCTGGGTTGGGGAAAAACTTGGAGTTTGAGGGTGGAGACCGCAGAGGGTGGAGTCTGGGGAGGGGATGGACTTTTGGTGGTGGTTTAACGCCATACATTCTACCTTCCCAGTGGCCATTTTGTCCAGAGAACTGATTTCCATTGCCTGGATATGAGCTGTAATTCCGGGAGATCCCCAGGTCCCATCTGGAAGCTGGCATCCCCAGAACTGCACCTTGTGAGTTTTGACAGGTGATTGGAAGTTGACTTCAGGAAGAACTCAAAGGTTTTTTTTTGCTATTTTGAAAAGTCTTATGCACATCACCGGAAGCCGGTACACTCACAGCAATGTAATCAGTCAGTCTTTTCCTTAATGAATTCTTATGCCACTGGCAGATGCACCTTTCAATTGAGAATAATAATTGAGCACTTAACCTTGAACTGTTGATACTCTATATTATTATGAAAGGCAGCCTTTAACACCCTTTTAGTAAATGAAGTTTGCAGGGGGGGGGGGGAGGGATGCTTGGGAGTTACAAGAAATCTATTTCCAGAACAAGCCATAGGTAGAAAAAGCTGGTTATCTTTTATACAGTCAAGCAGAAAAGAGAATGCAGCGGTGGAAAAAATTCTATTAAAGTTAAATAAGAAGGCAAATATTTGAGGTATCAGTAAATTAAATAGATAAGGGTTGCATAAATAGGGTTCACTAGTCTATTCTTTTTGTGATAGGTTAGGGAAGCAAAGGAGAAAAAAATGCTACCCAGCTATATTTGATGATGCATGAAATAATCCAGATTAAGAACAGAACCGTGGCTCTTTTTTAAAAAGAAAAACTGAGATAAATGAGAAAGGATGGTAGTTCCATTATGAGTTACAAAAAAAAAGAAGAAGAAGAAGAGCGAACTGTTTTGCATATGCACAAAAATATCGTCTCCTTTCTCCTGCAGGCAGTGATTTTCTCGTGGCACGTAAGGTTCCTTGAGAGATAAGAGAACATAAAAGCGGGCCTTGCCAAGAGCCAGGGGGAAAGAAGACAAATCTCTGGGGTGGTTTCCAAGGCATATGGTTGTAAAATGGGAAGACTGCCCCAGAATAAAATTAG
Organism: Paroedura picta; assembly: GCF_049243985.1. NCBI lineage: Eukaryota > Metazoa > Chordata > Lepidosauria > Squamata > Gekkonidae > Paroedura > Paroedura picta. Next base: position 24,796,076 of record NC_135370.1, on the reverse strand, counting down.
AAGTCGCACATGTATCTAAATATTCCTCAGTGGGGACCTACACAGTCCTGCAATATTGTTCCCCATTTGACCCCCATTTGCAAGTGAGTGATTGGCTGACGGTCACCTGGTAAGCCCCCATGACAGGGTGAGGACTCAAACCTGGTGTGGAGTTCCCACATCTGGGATGGGAAATTCCTGGAGATTTTGCGAATGGAGCCTGCTTAAAAGGGCTGTCGTGGACCAACTGCCAGGATTCTTGGAAAAAGCTTCACTCTTAAACTCATCTTAGTCAGGGTTGCTCCAGAGTCTAAATATGCAAACAGAGGTGAGATGCCAAGAGGCTGGAAAGAATAAACCACTTTTAATGAGAAGAGAAACAAACTTGGTATGGAAAGGGAGGAGAGAGAGAGAGAGTCCTAACTGTCTAACTGTTCCATCTTGTGTTCGTTCAGTTTATTCAGGAATCAAGCAGGGAGGAAGTATACACAAACGATAGCCAAATGATAACCAAATTAGGGTTCTTTTGCCCATCCCCAATGAATCACACAGAGAGAAAACCATTTTATATTTTTACTGCAGAAGAAATATACAGAGGAGTTTCTAAATCTGTGTGGAGAACAATACAATTATATGAGATTAAATAATTTCCCATTGGAGGTGGGGAAAGGTGACGCCCTTATGGGTCAAGACAAATAACTTGAGGTCTCCACCCACCTTGGACATCCCACGGGACCACCCTGCAGCCACCAATCCAGCCCCCCGAAAAGTTGCTGACAGGTTCTGAAAAGCTGCTTCCATTATCTCTCCCTCCCGCCCAATGGTTTACACCAACAGTAGTGACACTGTTGTCAAAGAATTGAGGCTTTTGAACTCTGGTGCTGGAGAAGACTCTTCTTGTGGGTCCCTTGGACTGCAAGGTGAACAAATTGGCCAGTCCTAGAGGAGATCAGCCCTGACTGCTCCTTAGAAGGCCAGATCCTGAAGATGAAACTCAAATACTTTGGCCACCTCATGAGAAGGAAGGACTCCCTGGAGAAGAGCCTAATGCTGGGAGTGATCGAGGGCAAAAGAAGAAGGGGACGACAGAGAATGAGGTTGAGTGGAGGGAGGGAGGAACTAGGGATGCCAACCTCTTGATGGGGAACTCCGGATCCCCCAGAATTACAGGTCATCTCCAGGCAATGTAGGGACCAGTTCCCCTGGAGAAAACAGCCACCTAGAAGGGGGTCGGTGTGCCCTGGAAACCTCACTGAAGTCCCGCCCCTCCCCAAATCCTGCCCCTAGATCTGACAACCCTAGCGGGAACAAGAAAAAGGATGGAAATGGCGGAAAGTAAGAAGAGAGCAGAATGAGAGGGAAAGAGTGGGTGGAGATCAGCAGGAGTCTCAAAGCGTCTTATAAACATCTTTCCCTTCCTCTCCCCTCAGCAACACCCTGTGCGGTGAAGGGGGCTGAGAGAGCTCAGGTAGAACCACTCCGTGTGAACAGCTCAGACTGAACTGTGACTGGCTGCATGTGGAACAAAGGGAAATGAAATCTGGTTCTCCAGATTAGAGTTTGCTGCTCTTTGACTACCACACCGTGCTGGTTCTCTTTACTTTAACAGCAGGTTAGGATATTCCTTAATACTGGAGGGGGGGGGGGTGACTGGGAAGGGTGACATTCTGGAGAGGGGGGGAGACCAGAAGCCATTTTCTCCCGGGGAACTGATTTCTGTGGCACAAGCCCAGCATGGGGGAAGAAACCCACAGAAGCCCTGGAGGACTCTATATTCCTTCCAGGTACCGGCCGGGGCCAGGAGGTGCCAGCTAGTGTCGTGTTGTCTCAGGGCAGTGGCGTGCTTTGACAGAGATTGCCGAGACCCAGCGTGGTGGCGTAGTCAAGAGCAGCGGCCTCCAATCTGGAGAAGCGGGTTTGATCCCCTCCGCTCCTCCTCCACATGCAGCCAGCTGGGTGATCTGGGCTAGTCACAGTCCTGATAGTGCAGTTCTCCTAGAGCAATAGCTGCAGATAAACCTCTGGAGACTAATTTGAGTCTCTAAGATTCCAGGTGGGAGGGGGGCCTGAAAGCTCTGCTCCTGAATCGGCCCTTCCCCTCTCTGTGTGTGTCCAGTTGAACTGTCTTCTTCCTCTCTGCCTCCTCCCGGGGTGAGGACTGTTATTGTGGTAAAGTCAAGTTACAGAAATCGACATGAAAATAGTTATTAAACTCAGCTTCAGCTTCCTTAATATAACTATATAACTTCAGACTCTGCTACTTTAAAGGAAGAAGGTGGGATATCCTGCACCTGGTGAGAGCTGGGAAATAGAGGTGGTTTGCCATCGCCTGCCTCTCGTAGCAACCCTGGATTTCCTCAGAGGTCTCCCATCCATGCACTAACCAGGGTTGACCCGCTTTAGCTTCCGGTCCTGGACAGATCTTGACTAGTTCCCCCTCCCCTGCTGAGCTATGAGACCAGTGAGCCATTCTTCCACTGTAGGGTTGTAAAATCATCTTTGCATACTCCCCCCCCCCCGACCATTTGCCCCTTCTGAGCGGCTGTAGGTCAGTGGTTCTCAACCTTCCTAATGCTGCGACCCTTTAATACAGTTTCTCATGTTGTGGTGACCCCCAACCATAAAACTAGGCAAGTGTTCTTTCACAGAAATTAAGCCGAAACTGACCAATGGCGTGAAGATCCATTGTTCATGATTGTATATAAATTGGTTTTTTCCCGGGGTTTCTCAGTTCAGTTCTGCCTCTTGTCCCACCATGCCGATCTTGCTCCTTTCCGTGGCTCCAGACAAACGCTTTATCTCGATCTACCCTGCAAGGCTGTTGTGTGGATGATACACCCCCCGCCGGCCAAGCTGCCTGCCCTGCCACGACCCCTCTGAAAGGGCTGTTCGACCCCCAAAGAGGTCCTGGCCCCCAGGTTGAGAACCTCGTCTGTAGGTCTCAAAGGAGGTCCTCTCCATCTGTACCACATTTATGAAATTGACAGATGTCCCTGCAATTGAGAACCTCTGCAAGTATCTTATGAGTAAAACCAACGAGACCCTCAGTCCATCGACATACGACTTATCGACTGAGACTTGGCAGCAGTTCTCAGGTGGAGAAGAGCTTGGGGGTGCCCCAGAGAATTTGGAACAGGGATCATCTCAGTGGTGATGCAAAAGGTCCTGAGTTCCATCCTTGCCATCTCCAGTCTAAAAGGAACAGGCAGGAGGAGAAGAAACATTTAAGGCCTCCCGCACAGGTTGTTGTCGAGTCGAAAGACTTGAGGCCTACTGCACAGGGTTGTCGTGCCAATGAGACAAAAGCACCTCCGCAACAGCATCCAGTTCCATCTGCACAACAACCTTGCCCGGTAGGCCTCAAATATGCAGAGAGTCGCACAGAAGAAAAAAAAAACATGGCTTGGCTGTTTCTTCCCTCCAGCAGAAGGCCGGCTAGAGCCGTATTTAAAGTGAGAAGGGGCTTTTCTGTCAGCCAACTGTTTGGCAGAAGAGAAAAAAAAGGAAAGCACAAAAAAAAGGAAAGCACAGGTGCCCCCAAGACACCCCCGAGTTGCTCTCAGAAGGAAGCGCCTCCCTCAACTCAATTACTGTTAATTGTTATTCTATTATAATTGTGGTTTTGTAATCTTTTGATGTTTTTTTAAAGTTGTTTTGATGTTATGTCACGTTCCATGTAAGTTATAATGTTCTGTGTAAACCGCCCAGGGCTGCAAAGAAATGGGCGGTATAGAAATCTAAATAAATACATTAAATAAATAATAAAATAAACTCAGTCAGGGGCTGCCAGAGGCTCCCTTCGCAGCAGGCCTGAAGACAGGGGGAAATGGAGCGCCTTCCCCAGCCTCCTACCAGCTCTGTCAGGGGTCTGAGGCAGGGGGAGTCAAACTGCGGCCCTCCAGATGTCCTTGGACTACAATTCCCATGAGCCCCTGCCAGCGAATGCTGGCAGGGGCTCATGGGAGTTGTAGTCCATGGACCTCTGGCAGGGGCTCATGGGAATTGTAGTCCACGGACATCTGGAGGGCCGCAGTTTGACTCCCCCTGGAGGCAAAGGGAAGGAGGTGGTTGGAAGTGGCAGTTGGGCCTTGCAGCCCTTCCTGCCTGGGGAGCTGCTCTTGACACTCTGCAGAGGAGGGAAGTGACAGTTGGAAGTGACAGTTGGGCCAGCCCTGGGGCAAAATGGCCTCCTTTCTCTCCCCCCCCCCCCTCGGCAGCCCTACTGACCTCCTGTCCCTGCGGTGGTTAGGGGCAGACTCTTAGGATATTCCTTAATATATATATAAATATATGGTTTTTGGGGGGTGCTGGGAAGGGTGGCATTTTGGGGTGGAGGTGGGGGGAGACCAGAAGCCATTTTTTCCTGTGAAATTGATTTCTGTGGCCTGGTCATGTGCAATGCTCAGAGGAAGCCAAGCTCCGTCTCTGGGGCTGTCAACGCTGTTGAAGCGTCTCCTGTCCGTTCTGGATCTTTCTCCCGTGAACGCACGAAGCTGCCTTGGGCTGAGTCAGACCCTGAGTCAGACCCTTCCGGTTTGGTTTTCTCTCCTCAGACTGGCTCTCCGGGTTCTCAGACAGCGGCCTTTCCCATCCCTACGGCCAGATCACGCTTCCTGCCCACGCTGTGGGTGTTGTGTCTGTAGGCCTGCCAGGGACCGGACTTGAGGTGCGAGGCAGGATCATATTCCTGCACCCGCCTGCCGGATCCGATCCGTTTGAACTGAAAGTGATCCATGGCACATACTGGCTGGAAGGAGGGGTTGTTGGAGGGATCCTCCCGTTCAGTTTGAGTTCTCTGTAGGATCAGGAGGGGTCCCAATAAAGAGCTGAAGGGAACTCTCAGGGCCTGGTCTTTGAGCCCACAGATTTCACAGCGGGGCTTGCAAGGGGGGAGGGGGAGGTGCCCCTGAGCCACAGCCCCTCCCCTCCCTCCTGACATCACCTCCACCTGATGATGCCCCAAATAATGCTGTCATCCCATGAGGCTTTGCCACAGCCGGTGACAACGGGACTGCATTGGCGAAAGCACTTTTCATGAGCGTGGAAACTCTTGTGAGCCTTAACTGCATCGGAAGACGACTGGGAGGTAAGGCCGCCCCCATGGACAGGAACTGTAGCCCTATGGATTTGCGACATGGACTAGGTCTGCAGAGTGCTTATTGGGTTTGCAATTTGGGCTGCCAACCTCCAGGTGTGGAATCAAAAACGGGATGGTCTTGTGTTAACAACAAAGGAGAAAGAAGAGAGACCTGTTCCAGTAGTGTAAAATGTCGATAAATAGATGAGCAAACAAACAATGTCCTTCCTTTCCTTGTTTTTTATTTGTCTGCCGGAAAGGTTTCCAGATCTCACCCATTTTCAATTGCCAGTGTTTCTTCAGTGGCAAGTCCTGAATTAGGAATAATTAAGATATCACAACTTTAACCTATTGGAAAACGGTCAGCGTATTTAGTACAAAGACCATTAAAGCTTCCATGCCTCTTTTTTTTTCATTAATTTTTGCAGGAATTGCTAAGCAGCTTCAAGCTTTGAAAACCTAAAAGTATAAACTATGAGTTAATCAGCATAGGTTCATACGTTACATTATAATAGAATTAAGCCTACATTCTATTATAAACTAAACCAATATCAAAATACATTACCTCAATCCAAGTCAAAGTATATCATGGCCAGCCGGCTCCTATCTGTATGGGCATCCGACAGAAATGAGGTCCCAATTTTACCCAATACATCCTTAATTTATACAGGCAGTAATACACCAGGTGCATTCAGTTTCTACAATCCCCAAAATCTGCCTTCCCCAGGCTCTACCCTAGAAAACTTTAGGAATTCCCCAAGCCAGAGTTGGCAACCCTATTTTGGGCACATGTTCAGACTTTTACCTGTATGTTGGCTTGTAATCCAGAGATGTACATGTATGAGTTGGCCAGATATGAGGATGTCTGTCTAACCCCCCTTGAGCCCCATCGTGGGAGTGGTAGTATAAAAATCAGATACATTTTTAAACGGGTTTTTCTCCAGTTTCTTTTCCCACCTTTGTGTTTTGGAAAATTTGTGTTTTTTTCCTGTTCTGCAAATCCGTTGCTTCCCCTAGTACAGGGGTAGTCAACCTGTGCTCCTCCAGATGTTCATGGGCTACAATTCCCATGAGCCCTGCTGGCAAGGGCTCATGGGAATTGTAGTCCATGAACATCTGGAGGACCACAGGTTGACTACCCCTGCCCTAGTGGTTGACCTGATATTACATTCCTGTATGTCCAGCATAAAAATCTGAAAGGCAGTATTCTCGTTGTTGTAGTTGTAGTTGTAGTTGTTGTTGTTGTTGTTGTTAAGAGCCAGCTTGGTGTAGTGATTCAGAGCCGTGGCTTCTAATCTGGAGAGCCAGGTTTGATTCTCTGCTCCTCCGCATGTAGCTAGCTGGATGACCTTGAGCTAGTCACAGTCCTGATAGTTCCGTTCTCACAAAGCAGTTCTCAGATCTCTCTCACCCTCAGGAGGGTGTCTGAAAACCAACTCTACTTCTATTATCATCATAATCATCATCAATAATAACAACAACAATAATAACAACAACAACAATAATAATATAATTTATACGCTGGCCCTCCCTACAACTCAGGGTGACTCACAATATGCCAGATGAAAACTGATGTAATATTGAATCAACCACTAGGGGGACCAAATATGCAGAACAGGGAGGAAAACCCAAAAGCAACAGGGCCAAACAAGAGAGGGGAAACGAGAATGGAGTACATTTCCATATCTCCTTGCCTGTGTTTGGTTACTCTCTTAGTTTGGGAATAAGTCCCTAAATTTCTCCATTGTAGGATGAGTTCATTCCTGAGGAGACGTGGTTCAGAGGAGGAAACGGATCAATGGGAAGGCCCCAGCCTTGCCCACCAACCCTCGATTTCTAATGACATGACCGTCCGGAGGACATCCAAGCTCCTGCCCCCTCTGAACAAGACAGTGCCTTCCGCTACCTCATAGGCCCAGATGAAGCCGCTGCCCCCACCCCTTGTTCTGCCTGATTTGGCCCGCACCAGCCCACCAAGGTGAACAAAGCAACAAGCAGGAAAAATAAGAGGAGTCTGCAGCTACCTGAGACAGCAAGGGAGGCGACTACATCGTCCTGGCTTCCCGTTAGGACAATTAAAATTAACACCGCCCCCACAGCAGGAAAGAAACCCCCCAAAAATGTGGGAGACTCTGTACCTCTTCCAGGTACCGGCTGGGGCCAGGAGTTGCCAGCTGTTTTTGTGTTGTCTGAGGACAGTTGTGTGCTTTCACAGAGGTTGCTGAAAGCCAGCATGGTGGTGTGGTCAAGAGCATCAGCCTCTAATCTGGAGAAGTGGGTTTGATTCCCCCGCTCCTCCACATCAGCTGGGTGACCTTGGGCTTGTCACAGTTCTTACAGAGCTCTCTCACAGGGTGTCTGTTGAGGGGAGAGGAAGGAAAGCCGCTTTGAGACTCCTTCAGGTAGTGAAAAGTGGGATACAAAAACCATCTCTTCTTCTTCTGGTACTCAATTAGACCCTTGGCCCTTAGAAGTCAATGTGGTCTACTCCAGGGGTAGTCCACCTGTGGTCCTCCAGATGTCCATGGACTACAATTCCCATGAGCCCCTGCCAGCTCATGGGAATTGTAGTCCATGAACATTTGGAGGACCACAGGTTGACTACCCCTGGTCTACTCCATGGACAGCTGATCTCCAGGGATTTATGTTGTGGTCTTTCCCCTTACCCACTACCTGGTCCTTAACTGGAGATGCTGGGGACTGAACCTGGGACCTTCTGCATGCCAAACAGATGCTCTGCCACTGAGCCACATCCCCTCCCCTTCCATTCACATACCTTGCTTTTGGGGATGTGCTTGAAGCATCAGAGAGAAGCCCCTGAAAAGATGGTGGGTGAATCAGTCATCATTCTGGGCTGGCTGCTGGCCCTGCCTGGTGACTGCAGGACTGCTGAGTCAAATGAAATATCTGACATGAAAAACAGATGGTCCAGCCTCCTCTGAGCTTTGATTCCAGATCTCAACAAGTCAAACAAATACTAAATGAGTTTCCCAAGCCAATTTAGACCCTACAGGTCCGTTGTGTGTGAGGCGTGATGGCTTCCTCCCATGCAAGACCCTTTCCTGATGTAAGGGATCTTCTGTCAGGGAAGGCACTTTACACCTGAGGAAAACAGTGCATCTCCCAGCATGGATCTCGAGGAACCCAACCCATCCCCTCACCCATCCCCTCACCCACCTGTGAATATTTTCTCTCCCCCATCCATTCCTAGAACATGCCGACACAAAACAGAAGGGGATTGTCACAGAGTATCTGCAAACGCTCCTGGATTTTTCAATGCATGATGAAGACGATCAAGTGGTGAGGGAATTCCTGCAGTTTCCACAGAATTCTGAGGAAATCTTCCGCATTGCTGGGCCTGCAGCTTAGTTTGTCCTCTCTAAAACATAAGAAGCTTCCATCATAAGAACATCAGATAGACCCGTGCTGAATGGAGAGACGAGTGGGTATGTATTTTATTGTCCGCCATCTTGATGTTATGTTATGGTTCTAATTTGTTTAATGGGTGATCTTAGGGATTTTTTTACTGGTTTATGGATTTTGTAAACCGCAGCAAGACTTTTGAGAACGGCAGAATAAATAAATAAATAATAAATAAGAGCCCGCTGGATCAATCCTGGTTGCTTAAATTGGTTGACCAGCGGATAGGAGGCCCCTTGAGGGAGATTATCAACCTCTCCTTAACATCAGGAGAGTTCCCTGGGGAGCTTAAAGAGGCAGTGGTATGCCCTTTACTGAAAAAAACATCACTGGACCTGCGGGACCCTGCCGACTACTGCCCAGTTTTGCACCTTGTATTTCTGGGCAAGGTGGTAGAATGGGCCACGGTGGACCAGCTCTTAGCATTCTTGGAGGAAACTTTGGCCCTTGACCCATACCAGTCTGGCTTTCATCCTGGCAATGGGGTGGAGACCACGCTGGTCACCCTGATGGATGATATCTGGCACCAGCTGGACTGAGGCAGCTCTGCCATCCTTGAGCTTTTAGATCTGTTGGCTGCATTTGATGTGGTCGATCACGAGACATTGGTACACCACCTTGCTGGGACCGGAGTTAGGGGGACTGTGCTTCAGTGGCTGGTCTCCTTTCTCCAGAGCGGGACACAGAGGGTTGCAGTGGGGGAGGAACTGTTGGACCCTTGCAAACTCCCTTGTGGAGTGCTGCAGGGGGCGATACTCTCTCCTATGCTTTTTGACAATTACATCTGATTGGCACAGCAAGGTCTGATGCTTTTCTGCTTTCCCTTTCCTCTGCAGTGTCAGTAATGGAAGCTGAATGGCTGGCAGCAGACAAGGCATCAGCGCCCCTTTCCCGGGAAGTCCGTGCCGTGCGTCACCAAGTGGAACGCATGCGGGAGCCAAGAATTGAATATAAACTTGTACACAATTCGATGAAAATCCTTTTTGTAAATACTAGTGTAAATATATGTAACATAGTTTTTCATTCATGTTAAAATAACTGTAACAGTGTGAATTTTAGTTCTTGTTTGTTAATATATTTGTTTTAATGGCTTGACTTTTGGTGTTCTGGTTGTGGTTGGCGTCCGAGTGGCCCCTGGCATTTCCCAGCAGCTGATGGGAGCCCTCCTGAAGGGCATCCTGGGGGCAGAGCTCTCCCTGGATGAGGTCCTGGTGATGGAGGAAGAGAAGCACACCTGGTGGAAAGGTGGAAGGAAGTTTAGGGGTGGTTCGAAAGACAGGGTTCCAGGTGAAGATGTGCATTTGGGGTGCCCAGGGTGGAATTCTTGGGACTCCTGAGAGATGCAGGTGGAATATAACCCACCTTGGACAAGTTGCGAGCCATCCCAGAGGCACCCACACTGTGGTCCAAGCAAGAGCTCCCGGCTTTCCTGGGGCTCCTTAATTTTTACCACTTGTTCCTGCCTCACACGGCAGGGGAGGAAGAGCCCTTGTGCCCATTCTTCGACAAGCATGCATCATGGCCCTGTTGTGTTCAGACAGCGTCTTGACGCATTATCATGAAAGCTTACCCCTGATAATGGCCTGTGATGCGTCCCCACGTGGTGTGGTGGCGGTGTTAAGTCACCAATTGGCAGTCAGCCGTGAGGCCCCCATTGTCAATTACTCACACACGGTATCAGTGGCCGACAGGATCTATGCACAGATAGATAAGGAGGCCCTGGTGATAGTGGCAGGGGTATGCAAATCCGATGATTTTTGTTATGGCTCCCGCTCAACTGAATGCCTCCTGCCTTGGGCCAGGCACAGTACTGTCAGAGCTCTCTCGGCCTCACCTACCTCACATGGTGTCTGTCAGGGGGAGAGGAAGGGGAAGGCTTCTGTAAATTGCTCCGAGACTCCTTCAGATAGTCAAAAGCAGGGTACAAAACCCAGCTCTGCTTCTTCTGAGCCCTTCCCTTGTCTGCTCATGAGCTTCCCCACCACCCGTGATCACAGAGTCCCACAGCCTTTTCTCCAGTGGAGGGTGAACCACTCACAACTGAGTGGGTTGGGTCCTGCCATAATCCCTGAGCCCTGCCATCTGCCCCATGTCAGGTCCCCCAGAACAGGGGTAGTCAACCTGTGGTCCTCCAGATGTTCATGGACTACAATTCCCAGGAGCCACTGCCAGCATTTGCTGGCAGGGGCTCCTGGGAATTGTAGTCCATGAACATCTGGAGGACCACAGATTGACTACCCCTGTCCCAGAAGACATTTCAAACTACAGAATTATCTCGTACTCTAGGATTGTGTTTCCATTACTTTTGGGTAAGCCTCTCTTTAAACAAGTTACACTGTTTGACTCTTGACAGAAATTCTCATGCATGATGTGTTTTCCCCAATGAAATTCTGGTTTTGTAGCTCTTTAAATTTGGCTATGCTACCTCCAAATGTCACATCAGAATGTCATTTGTTTGCCTTTTTTGCTTTGAGATTTTGTATACATTTGGCATATTCTACATGTTATAAATGTAATACAGATATTGGCTGCTGAGGAAGTCCATAGAAAAAAAACAGTTCAACCTGTGTGGTTTGCAACCGTTATTTTGACTTAACAGTTCCATCTTTCACAGCTTATTTAAGGAGCCTCAACTTAGTGTTTTGTTTATTAACCTCCTGGTAGGTGCTGGAGATGAGCCTCTTGTGGCGCAGAGTGGTAAGGCAGCAGACATGCAGTCTGAAAGCTCTGCCCATGAGGCTGGGAGTTCAATCCCAGCAGCCGGCTCAAGGTCGACTCAGCCTTCCATCCTTCCAAGGTCGGTAATGGCAACCACCCCGTATTGAGTCTGCCATGAAAACGCTGGAGGGCGTCACCCCCAGGGTCAGACATGACCCGGTGCTTGCACAGGGGATACCTTTACCTTTACCTTTAGGCACTGGAGACCTCTTGTGATTACACCCTATTATTAGATATATTAAAGCAGGGGTGGGCAAACGGTGGCCCTCCAGATGTCCAAGGACTACAGTTCCCATGAGCCCCTGCCAGCATTTGCTGGCAGGGATTCATGAGAATTGTAGTCCATGGACATCTAGAGGGCCACAGTTTGCCCACCCCTGTATTAAAGCATTAGAAATCAAAATCAGGGTCCATTAGCACCTTTAAGACCAACCAAGATTTATTCGTGAGCTTTCGAGTGCAAGCACTCTTCGTCAGACTATCAACTATCATCATGACAGTGGGAATATAAAGCTAAAGTTAATTCTGTTAAATTAGTAAACTGTGTCACAACATCCAAATTCAGCCGTATGATAAACGGCCATGTTGGAAGGTGGATTCTATGGCATTAGACCCCCTTGAAGTCCCTCCCCTCCCTGCCCACCCCCGCCCTCCTGGCTGCACCAGCCAAACTCCAGATATTTCCCAACCTGAAGCTGGCCCTCCTAAAACTGGGACTAAGGAATGGGTAGGGTTTCCAACCCGGAAATTTGCAGGTGGAGACTTGGAACTTGAGATTTAGGGCGTGGAGGAACATTGGAAGCGTGTAACGCAATAGCAGTCAGTTTCTCCAGGAGAAGTGCAACAAATGCTTTACTTATAAGAGTTGGTTCTTATATGCCACTTTTCTCTACCTGAAGGAGTCTCAAAGCAGCTTACAGTCGCCTTCCCTTTCCTCTCCCCACAAAAGACACCCTGTGAGGTGGGTGAGGCTGAGAGAGCCCTGATATTACTGATGAAGAAGAAGAGTTGGTTCTTCTATGTCACTTTTCTCTACCTGAAGGAGGCTCAAAGCGGCTTACAGTTGCCTTCCCTTTCCTCTCCCCACAACAAACACCCTGTGAGGGAGGTGAGGCTGAGAGAGCCCTATTACTGAAGAAGAAGAGTTGGTTCTTATATGCTGCTTTTCTTTACCCAAAGGAGTTATGGCTGGGGAAGAAACAGTGACATGTTTGGAAAGGGCCATAGGACATGTCAATATTTTTTCAAATTATTTTACTTGTCAAAAGTAGGTAAAGGGATAAGGATTTTCATACGGTTCAGTTCTCTTCTTTTGTTTAGTGTTGCCTTATTGATGGTTCAGGGTGGGTAGTTTTTGGATTTAGTAGAAGCTTTATAGCTGGGGAAGAAACATTTTGGAAAGGGCCACTGGATATGTAAATAGTTTTTCAGAGTGTTTTACTTTTTAAAAGTAGGCAAAGAAATAGGGATTTTCATACGGTTCAGTACTCATCTTAGGGTGTTTCCTTATTGATGGTTCAGGGTGGGTAGTTTTTTGGTTCAGTAGAAGCATTATGAGCCCCTTGTGGCGCAGAGTGGTAAGGCAGCCGTCTGAAAGCTTTGCCCATGAGGCTGGGAGTTCAATCCCAGCAGCCGGCTCAAGGTTGACTCAGCCTTCCATCCTCCGAGGTCGGTAAAATGAGTACCCAGCTTGCTGGGGGGTAAACGGTAATGACTGGGGAAGGCACTGGCAAACCACCCCGTACTGAGTCTGCCATGAAAACGCTGGAGGGCGTCACCCCAAGGGTCAGACATGACTCGGTGCTTGCACAGGGGATACCTTTACCTTTAGAAGCATTAGGGCTGGGAAAGAAACAGTTTCATGTTTGGAAAGGGCCATGGGACATGTCAATATTTTTTTTTGGATTATTTTACTTGTAAAAAGTAGGCAAAGGAATAGGGATTTTTATCTGATTATATTTTCAATACTGGGTTAGTGTTGTCTTAAGTATCGTTCAGGGTTTAGTAGAAGCGTTCACCCTGGGGAAGAAGGAGTCATGCTAGGAAAGGCCAGGCGATGTAGAAATATTTTTAAACATTATTTTACTCAAAAAACTTGTGTAAAGGAATAGGGATTTTTATCCCATTATTTTGTCAATTTAGGGTTAGTGTTGCCTTTTGTATGCTTCCGGGTGGGTATTTTTTTTGGTTTAGTAGAAGTGTTAGGCCTGGGGAAGGACTTACATGTTTGGGAAAGGCCATGGAAGGTATAAATATTTTTTTAACATTATTTTACTTGGTAAAACGTTTGTAAAGGAAGATGGATTTTTATCCTGTTATGTTGTCAATTCAGGGTTAGTGCTGCCTTAAGTATGCTTTAAGGTGGGCAGTTTTTTGGCTTAGTAGAAGCGTTAGGCCTTGGGAAGAAGGAGTGACATGTTTGGGAAAGGCCATGGGATGTATAAATATTTATTAAACATTATTTTCTAAAACGTGTGTAAAGGAATAGGGATTTTTATCTGGTTATGTTGTCAATATAGGGTTAGTGTTTTCTGGATGGGTAGTTTTTGCTTTAGAACTTTGGGAGAGGAAGGGAAGGCCATTGTCACCCACTTTGAGACGCAGAAGGCCTACTGAGTGACCTTGGGCCAGTCCCAATTCTTGCAGAGCTCTCCCAGCCCTACCTGCTTCACAAGGTATCTGTTGTGGGGAGAGGAAGGGAAGGCAACTGTCGGCCGCTTTGAAACACAAAAAGCCTACTGAATGATCTTGGGTCAGTCCTGGTTCTCCCAGAGCTCTCTCAGGCCCACCGGCCTCACAAAGGGCCTGTTACAGGGAGAGGAAGGGAAGGACATTGTTATCCTCTTAGTAACACCTTGGGTCAGTCACAGTTCTCCCAGAACTCACTCAGGCCCACTTGCCTTACAAGGGACCTGTTGTGCGGAAAGGAAGGGAAGACCATTGGTATCTTCTTGAAGACACATAAGGCCTGCTGGGTGACCTTGGGCCAGTTACAGTTCTCCCAGAGCTCTCTCAGGCCCAACTGCCTCATAAGGGGCCTGTTGTGGGGAAAGGAAGGAAAGGCCAATGACAGCCTCTTTGAGACACAGGAGGCCTGCTTGGGCCAGTTACTGTTCTGGCGGGACTTCCCAAATAACAAAACAGACAGAAAACCCCTACCATCTATCCCTTCCCTCTACCTTGTGCCTCAGAGCCACTCCCGGACCTCTGCTCCATCTTGAAGATGTCTGTGTTTGTCGCTGCCTGCATCTTATTACCATCTGGGGCCAGTTCTGATATTCCCCAGAATTCAACCGTCTGCACTTCTCCTATCAGACACTGAGCTTGAGGAGGCAGCATTTGAGAAGAAGAGGGCCTTCTGTGGGGTATAATGCCATGTAGGCCACCCTCTGTAGCAGCCATGTTCTCCAGGGGAACTGTCTCTATCATCTGGAAAACATTGTAACTGTGAGGTTGCACCTGGAGCTGGCAACCCGACCGACTGCATTTCCTCTCAAGGACTGCCTTCAGGGATTTACATTCAGCATGAAGGATATCTACACTGCATAACTTCACTGCCCTTAGCCCCAAGTTTTTAAAAGGTATACCAGTAAATGTCAGGACGTAACCGCTGGGTGTCCCTTGTGACTTGCAGGGAGAGCCAGTTTGGTATAGCGGTTAGGAGTGCAGACTTCTAATCTGGTGAGCCGGGTTTGATTCCTCAGTCCCCCACATGCAGCCAGGTCGGTGACCTTGGGCTCTCCACGGCACTGATAAAGCTGTTCTGGCCCAGCAGGAATATCAGGGCTCTCTCAGCCTCACCCACCTCACAGGGTGTCTGTTGTGGGGAAAGGAAAGGGAAGGCGACTGTAAGCCACTTTGAGACTCCTTCAGGTAGAGAAAAGCAGCATATAAGAACCAGCTCTTCTTCTTCAGTAATATCAGGGCTCTCTCAGCTCCACCTACCTCACAGGGTGTCCGTTGTGGGGAGAGGAAAGGGAAGGTGACTGTAAGCTACTTTGAGCCTCCTTCTGGTAGAGAAAAGTGGCATATAAGCACTAACTCTTCTTCTTCTTCTTCTTCTTCTTCTTCTTCTTCTTCTTCTTCTTCTTCTTCTTCTTCTTCTTCTTCTTCTTCTTCTTCTGCGCCTGTCCTAGTGTCAGGGGAAATGAAGACAGCCAGGCTGTCCTTGGCAACCAAAGGAGGGATTGAGCCGTGACACTCCTTGGACATCACAATACCTGGCTGGCCTGTATGATGCTCCTGCCTCAGCCCAGTAGTGGGGAGAATGGGGGGGTGAAGACCAACACCTACCGTGCACGATGGGTTAAAGCCTTTGAGTCTAGCTCTGAAATCCAGGCCCCTGTCGTTCCGGTCAGAACTCCCCGAGGCACCCTGCATGATGTCGAAGGGTTCTGGTGGGGACAGATGGCTCAGTGAACTCGGCTACAAGCTAGGCCAGACGCTGGGCGAGGGGAGCTATTCCAAGGTGCGGGTGGCCACTTCGGCCAAGTACAAAGGACCCCTGGCCATCAAGGTGGTCGACCGTCGCCGGGCGCCCCCGGACTTCGTGCACAAGTTCCTCCCGCGAGAGCTCTCGATCTTACGGGCCATCCGGCACCCCAACATCGTGCGAGTCTTCGAGTTCATCGAGGTATGCAATGGCAAGCTGTACATCGTGATGGAGGCTGCTTCCACTGACCTGCTCCAGCTGGTGCAACAGCTGGGGAAGCTGCCCTGCACCCCGGAGGCGCGCGACATCTTTTCCCAGGTGGTGGGAGCCGTCCGCTACCTGCACGACCGTAACCTGGTGCACCGCGACCTCAAGTGCGAGAACGTGCTGCTCACCGCGGACACCCGCCGGGCCAAGCTGACCGACTTTGGCTTCGGCAGGGAATCCCGTGGCTATCCGGACCTGAGCACCACCTACTGCGGATCCGCGGCCTACGCCTCCCCCGAGGTGCTGCTCGGCATCCCCTACGACCCCAAGAAGTACGACATCTGGAGCTTGGGCGTGGTGCTGTACGTGATGGTGACGGGCTGCATGCCCTTTGACGACACCCACATCCACAGTATGCCTCGGCGCCAAAAGAAGGGGGTCTTCTACCCGGACGGGGTCCCCGCCTTGCCCGAGCCCTGCAAAGCCTTGATTGCCCAGCTGCTGCAGTTCAGTCCCGCCTCCCGACCCGGAGTGGGGCAAGTGGCCAAGAACACCTGGCTGAAAAGCGGACTCGTCAACAAAGACACCTCGCCCAGGTAGTTCGGGGCGGAGATCGGCTCCCTCAACTCCAGCCTGGGCCTGACAACGCATTTCATGGGAGAGTAAAGGATGTGAAAGTGATTTCGACCAACCGGACTAACGGAGCAGACGGAAGCCACGAGAGGGGAGAGTGGCCATGCTGTGGCGCTCACAGAGGGAGCATTATTTAGGTGTGGTGGGAGAGAGAGAGAGAGCCTCGGGCCGGACTATAGGAGCCGCCTTCCGAGGGTTTCCATGACCTGGTAGATCAGCAGTTGTGCAGGTGAGAGGGGGCCGCTAAAAATTGACCAAAGGATACACAAAGCACTGCACTACCCAGAGCTGAGCACATGCGGACAGCAGCGCAAGCTGTGGCCGCAGAAAAGGACTGTGCCCCTGACCAGAAGACTCGGACTTCATGCTGGATCCCCCACTTGCCGACAGGCAGGCATGCAACGAGACGTCACCACTGCAGAGTGTTCTCTGAAGTCTAATAGAAATAAACCCTGAAGCTCCCGTTTGGTGACCTCTCTGCAGTTCTCGTCCTTTCTGCACCTCGTTCCTTCTGCTTTATCACACCTCGAGTGCAGGTTTGTCACGAGATGCGCACCCAAGGGGGCGTTTATTTGAGAAGGCATCGTCTAGGGTTGATGGGGGGTTCGTTGGGGGGGCCAGGCTGGCCTGCTCCTGTCAGATTTCGGAAGCAAAGCAGGGTCATTCCTGGTTGGTATTGGGATGGGGGACCACCAAGGAAGTCCAGGGTCACTTTGTAGAGACAGGTAGCAGCAAAGGACCTCCCAACATCTCGGTTGTATCCTGGATGGCTCAGTCTAGCCCAGGGGTATTCAAACTGCGGCCCTCCAGATGTCCATGGACTACAATTCCCATGAGCCCCTGCCAGCATTTGCTGGCAGGGGCTCATGGGAATTGTAGTCCATGGACATCTGGAGGGCCGCAGTTTGAATACCCCTGGGCTAGACTGATCTCATCAGGTCCCAGGAAGTAAGCAAGCAGGGTCAGCCTCGGTTAGTCCTCGGATGAGAGACCACCAGGGAAGTTGCTATGCAGAGATAGGCAAGGGCGAACCATTGCTAGACATTTTTTGCTTGAATAGCTCAGGGCATCCTGATTTCATCATATATTGGAAGTGAAGCAGGGTTAGAACTTGGAGGGGAGACCAGGAGGAGGAAGGCAATGGGGAAACACTCCTGTGTGTCTTTTGCCCTTAACTGGATGACCCAGGCTAGCTTGCTCTCATCAGATCTAAACAGCTGAGCAGGGACGGCCCTTGTTTAGGCTGACCCTCTTGAAGGAGACAGTGCCCATTCGCCCACATTTCCCAGCCATCGCCTTGTTTTAATAAAAATTAGTGACAGCCTGACTCTCACAAGAATTGTGGAAAACATACCTGCTCTGGGCTCCTTAGTCCCTCCCCCTCCCCCCTCTCTCTCACACACACTTCTCCCCATTCCACCCTGCTCTCGGCCCCCTTTTAGCTTCTCTGCCCTCCTTCCCCTCTTTCAGACACACACACACAAACACACACAGACAAACTCTTTCCCCCCATTCCCCATGCCCTCACCCCCCCTTACCCTTACTGATTCTCTGACCACCTCCCTGGTCCCTCCCCCCTCTTTCAAAGACACACACAAAAAAATCCTCCCCATTCCCCCCTGCCCTTGTCTCCCTTTACCACTAACTTTTCTGACCACCTCCCTGGTCTCTCCCCCCCCTCTCAGCGACACACACAAACACACACAAACACACACAGACCCAAACTCCTTTACCCTCATTCCCCCCTGCACTCACCCCCTTACCACTCACTTCCCTGACCTACTCCGTGGTCCCTCCCCCTCCCGCAGACCCAGACTCCCTCCACTCCACTCAGCCACTTGTGGGGGCACTGGCCAGGCCTGGTGCCACGCCGTCTCATGAATTCCCCAGCTGCACTGCCCTGGGGAGGCTGCATGGCCACCACCTTGACCCTTGGAGGCTTTGCAGCTGCTGCCTTGGCCACAACCTTGGCCACGGCAACCCCCCCCCCCCCGCCTCTCCTGGCGTGCTCCCTGGGGCAGGATTATAGACGTCACATCCGTAGTTATATCCGTTTCAGGGAGTGTGCTAGAAGATGTGTTCCACATCAAACATGTCCATATGTTTCCCTTTTAAATAAAAGGTATATACTTGCTGTCGCCTTAGTTTTTGTTTGGCCCGTATGCAAGTGTAGCCCATGCCGTTCTCATTTATGCTTGATTTCTATTCAACTGGCCCTAGGGTGCAAAAGGTCACGGAGCATGGCCATTTGGTCAGTTTGCTCCACCCCCTCAGGGGGAAAGATGTCCAGGACTCTTTTAAGCTGTTGCTATATCTGCAGGCGTGTCATGGGCCCAGTAACAAAGGAAGACATTCGATTTTGGAATTTCCTTTCAGGGGCTTCTATAAGAAAGGGTTTTTTTGTAAGTAACAATATGGTTAAAAAGCTCTTTCCCCTCGCTGAGCATTTCTGGCCTGCCTCTACCTAAGTTTTTGTATGGCTTCTGTCACTGAAGAAGAATGGTGAGCTCAACATGTTTAAAAACCATCATCTTGCTTTCATGAATGCAGAATATCCCCCTGTTCCATTTGTGCCATCCCAATGTCCCCTTTTTGCATCACGGGAGTCTGGTCAGCCTGTCCAGGGTTGCCGCACAGAGGTAGGTCATGGCAAGCCACCTCTGCCTTGACAGTTGCACAGCAGGGCCAGAGGGAGGCATTCCACGGACGCCCTCAGCCCCGCCCAACGATGGTGGCCCACAGCACTGAAGCTTCCCTCGTTGCTGTGAAAAATCAGCAAAATTAAGAATAAACTAAGGGACGTAAGGGTTCGAGGCACACCTCAGCTGCTGACTTCAATGCTTGTCCCCCCCCCAGCCAGCTGAGCTTACGTCTGATGGGAACAAAGCTCTCCTGAGAAGGGAACAAATGTGATATCTGACAACACCTTTTTCCAACCAAACCCCTAAACCTCTGCGGAGTAGGAAGCCAGAGAACCCACCCTTCGAAGCCACTGCTTTCTCCAGAAGAAGAAAAGCTGGTTCTTATATGCCACTTTTCTCTACCCGAAGGAGCCTCAAAGCGGCTTACATTTGCCTTCCCTTTCCTCTCCCCACAACAGACACCCTGTGAGGGAGGTGAGGCTGAGAGAGCCCTGATATTCCTGCTCGGTCAGAGCAGTTTTATCAGTGCCATGGCAAGCCCAAGGTCACCCAGCTGGTTGCATATGGGAGAGTGCAGAATTGAACTTGGCTCGCCAGATTAGAAGTCCCCTCTTCTAACCACTACACCAAACTGGCTCACTCCAGGGGAGCTGATCATGGTCATCTGGAGATAAATTCTACTAGCAGGAAATTTCCAGGTGTCACCTGGAGGTTGGCAGCACCATCCATGCCTAAAGTGCTCTCTTTAGCATGTAGGAAATGATTTGCGGGTTGTCGCGGTAGGTAACCTTGCTCAAGCTGCACAAATCAGGGGAGCCTCATTTGCATAGAGCGCAGATTGTTTTCTCCAAATGCCGAGGAGGGCCAGCGTGGGAGATGGGATAAAATGTCTGGTTAGAGGACATGGGAGAAGGAGGCTCGAGTGGGTGCTCCACCAGGGAAGCTAGCTTGAGCGATCTGGGACTGTTCACACACTCCCAGCCTAATCGAGGAGTTGGAGAGGATGTAAAGTTCTTTTAGTCCCCACTGGGGAGAAAAGGGAGGTATAAAAGAAATCAATCTACTGATAAACAGTGCCCTTTCATATCGGAAGAAACCTAGTTTTTATGACATACGCTGGACAGTAATAATTTGGAACTTCACAAAAACGCCATGTGTCCTTTTCACTTAAATGTATTTTCTTTTCTGTGGCCTCTGGGTTTTAGCCACTGTGTTGGACTGGATGGGCCATCGGCTTGATCCAGCATGGCTTCTCTTATGTTCACATATATGAGGCAGTAATTCTCTTCTGTGTTCTTGGTGCTTGGGGGACAAGAGTAAAAGGGTTTCTGTAGTTCTGGCCCTCCTGGTGCATCTCCTGAAGGCCGCTGGGTTTGGGCCACTGTGTGACACAGAGTACAGGACTGGGTGGACCACTGACCTGATCTCTTATGTTCTTAAGTCAGGAGTAGTGAGGCTGTATTCTTCGTGCTCAGGGGGCAACAGTGGGTGGGTGTTGGTGGATGGCACCTGGGTTCGAGCCACTGTGTGTCACAGGGTCCAATACTCTATGTCACATAGTGACCAAGCAGCATGAATACAGAGTCTCACTGCCCCAGACAGAATGTTCATACCTTTTGGCTAATAGCTCTGTATGTTTCTCTAGTCCAGGGGTGGCCAAACTGTGGCTCTCCAGATCTTCATGGACTACAATTCCCATGAGTCCCTGCCAGCACAGGGGCTCATGGGAATTGTAGTCCACGAACGTCTGAAAAACCAAGTTTGGCCACCCCTGCTCTAGTCCCTTCTCAAAGCTTCATGTGCTTGTATCCGTCACTATTTCCTGCAGCAGGGAATTCCACATATTCTTTTGGGGAAGGAGTATCTCCTTTGCTCTGTTCTATAAGCCCACTGCTCCTTAATTTCCCCGCGGGACCACAAGTTATTCTACTGTCTATGCTTGGAAGCTACCCCTCCCTCCAGGGGAACTGGTTATTGTAGTCTGGAGATCAGTTTTTGACCCCCCTCCCCTCTCAAAAAAAAATATTGCCAACCTGCCTGTATTCTTAGAAGTGTTACCATCGGCAGTCTGGACTGGAGGAAACTAAGGCATATCAAGCTTATGATTTATTGACGCAAAGACTGGAAATCCAAGATGGGTAGGTGTGTTCCTCTGTCTGTGGTAGCAGAAAAGCACAAGAGTCCTGGAACACCTTAAAGATGAACACAATTTGTGGCAGGGGAGGAGTGTTTGATTTTGGGCGCTTTACATTTTCCCTCTGCAACATGCATGATTGATTCGTGGTGACCATACCTTTCCCCTGTGATATCCTGTGGTGGATATAAGCCTCGATATTTGAAAAATCGCCATCAGTAAGTGTGTAGCTTCCTAATTTTTGCGAATTGACTCACTTTGCTGTGCCTCTTAGCAGAGCAGTCTTCCCTGATGGGCCAGAGCGTCAGTTCAAAGACTTCCTGGTTCCCGGTTGGAAGGCTTCCCTTAAAGTGACTGTGCTCCAGAAGCCCACACTTCTCTCAGCAGAGATGTCTCTTGTTATTTCCCCTTCCTCTGCTGTCCCCAATCCTCCCCACACCCCCATTCAAGAAAACAAAGAAAGAGACTCCTGCTGCAATTGGCACCCCTCCTCATCTTGCTCTTCCCCAATCAAGTGCAGAACACCTTTCTGTTTCAATTGGGGGCGGGGGGTGGGATAGAGGAAGACCCAAGTTCAAATCGATTTGAAATCAGCAGGATCCGCAATGGAAAAAACAAGGTAAGTGCAGAATCAGCTCTGGACTCCTGTCCTTTGCTACTGAAGAAGAAAGCAGTGACTCATGAAAGCTCCTTTCCTGCCACAAATGTTGTGATTCTTTCAGGTGCTCCTGGAGTCTGGCTCTGTTTTATTGAAGAAGTGAGCAACGGCTCCCGAAAGCTCCTCCCCTGGCACAAATTTTGCTAGTCTTTCAGGTGTCCTGGGTGTAAACTGCACGGAGCTTTTATTCCAACCCCAGATCGATTCAGTCCCTGCCCTCTACACAGAATGCGATTTCCATTTGGATTTGGGGCGATTTAAAATTTCCTTCTGCAGCAAGAAGGATTGATCCGGAGTGACCCTACCTTTATTGTGTGATATCTTAGAGTGCTTTTAAACCTCAATATATTATAAAATCGCATCGTTTTGAATCGGGGCTCCTCCGTGGTAGAGGACCCGTGATTGGCCACAGGTGGTCATGTGACGAATTTGCCTTAAAGGAGAAGCCCCTAATTTCTCTCAACTTCTGTCGGTCCTGGATTTTTCCTCCCTTCTCTGCCTTTTTCGATCCTCTCCCCCTGCCCTCCAAGAAAAGAAAGAGGCTCCCTGCTTGGCTCCTCTCCCCCCCCCCCTTCAAGAAAAGAAAGAAAGAGGCTTGGCTCCCCCCCCCACCTTCTGAGCCTCCCTAACCACGTGCAGAAGACTTTCCTGTTTCAATGGGGAGGGGGGGGGAAGAGGAAGATCCGAGTTCAAAGCAATCTGAATTCAACAGGATTGACAGTGGAATAAACAAAGTAAGTGCAGACTCTGCCCTGGACTCTTTCTTTTTTCTACTGAAGAAGTGAGCAGTGACCCACAAAAGTTCTTCCTCTGCCACAAATTTTGTGAGTCTTTAAGGGGCCATGGGACTCTTGCTGTTTCCTGAGACCGGGCATGAACATCACAATTCCTGAAGCCAAACACAGAGCAAAAGTAAGTTCCCCATCCTTTCTCTGTGATCTCATCATTATTACGACCTACAACGTCCAAGAAAGCTTCTTTGGATTTTACTCATTCCGTTGCCAGATCATTTGTCCCAAGGTTTTTGTTCGTG